>NC_048299.1:106135035-106358814 GCF_013100865.1 Trachemys scripta elegans
CAGGACCAGACTCCAAAGAGAAACTGCTGAGCTTCAGTTCATTTGCAAATTTGACACCATCAGATCAGGATTAAACAAAGACTGTGAATGGCTAGCCAACTACAGAAGCAGTTTCTCCTCCCTTGGTGTTCACACTTCAACTGCTAGCAGAGGACCTCACCCTCTCTGATTGAACTAACCTCGTTATCTCCAGACTGATTCTTGCCAGCATATTTATACTTGCCCCTGGAAATTTCCATTACATGCATCCGACGAAGTGAGCATTCACCCATGAAAGCTTATGCTCCAATACATCTTTATCAAACAATAAGTTACAGAAAAGAGAACTAACAATAATTTAAATAACCCTTCCCCACAATGTTGATCAGCAAACAGGATGATTATATCTGCATGAAATCAGGGCCAACCTCTACGAAACAGCCAGATGCAAAGTTAATTTGTTCTGTTCATGTACTCTCAATTCGGTTTCATTTTAACAGTATTGAATAAATATTTATTTCTTAAGGTATAGAAGATATGGTGTACTAGAGCAAACTAGTGACACCAACAGTTGTATCTATTAACCAATGCTTCAGAAGAAGAGGAAAAACTCTACCATGTACCTATAACACAGTAATTACATGGGGGGGGGGGAATTCTCAGAGGCATGGGATTTGATTATTCTGAACACTCTTACTTTGTAGGGAGCTTAGAGCCAGGCAAATAATTCAAAACAAACAATGTAATCAGTGCAGTTAGTCTTTCTTCGTGTTTGTGAATTAGGTGGTGGGAGGGATGGGGTGGTGTCAGACAAAGTTTCATGAATTTGTTAAGTATCCAAACTTGTTTAGTACATTTTTGTGAATACAAATATCAATCTATTGATCACATGTGATTTATTTGCTAAAGCGTATTTCTCTGAGTAGTTTATAATTTTCGCTAGAAATTTGAGCTGTGAGATTGATCATCTAAGGACTTGCGCAGATTTAAAAAAAAAAATTGCCCTCATTTAATTTATTAAAAGAAAGCTGCCTCGCTGTAAGCCTAGTTTTGCACCAGTGCAGTGCATCTACTTTGGAAGTTAACACTAGTGTAATTACATCAGGGAAAATTTCTTAATGAACACATGGTACTGTTTCTGTTACTTGTATGATCTACTTTCATGAACTACTTTTGAATTTGCCCAAAACAAACTCTTCTGTCATAAAACTTATGTTAATGTGTGATTAAACTCATCGCAGCTATGAGCTCTAATTTCACCAAGAATCTTATGAATACAGTTTTGCTCACAAAAAGCAAAGAAGGAATGCAAACACAATCTAACTGAGGAATCACTGAGGTATTCTTGAATAATTGTCTCATTATTCTCCCATTTCCTGTGTGTGTTTATATGTAAGAAGGGCTCATGAAATTTGGATCTAGTCCAGAATCGGTCTCCAAATGGATTGTCCCATATTTATGGGAGGAGGAAGGTTTTCAGATTCACAGTTCTGGGTTGGGCTCTGAGCAGTCATAAGAATTATCAAGCCTTTTTAAATATTCAGCCACTGTATTTGTGCTCAGTGACTTCCTGCAGAAGTGAGTTCCACAGTATACTCTGCGTAAAGAAGCTCTAAAAAGTATGCAGAGCAAAACAAAGCAACCACATGTTCTCTCTGTAAACAACCTTTGTCCTCCGTTTCATTACCCACAGACCTTCTACTTGCAAATATATTGTGTTTTATTTAACTTAGGTTGTTAGCTATTCAGGGCAGGGACAATGTCTTTTATTTGCTTGAAAAGCACCTAATACATTTGGGGTACTATGTAGGCAATAAAGTAGATTTTCCTTTGATTTGTTCTGCATTATCTACTCTTTAACTTCAACAGGTTAACTCTTTGTGTTTGGTATAATGGGTCCCTTCATAATTTTGAATGTCTCAGTCAAGTCCCTTCATGTTTGCAAACAAACTCACATTATACAGTAGTCCTGGGATACCTCCTCTAATTATTTTCGTTACCTTTCAATTGATCTTTTTAGTCTCTACTCCTTTCTCTGAAAGGTGAGCTGTCTGACAAGGCTGGATCTGCTTGCATCAGGATCATATTGAAAAGATACAGGATTTTAGACAGAAAGATTACCTCAGAGAGAGGGAGGGGGAGGGGAAGGGGAAGAAGGCGATGATAAAGCAATTACAGGACTGATTTCTTTTTTCATGCTTTGTGAAAGCAGAACTACTGTAGCAGATAATATATGAACCGGAGCAGAAAGCCAGTTTTTTGCTATTACAAGTCTCATTCACCACAGAAGCAGTGAATAGAGCTATTCAGTGGCAGAACAATGCACTACTGTACTCACCAGATTCCTCTCAGTTACTACTCTCAGGTTTACCACTACCTGTGAGGTGTTTCTTTTAGAGCACAAAATAGCATTTTTCCCATTCTCAGCAACTCACAGAACTGGACTCCAAGCACCAGACGCCCATCTTCCATAGCGTACCCCCTGCCGCACACCTGACTGTGTAGGTCAGGCTGGTCCCTGGACCGGTCCTGCACCAGGCAGCCCACCATTCTTGGCTCTTTCCCCTGTAGAAGCGCTTTAGAAATACTGGACACTACTGACTCTCAGAAGCACTGGGTCCCACATCCAGCACAGGGGATGCAGGGATGGTTTCTTTGTATCTTGTTTCCTAGGAAAGATGGGCACAAACAAAGCTCCGGATCAAATGCTCAAACTTGGGTGAAGTTCAGGACCCGTTCCAAACTTTATAGCTCGGGTCCATCCTTGCCTGCTGGGCCCAAGGCACATCTTTAACCTTCCCAATTATAGTACGGTCTGGGTCCAATCTCCTCAAATAGAAACAGTATATCATATGGACTGAATGGTTCTGAAGCCATATGGAGTCTTTTTTTTCCCTTGATCATTGGCTCAAACCCAGGAGGACAGTAGTGAGCAAAAATTCCTATCACCTGGCAGTTGAGTGGCCTTTGTGAAATGAGTTGGTGGTTGTACATCACCAAAAGACACCGTCACCACTGGGCAGCCTTATTAGCTGCTTCCACAGAGGCTAAGGTCTGAATGAGAATGTGGACTGTCATAGCTTCTTGTGTATATCATCTTATATATGTTGTCCCTCCCAGTGTAGCTTTGGATAAGTTTAGGGTGCAAATTGCACTTGTCACTAAGAACAGGTTTTTTACTCGGCAGCTACATAAAATTACTAATGAGTAAAATTTGTGAATCACAAAACTAGAAACTTAAATTAGAAATAAATCCAGGCATCAGCATAATTATACAAAACCAGATACATGTAACAAAACATCCCCTGGACTGTGGATGCTTCCAGTATTAGGCTGATACAAGAGAAAGCAATCCCCCAGCGCTGACATATTTACTACATTGTGGAGACCAGTAACAGCAAAGGTAGAAGAAAAGTAAGCAGAGGTCACCACAAGAGGTCTTGGTCATACTCAGGCTCCTGCCATTCTGACTTCCCCTCGGTGTCCCAACCCGGGATTGGTCTGATCATGTTTTTATATCCTTTATCCTTACATCCCCCCACCCACCACATCTGGCACCATATTTGATTTAGGTCTCAGCCCCCTGCCTGTGTTTGTCATTCCAGGGGAACTATAATTACACTGTTACACTTCACAATGGTTTCGATATGTGAATGCTATTTCACTTCCTGGTTACATGTACCAAAAATTCCATAGAAATCCATTATTTCAAGCTTAAATTGCCCCTTTGTGGGGTTTTTTGTTTGTTTCTTTTTTTAAATAATCCTAGTCAAGCACATTAGGCTAACTATATAGGCTTTATGCTAGCTGCTTAGACCTTACGTTATCTGGTTAGGCCTTATATTTATTGCAAAGCCTTTTTAAAAAATTGTTACCTTTTATTTCCCCTACTAGCAACATTACAGCTTTAATTGCTTTGATTATCACCTCCTAAAGCATTTTAGTATGTCTTACCACCTGAGATGTAGTTTAATCTTGCATAACAACCTTTTGTAAGATTAGGTCAGGGGTCACAGGGCTGACAGGTGAGCATAGAAGCAGTGACGTGAGGCAGTGTAGGGAAATTTACTCTGTTGCTACCCACGCTGTTCTCTTTCCAAAAGCTTAAAAGTACATCTTTGTGCAAGGCTTCCCATCTTGTTAAACCTTCTACCGATGGTGGTTCTTCTTAGAATCCTGCCCTGTCAACAAAGAAGAGGGTTTGCTTTTTCATTTCTCAACCTTCTTGGACTGGTTTTTAGCAGAAAGAGCAAAGTGTTAGGGATTTGGGGATCCCCTCAGAAATGTCTGATCCTAGGCTGTCTGTGTAAATTAATTCCATTTAGACCCAATGCCTTTACATCTGATCCCCCAACTCAGTGATCCTCCACCTTTCCCATACCATGACCCCCATGTTACAGGGAAAAAAAACCCTTGAAAACTACTTGCAACCTCCCTGGAGATCATGACCCCCACTTGAAAACCTGGGCCTTAACTTGTTCTGAGGCTCGAGAGAGGACTTATATCCCCAGAGTTAGCGATCTGTCACCTTACCACCACCACACAGAGGACATTTTCAACACAAAGGCTGATGCTCCACTGCCTGGCACCTTGTGCAGTCATTAACCCCTGCACACAGTGAATATGGAAGATGCCCATTCAGGTAGATTAGCATTTTACACTCACTGTGCACAGGATGAAACAACGGCACTTGGTCAGAACGCGATTCAGGACCATTCAGTTCATTTCAAAATATAATGAGCTTTAAAGTCATTGCTGTGCTGTTACATTTCCAGAATTCTAAGTGTTCACACTTGGTAACAAACGTCTTGAGATTCAGTGCTGTAATATGCTTTTAGATTATAAATTGACGTTTGGAAAGGAAGGACAGTTGCATGGCACAGAACTAGGAGTCCAAAGGACCTCAGTTTTATCCCCTAGTCTACCACTGATTCCCTGTAGGACTTTTGGCAATTCACTCAGTTTTTTTCTGACTCATTTCCATTATCTTTAAAATAGGTATAATGCTAATTTACTTTACAGGGAGGGTTATAAGCTAAATTATGAATGTTTTAAACATTTGGGCTCCATGGCTGGAATGTGTTATGTATAAATGTAAAATATTATAGCTACTCTGTTATTGTAAAACCATATTTAAATGAAGAAGGGAGCAATTTCTTCCAAAAGTTCACAATAATGTATGACATATTGCTAGAGGGGATTACAGTAACATTTTAAGTTGATGCCAATTCACAAGAGTATATGATATAGGAATGAGGCTGCCAAAAGGTTTGGTCCTATAAGATTTTTTTTTTGCACTTTATACTGCAGTTAAAACTGGATGTAACCCATTGCTAACCTAATTCAAGCTTAGCTATATATTACAGTGACATCAAATGCCATATGCTACGTATATGGCAAGTTATTCTGCCAGCCAAATGAATCCAGAAAGGAAAGAGTTTGACTGAGGAATAACCTTTGAAGAAATAACTAAGTGTAGTGTACCAGAAAAAATGCTACTCAAGTGACTTTATAATGCTCTGAAATTAAACACACATACACACACACTTAGGAAAGAAATAAATGCTATTCCACAGCAAAACTACAGTGTGAAAGCTTCTCCAACTTGCTCTTCCATTTCATAATAAGACCCAGCCTCTATTTAAACAGTTTAGAAAGTGAAAGCTGACTAGTACGGTCAAGGAACATCTCTAAGAGAAAGCTACTGATTATACAATAATAATACCACGAATTAAACTACACACAGCCTATAAACATTTGCCATTGATTTTTACCATTTTCATCCCATTGGGTCTCAGATGACTTACATGACCTTATATAACATATGGCATGACCAAACTTCAGCCACCTCTGGGGTGGAGAGCAGCAGTGGTGGGCTATGCAACAGCAGGTGCAGGGAAAAGTTATTAACGATGCAGAGAAACAACAACAAACGCCATTGTCTCTTTATTACAGCAGACAAATCTTTGATTCTTAAGGGCTCATCTAAAAGAATTTTTTTTACTAGAACCACTAATCATTTAGATTAGAGAGCAAACCACAATGACTGCAAATGTTCCATTTCTCAGTGAACTCTACACACACACTAAGGAAAAAATAATGATGATTAGGACTTCAGGAGTCCTGGGACCCAGTCCTGCTCCCCCAGAAATCAAAAAGCCAAATTCCATTGACTGTAATGGGAGCAAGAGTGAGTTGATGGTCTATTTGCAGTGTTAGGTTCCCTTCTGAATGGAGGGAGGGCTGGGAGACATATACAGACCCTGAAAGGCTCCCTTGAGAAGCTGTGTAGAATTTGCTTCGCTAAGACTAAAACAGGCATATTCTATAAGTTCTCCTGGGGTTCCTTAACTTCCCTGGGCAGGACTTGTCTGTGTACAGAGCTCTTCCAAAGCTTGGTTTACCCTTAACCCCCTTTGGGCTGGGCTTCTCTGTTTGGCCAACAGTTTAACCAACAAAAAGGAGACAAGCTCCTGTCGTAAAGACGGACCCATCACCACCCCACATCCTCACCAGCCCACCTCTGACACTCTTTTTCCCACCCCAATCTACTTTCAAGCTCCATCCACCCATAAGTCTCAGAGTGCTACTGGCAGCAGTCACAATGAAGCGCTCCCCCTCATGGTTCAGTGTGGAATTACACCTCCAATTTTAACTGAGCTAAACCTGTTGTTTAACAGTGCTTTAAACATGTTTCTAGGATAGAAAT
The DNA here is from genome assembly GCF_013100865.1 of Trachemys scripta elegans. Classification (NCBI taxonomy): domain Eukaryota; kingdom Metazoa; phylum Chordata; order Testudines; family Emydidae; genus Trachemys; species Trachemys scripta. The sequence goes on from NC_048299.1 coordinate 106,141,724, forward strand.
AATCTCTGTATGCTCCCTGAACACCCATATTGAAAATATGGCCTTATTCTTCCATGGCTCTACATTTGCATAAGCTTTCATTTGGCTTGGCTTGAAAGGCAGGCTGTGTTAGCGAGCAAATCTAGCAGTACATTTAAAGACCACAGTTTATTGACTGGAAAAGTTTAATGCACACTCAAGGACCAAGTCGATTTCAAAATCTCAGTGTGGTACTGCAGTATCTAGAAATAGTAGAAGATGGCAAATAGCACAGTCCCCCTCGGTGCTGTGGTGAAGACTGGGGCATGGGAACGGTTTTAAATGTTGGTTTTTCTGCAGCAACCATGCAATCATAGAATCATAGAATATCAGAGTTGGAAGGGACCTCAAGAGGTCATCTAGTCCAACCCCCTGCTCAAAGCAGGACCAATTCCCAGCTAAATCATCCCAGCCAGGGCTTTGTCAAGCCGGGCCTTAAAAACCTCCAAGGAAGGAGACTCCACCACCTCCCTAGGTAACGCATTCCAGTGTTTCACCACCCTCCTAGTGAAATAGTTTTTCCTGATATCCAACCTGGACCTCCCCCCTGCAACTTGAGACCATTGCTCCTTGTTCTGTCATCTGCCACCACTGAGAACAGCCGAGCTCCATCCTCTTTGGAACCCCCCTTCAGGTAGTTGAAGGCTGCTATCAAATCCCCCCTCATTCTTCTCTTCTGGAGACTAAACAATCCCAGTTCCCTCAGCCTCTCCTCATAAGTCATGTGCTCCAGACCCCTAATCATTTTTGTTGCCCTCCGCTGGACTCTTTCCAGTTTTTCCACATCCTTCTTGTAGTGTGGGGACCAAAACTGGACACAGTATTCCAGATGAGGCCTCACCAATGTCAAATAAAGGGGAACGATCACGTTCCTCGATCTGCTGGCAATGCCCCTACTTATATAGCCCAAAATGCCGTTAGCCTTCTTAGCAACAAGAGCACACTGTTGACTCATATCCAGCTTCTCGTCCACTGTGACTTCTAGGTCCTTTTCTGCAGAACTGCTACCTAGCCATTCGGTCCCTAGTCTGTAGCAGTGCATGGGATTCTTCCGTCCTAAGTGCAGGACTCTGCACTTGTCCTTGTTGAACCTCATCAGGTTTTTTTCGGCCCAATCCTCTAATTTGTCTAGAATAAAAGTTCCATTACCCCTTACATCGTTTGCATTTAGAATATACATTCTTTTCTGTCTGGCCCTTGCAAATGTTCTTACCAGGAGTTCCTTTTCCAGCTGCTTGTCATTCATGCCTAAGTATCATGGTGATGTGGGCACTAAAAATGTTTAGCCAGACAGATGCTCCAGTTAACAGGACATGGTGTTGCCAGCTGTCCTGATTTTATTGCGAGTCTTGCAATACTTTTTTTTCCCCCGGTAGAATCGAGTGAATACGTGAGAATCTCAGCTCTTATTTCATTGGGAAAAAAGTAAGTTTCTAGCCCTGACGACTGCTGAAAAGCTGGAAAACACAACCCCTTAAGATTCAACAACAAAAGGCAACTGAAAAGAATTCCAAATTTATTGTTTTTAAAAACTCATCATTTTTAGACCAGTCTCATGAATTTGGGGTGGGGTGGGGTCTGACACACGATTTTTGAACCTTCTGGGTTGGAAAAACTTCATTTACCAACTGTTATCATCAAAGGGCCGTGTCTGAGATACCATAATTTTCCATGTTACACACCCCAGCAAAGATGAGGGAGCAGCACTAAAGCAATGAGTAACTGAAAGGGAGATCTGAGCGGCCCAGGTCAGCCAGGACTTTCAGGATAACAGCAGGAGAAGAAAAGAGCAAGGAAGCTCTTTCAAGGAAACGGTCAGTGTTTTTCTATCAACTGTGGTACAGATAACAGCACAAAAGACACTCAGCGACTGATATTATTAAAGGAAGTTTGAACAATTCTACATTTCCATGTAAGAGGGATCTGAGCTTACTTTGTACCTAGGATTGCCAACTCTACAGGATTGTCCTGGAGTCTCCAGGAATTAAAGGTTAATCTTTAATTTAAAAGATTATGTCATGTGATGAACCCTCCAGAATTACATCCAACAAAATTGGCAACCATGTGCTTGTATTTCTATAGCACCTTCCATCTGAATATTTCAAGCACTTTACAAATATTAATTGATTAACCCTAAAAACCATGGGAGGTAGGGAGTCCATTCCCTTCACTTTTTTTTTTTTTTTTAAAAGACGATCATAGCCTGGGAGGCGAGACAGTGACTCATGCAAGGTCGCAAAGAAATGCCATCTAACTGAAATCAGAAGCCAGATTTACTGGCCCCACTGCTTCTGATGCTTCAACCATAAATCCATCTCCTCCTCCTTCTCTCAAGAAGTCAGCCATGCAATACCAAGAGTTAGGACTTTCCCTGGCCCATTTGCCCACCTAATACATACACCTCATGGTATGCATTGCTAAACAGTAATGCCAGAGGGTTTAACATTTAATAAAGAAAACAGAACAAGGAAGTCGGATGTGTGCGCAGCTTGTTCAGATTAACACTGCAGATTTTTCAGTGGCCAGTACACATTCTTCAAACATTCATAACATATTTCAAAGCTGTTGTTTTCCTGCCTCTGCTGCTCATGAAGGCCTAGTCATACAGTGAGGCCTAGCTCTTGGCTTGCCATTTCTACAGACCATGGGCACCTTGGGGCTGCATTGAAGACACACTGAGGAATACAAAATAAGGCCAGTTAGTGCTGAGGCTTGGGCCAAGTAATGGTGGGAAGCAAAAAGTGATGAAAATAGAGAGGTGCTGTCAGGAGGAGGATTTTTGCCTAAGCAAAAAGCAGACAATAAAAATAAAACTGGGAGGAGAATCAGGGCGGGGAAGGAGATGGTCTCTGGTGATGATATTTTGAAAGACAAGACAACCTTCTCTATTCAGTTTATTGTAATGGAAAACCATTTGTATTGGAATGTAGCAGTCATGCAGTGCAGAGACACATATGTCACGTGTCCACATAGGCAAACAATATGTAGAAGTAATATATTCCTATCCATGAGCCCCCGTCAGGAAGCCTGTATTGTTTCTTAGACTGATGAAATTATCACTCCTCCAGGTAAAAGAGTAGGATACTGAGTTATAAACTTATTTCCCTAACAGTCACTTTCTTGGATTACATCAGAGTATTTTCTTTCTCCCCTCTCCCCAACCACTGAAGCAGAAAAGTTTGTGATGTTATTGAATGTGACACACCAGCTTTCCCGTCATTTTAATTTCTCTTAAAGAGAAATGTACTCTGCATGGAAATATAAAATGCTACATGACAGAATGTCCTGGGTGCTAATTGAAAAAGCAGGGAACTATTTCAGAGCATGTCTAGGAGGGTGACATGTTTATGCAGTTTTCACAGTTTTCCTCCCCCATCCCCCACCCCGCAAGGCCTCAAGTCAAGTGACATATTGTTTGACACTCACCTCATTTCCCAATTACAATTTTTTTTTTTTTTTTTTTACAGAAATGGTTGCGAATAGCTAAATAATTCCCAACATGGCTTTGTTGCAGTTCATTTCACTGCATTAGCCTCTGTAACCTCTTCCATTTGTATTCAAAAATCTAGCATTTGGATTCCAACTCTCTCTCTTTCGCTCTTCCAGCAGCCCTTGTTTTGAAATATTTTTGTATCATCTTTCCTGTAATAGTTTTCCCCATGCATAATGGCTAAAACAAAGTTGGGAAGGAAAGAAAAGAAAAAGGCCTATGTAGATATACTACAATTGCCACAGACACTCAGTAATCATTACCATTTACAGCTATAACGGGTGTGAAGAAAGAGGAAGGGTTAATAGCTCTGAAAATTAACCCATTATATTCAAGGCTCCCTGTTACACATTCACATCTGGAGAAGGAGGAGGGTTCAAAGGCCCAAATGGGAATAGAGACTCAAATCCCATTATCTTTCAGTGAGAGCTGCGTGCCTTTCTGCCTTCAAAAAGCTCCCACTTAGGTGCCCGTCCTTGAAACACTTATGCACACAAGGAACCGTACGCATATGAGCTGCGCCGTCTACCTCTAATGAGATTACGTGTGCAAATCATATTATTCATGTGTGCAAGTGTTTGCAGGGTGGGACTTTTAAGTATGTTAGCTCTGGAGCGTGTCTTGGCGCAAGGCTGTGTTTTGATATCTACTCTCTATTACGCGGGTATAATATCCATATAATTGGATGCTGGACAGTCCTGGTTCTGCCGCAAGATGGGGGCTCATCCAGATCTTCAAGGTCAAGAAATTCTGAAGATGTTAATCCTGATGTCGATCAGCTGTTCTCAGCCTTTTTCTTTCTGAGGCTCCCCAACATGCTATAAAAACTCCACAGCCCACCTGTGCCACAACAACTGTTGTGCTGCATAGCCAGTAAACTAAAAGCTGCATTAAATTGATAGTTCTACAGTTATACACACACACACACACACACACCTAATACGATAATATAGGCACAAAAATAAAAACACAATCTTATTTTTGTTTTACTTACTCAGCGTGAAACTTGTTACTGGTGCAGCTCAACAATTCTGTCAAGACGTGGGGATTTCTTCGAAAAGCATACGCACATGCCCACGCCATGGTCACTGTTCATCCTGGCTGGGCTCAGGCATGGGCTTCAGACCCATGTAGTGGGACTCGGGCTTGGGCTCTATGCTGGGCCCCAGTGAGTCTAACACCAGCCCTGCTCTCTGGTTTATTTTGGCAGACCCCCTGAAACCTGCTCAGAGCCTTCCAGGGGGCCACAGACCCCCGGTTGAGAATCGCAGCTGTATAGAATGTGTTATCAGATAATAAACTAGCTTCACTAGCTTATAATAATTAGTGAGTCCAGGTATCAAACATGGGTTTTGCATTAGCTAGTCACACATTTAGGTTTAGCTTTTTCACTCTCAGTGACAAGATCAATTTCACACCCTCTGACACCATCACTTTTGCTGAAGCCCGACAGAGATGGAGTGACAGTTCCTGGCAGTACCTGCCATTTCTATAAAACAATTGTGAACCTAAATCTGGATGTTATATAGAACGGGGCACTCCCACAAACACAGGCTTTCATTTTGACACGTTAAAAAGGGAAGCTACGAAAGAAAGACTTGGCTTCTCTGTCCTCTCCCTTCCTCCTACAAATCTTTGAAGATAATAGGCCTTAATCACCTCCATCCGGGGGTTGCATGACTATAAATGACAGCAGTTTATCCATAAACATACAGGGCGAGATTCTGGGCTGCACCTCACAGGAGACACAACACAGGAGGCACAGCTGAGGCCGGTGGAACACAAAGGTGGCTTTATTCTGCCTTTCCTTGCTCCCTTGGAAATCTAGGCCTGACACACACACACCCCATGTAGAGCAGGGCCATAGCAGGAGGCAAAACTGGCCCCATTGTTTCTCCAGTTGTTTAAACTGGATGTTTGCCAGAACCAAAACTCTGAGCCCAAACAGCCCCAAATTTGGGGTACTTGATAATCCGAACCCAGATCCATATTTTACAGGTCACCCCTCTTTTTAAAATGTGCTGAGCCAATTCACCCAGCCCTACACATCCCTAAACTTGTGGGTGGGGGTATTAAATTTTGTGACTTGAGCTAGCATGGACTAGCAAACAGGGCACAGGATAGGAGTCAGGAGAACTAGAGTCTAAATCCTGGCTCTGCCAGTGGCAAGCTGTGTGACCTGGGGCAAGTCACATCATCATTCTGTGCCTGTTTTTCCTCCCACCATTTGTCTGGCCTATTTAGATTGGAAGCTCTTCGGGGCAGGAGCTGTCGTTCAGTGTGTTTGTACAGCACCTACCACACTCTGGTTCCTAGGCACTACTGAAATAGTAACTAATAGTAATCTCAGTTTGCCATCCAGCACTGGTTATTTGGTGAGGTCCTTCTATTACACACCTCCTGTTGGGCACTGAAACTGAGAAACTTCATCACGTGGCATCTCAAAGTGTCCCAGAGCACTGACAAGGTGATTTTTAATGTGTTCCCAGCCCCAACTCCCAGAGACTGAGCTAGAATTGTTCTGGGGACACCCTTGAAGTGAAAGGTACATTTCTGAGGGTGCACCAATGTGCAGCGCTCTCAAAGCCTTGCTTTGTCTGCACTGAAACTGCTTATAGATTTCCTGCTTTTAAAATACATTTAACGCAATAAAATCCTGATTACACACCCTGATGTTTGGTGTTTTACAGCCGTGGGCTAAATGCTACAGGTGAGAAATAAAACAGAGTCTGGAGCAACTGAAATAATCTGAGTCCATCATTAGAGGACAGGTGGAAGGCTGAACTTTTACATGTAAGGGAGAGAGGTCAATGGGGCCATTATAGGCAAAATAAGAGCGACAAAGAAACATCTGCACTACATTTAGAAAAAAAATCAACAGATCAACATTACTGATGTATGCAATGTGACCAGCCCTACCAGCTGTCAGATCCAATTACCAGCTGAGCTTGGACATTGCTGTCTTATATTAATACCAGTGGAAACCCTTATTACATTCAGTTTATCATGATGTCATGTCTGGCTTCTTGTCTTTTTCCTCCAAGTCTACATGATTAACCTCGAGCAATATTCCTCCCCGTTTCCAGACTGAGCTGCAATTTTCACATTCTCTTTGGTAAGGCTAGTTTAAAGAGGACATTCACAAAGAGAACAGGCACTTCAGCTATTCACTCTTTCCCTTATGATTAGCTTTAGTCTTTCCAGAATTTCTCTGGTATCCAAATCAGTAGTTTAGTTTTTAAACACAAATGCAAACCCTGGTGAAGTATTTCAATTCCATGTCCCTCAGACTTGTAGCAGATTGGCATAGTCTCATACTCTGTAGAACATTATCCCTTTTTGATGTGAGCAATGAGCCAAAATTTGGGGTCTGGGAGGTTGGTTTTGTTAGGAGGAACAATTGCTGATCGAGTCAGGTTGTGCCTGTGTTTTGGACAGGGGGCTCCTATTGTTTCAGCTATCTTGTTCCATAAAGGTGCTTGATTGTTACTTGTGCTAAATAAAGGGTGGCAGTGATGCACACCAGCTTCAGTGAGGTTTCACCCAACCCAACAGCACAATAGGAATGTAGAATTCTATTGCTGAGACCATAGACTCAGGGGCTAAAGCTCACCATTAAAAGTCACGCTGTGTCCAGTGGGTCCAATTAGCTTCACGCACGATGCAAAGGAGGAGTGGTCTCTCTTTGGGTCCTGAGGGAAAGAGAGGGCTAATCCAAACATGGCTTTGGATGGAAACTCTAGGAATGGTCAAACTCAAGGAATAAATTGAAGACTATGTTGTGCTATTGTTTTTGAGTTACCAGTAAAGCCAAACCCATTGATGGGGTGAGGTGGATGCTATCTCAGGGTCTGTTTGTTCTGCTGAGGTCAAAATAGTGCCACATTGAGATTGCAGGAAGCTGAAGTCCTCTGAGAACCCTAAGTCAGATACAGTATGGACAATACCAGCATGTTTCCCTACAAATGCGCCTCAGTCATGTAACCAAGTAGATCTGCCTGCAAGAACAAGGGAATGGTTCAGCCCATTCAGTTCTGGGCCTCTTCCCAGACTGAGAGGTGCTGAGATTTCCCAACAGCATCTGATATTCAGTGTGCTCAATGCATAGGCGCCAACTTTCTCCAGCGCCGGTGGGTGCCCACGCCCCCCGGCCCCTTTCCCTGCCCCGACTTCACCCCATCCCTGCCCCCGCCCCCATTCCAACCCTTTCCCCAAAGTCCCCACCCTAACTCCACCCCCTCCCTGCCCCTATTGGATCCCTTCCCCAAATCCCCGCCCCGGCCCCGCCTCTTTCCCCAGCGCATCGCATTCCCCCTCCTCCCCACTCCCTCCCTGCCCCGCGAATCAGCTGTTTTGCAGTGCAAGCGCTGGGAGGGAGGGGGGAGAAGCAGGACATGGTGGTGGGCTCACGGAGGAGGCAGAGGTGGAGATAAGCTGGAGCAGGGGGGTGAGGAGGGGCAACAGGGAGCTGCTGGTGGGTGCTGAGCACCCACCAATTTTTTTCCTGTGGGTGCTCCAACCCCGAAGCACCCACGGAGTCAGCGGGATGTGGCTAAGTGAGATGTGGACATTTCCACCAAGACAAGTCATTTTCCATACACCACTGATCAGTCATCAGCTTGTAACAACTTTTTCCCCCCACTGATGACGTCCAAATGAGAGGCTCCACATTCATTTAACAATCCTTTGAGTGACCTACTCCCTTCAGTGCCACTTATTTAATGGATGCCTCACTTTTGAAATGAAGCTGAAATGTGCTTCTGTCCCATGGTATAATCCCTGTGATCCTATTCTATAAAGCAGGGCCCAGTTAGTAATGACAAGTGCTTCAAAAGCAGTCTAATGACAGTAAATGGAACTATGCTTTATATATAAATTATCTTATATTGTAAGAATCTTTCCTGAGCTTCAATTAAACAGTATTGTGGGGGAAGTGCTGGTCACAACCCTTTTTACCTTTATTCTTTAATAGCTGAGAGAGCAGTTACTTTGACCCCTTAATAGTACTACATAACCACAAACATAATGGGAGGATAGATTTTTATAACTCAAGCACACTGGGCTAAAGATAACATATCTCCTCGACTCTTGCTTGAAGAAATCTCATAGACACTTACGTAGAGAGCATTTCCAGCCAGTGAGCCAGACAGCAAAATTCCATTATATTCATCTGGGGAAAAAATTAGAGGGGGGCCAAAACCAGAACCACAGATCCAAACTCCTTCACAGTTCAGGGGGGTGGGAAATGTTCAACTTACACTCTGAAATTGTACCTACAGTTGTTTCCATTTCAGGTCCAAAACTGGAAGGAGCCTTTTTTTTTTTTTTTTTTTTTTTCCTTCAGTTAGGTTGTGGCCAAAATCTTAAAACATCACTCTAAAGCAGGGGTGGGCAAACTATGGCCTGGGGGCCGCATCCGACCCTCCAGGAGTTTTAATCCAGCCCTCGAGCTCCCGCTGGGGAGTGGGATCCAGGGCTTGCCCTGCTCCACGCAGCTCCCAGAAGCAGTGGAATGTCCCCTCTTCAGTTCCTATGCATAGGAGCAGCCAGGGGGCTCCGCATGCTGCCCCCACCCCAAACGCTGACCCTGCAGCTCCCATTGGCCAGGAACCACGGCCTATGGGAGTTGCAGGGGCGGCACCTGTGGACAGGGCAGCACGCAGAGCAGCCTGGCCGTGCCTCCGCTGCTTGAGGTAAGCGCCACCCGGAGCCTGCACCCCTGACCCCCTCCTGTGCCCCAACTGCCTGCCCCAGTCCTGATCCCTCTCCCACCCTCTGAACCCCTCAGTCCCAGCCCAGAGCACCCTCCCACACCTGAACTCATTTCTGGCCCCACCTCAGACCCCACACCCCCAGCCAGAGCCCTCACCCGCTCCCACACCCCAACTCCCAATTTTGTGAACATTCATGGCCCGCCACACAATTTCCCTACCCAAATGGCCCTTTCATAGATTCATAGATTCTAGGACTGGAAGGGACCTTGAGAGGTCATTGAGTCCAGTCCCCTGCCCGCATGGCAGGACCAAATACTGTCTAGACCATCCCTGATAGACATTTATCTAACCTACTCTTAAATATCTCCAGAGATGGAGATTCCACAACCTCCCTAGGCAATTTATTCCAGTGTTTAACCACCCTGACAGTTAGGAACTTTTTCCTAATGTCCAACCTAGACCTCCCTTGCTGCAGTTTAAACCCATTGCTTCTTGTTCTATCCTTAGAGGCTAAGGTGAACAAGTTTTCTCCCTCCTCCTTATGACACCCTTTTAAATACCTGAAAAAAATACCTTGGGCCAAAAAGTTTGACCACCCCTGCTCTAAAGAGAGTTCAGCATGGGCAGCAAGTGAAGCTTTCCCTGAGGGAGGCTAGCTCCCTCTCCCACCTCTTCGGCCTGTGGACCCACCCACACTCCACCCCGGCACCACTCCAGGGCCCACCCCCGTCCACCCCAGGGCCCACCCCTTCCCCCCCAAGCTCAATGCGTGCATCCCTCCTCTCCTTCCCCCACCTCCATGCTCAAGCAGCAGTGGGGGAGCCAAGTGGGGAGGAGGCTTAGTGGGGAGGAGAGGAGGAACTGGCGAGCATCAGCGGGCTGGAGTGCTAGAGAGGAGCAGCCAGGCAGCAGAGGGCGGAGAATGCTGAGCTTTTTGTATGTGCCATGCAGGTTCCGGGGTGGCTGAGGAGGCAGTATCTGCCACTCAACTTCCTGGGTTCATCAGTAATCTCCCTGGGGAATCCAAGGGACCGGGAAACTGAGTAGCAGATACTGCCTCCTCAACCGCCTGGGAACCTGCATGGCACATAATAAATAACCAAAAACTTCTGGCGGAAGCCCACTCCCAGCAGGCGTCCAGCAGTGGGGTCAGCACTGGCTGCACCAGGGAAGGCTTAGCTTCCCCTGGCCTATTATAACCGCCACCCATGGAGTCCAGCTCCTGATGGCAGAAACTGCATGAGTGCTGCTGAATGTGGAAGATGGCCACAATTCAGGCTGATGGAAGTCTCCAGTCCTGCCCCATCAAATATAAACACTAGATCTAATTTGGTATCAAACCTTAATTCCCACCCCCACCCTCAATAAATCTAATCCAAATCAGAACACTGTCTTGTCAGCCCCTCTGTATTCAGAATATTGATTAGCAAATAACTGAACAGATTACAGGTAAACTTATAGTAAATGCCCTTACACTGAGCATCCAACCCTTGCATCACATTAACAGATCAATTTATGCCTATGCACTATTTGTAAGTAACAGGAAGGTTATTCTCCAGCTACCTTTCTGCTGCAGAATTATACTTACTAGAACCATGTGAACACATCTGGATTTTAATCTGAAACAATTTCATTTTGCTTTTTCACTTTAGTGAAAAGGAGGGAAAAAAACATCCTTTGTACTCAGACTTTTTTTTTTTTTTTTAAACAGATTAACATACCTATACGTCACAGCGAAGATGGGGGAGGATTGTGCCACAAGACAATCAAAGTTTGTATTCGGATCCTGATACGTTTTCTAGGACTGTCTCTTGGCCTCATAAGTGCCAGGAGTCAGATTCAGAATGGAAAGAGCATGGAGTGTGAGGGGTAAGGCGAAGTGAAAACAAATGAAAAACGGTTTTAATTTAAAAAGAGAGAATTGTTTCAATTGACACTGTCCGGTAGTTTAGATCCTCAGATTTTAGGTTTTGCTTAAAAAAAATTCCATAAACCCTCACATACAGAGAAATTTTCATGCCATTTTATATTTATTTTTTAATTTTCAAAAAAGGGAAGAAACTGAAACGACCGCTTTGTGCTGGCGCAAGCAAAACAGAAAATGCAAGTGATTGTAAATGAAAAGTGAAACCAACCAATTCAGGTTCACTGTCATCCAAGCTGAGCAAATTCAAAAAGAAGAAACAATATAAAGCTGTAAGGTGGGTGTCCGTGTACTGCCACCACTTCGGCCGATGTTCAAACAGTGGCATGGACCTGCAAAAAGTTCTTGGAGTTAAATATGAACAGACTGTTTTCCACCTCTGATGCTAGACTTTGCTTCCTTGATTCTTGGTGTTTTGCAGGTTGTCTGACAACCATCATTTGGAGGGAGAAGGTGTTTTCAATATAGTGTCCTTGGTGGAAGCCAGGGAACAGGTCTAAGAGCTTCAGTGATTCTTCTACTCCTTTTGGTTAGGTAGGGTTTTCTATCCATACATTTTGGAATTTGACAGAGTGTGGGGTGGGGGGATTTTCAATGCTAAATGAGAGGCGATAGGCACGGTGGAGATGGGCCTTGAAAGTGAGGACAAGAAACTTATGTTTGCTGTGGTAGAGAAAGGGGAGCCAATGGAGGGATACAAACCGAGGAGTGATGTGATTAAAGAAATGGGTTAGGAAAATGACCTTTGCAGCACTATTGGGAATGGATATGGGTGGGTCAAGATTGCATGTCAAGGACAGAGAGAAGAATGTTGCAATACAAGAGATGCAAGATGATGAACCTTTTTAAAGCACCTTGGGCTTCAGCTCATTAGATTTCTCAGCCAGTGTGAACATTCTTATAGCTATTGTGCATGTTTCTACAGCCCCTCTGACTCTTGTTTGGCAAGGGAGCTTGCTCCACCTCTGACACCAAGTCCCACAAACAGCTGATGCTCATCCAGCTGCATTTTGTGTCAGGACGAGAGGTTGTCCTCTAGGTGAGCAGAGCTGTTCATAATCTGTCCATTAAGACGGCTGAGTAGTTTCTAATTTGAATACGTAGATTCCTGCAGGAACACATGTGGCTCAAAGTATGTGAGAGATTAGGCTATGATGAGCCCTGTTTATCGGAGAAGTACAGGCACAGTGGTTTGTCATGTCAGTGTCTGAGTACCATCTGGGGCAGCGGAGTTCTTTTCCTCTGCTGGTGCCAGGCCATTCCAGCAGGGCCAGTCAGGACAAGATGAGATCAGAGGTTTCATCCTCCAGAATCCAGGCCCGATCCTGAAGGTGCTGAGCATCCTCAACTCCAACGGCCAGTGGGCGCCGCTACAGGTACTCAGTAAACTCTCAAGATTAAACCCAAGGAAAACTACGGTTTGGTGTTGTGAAAAACAATTTATTAATAATACATGCAGTCTGGAGAGTCTGCTGTAGAAGCTACGGAATCCGACGGGCAGGCGTTTACAGCAGGAAGTTGTGGTGAAAATGGGACTGTTAATCACTGATTCCCAGTTCTCATCTGTTTAGATTCCCTTTTTCCCCCAGAAGTGGCAGCACTGCACTTCCACTGAATTTTAGGTGCCTCTTCTATTAAAATTTACTGTTAATTCTTTTTACAGGCCACCACATGAAAGACCCAATAGGAGCATAAGGAACAGTAATATGCGTGGAACACAGGGAAAGGTCACTGTTGCATGTGAATTCCTTTTTTAAATAATTCAACAAACCGTCTGTGACATTTACCCTGCAAAGCAATTTCTGAAAGTTTTCTAGCTGACCCTGATCTTCACAGAATAGAATGTTTACTGCTTCAGCTGTGCAAAGGCGCATTGCTATTTCAAGTCAATAAAGACCAATGGATCAAATTCAGCCCCGGTGTAAGCAGACTACTTCCAATGATAGGCCTGCATACATTTGCACTAGAGTTCAATTTGGCCCACTAGCTTTAATGTTTGTTCTTGTCTAGCGCCGATGCCTATAATGAAAACTGTGTAAACATTTCCATTGCAAAGGGTCATTTCCAGTTGCCTGGAACTTTGTTCATCTTTTACATACTGTAAGGTTAATTTTCCAATTTGCTATTTTGTTTGCCCAAGTTGTGGATTGCCCTCTTGTTTGCCAGTTGGTGCCCTTTTCTGTTCAAGGCGGGCAACCTAAGGCAGGAACAGGCTCATGTGATCTATGTAATCTGACTGGAGACAAGACTCTATTTAAGGGCCATGCGCACAGCACTGTCTGCCCCAGCGGCAGCCCAGTGCCTATTATGTCCTAGCCGAGACTATGGGTCAAGAGAAGACCTGTTTACCTGTTGTTCCTGATCCTGTGGTACGTCGTTCCTGGTCCCTTGCATTGTTCCTGTGCTTGTGTGCCTGTCTCCTGGCATTTCCCGTGGGCCCTGCTGTGCTCCCAAACCTATGTGTGGTCCTTCTTCTGTAAAAGCATCAGACATGGTCATGTATTAATCTCCTTGGTTTATTTGTATATCTACCTGTGTTATTTTGGGGTCCTTGGCTTCAAGCCAGCCTGTGGGATTAAACAGCCAAGTGCTTTGTATTGTATATATCTTGTTATATATCTTGTTTATTATTCTTGTTGGGAGTCCAGTTAAATAAATTCTTATTCTGTTTGTACCTTATACCTGCCTCCTTAGTGTTTGTAGAGTGTCAGTCACCCCCGCTGATAGATACATGAGGGGGAACAGATCTGTAGTGTGGGGGATTGTGGTTAAATCTATAGCTCCCTGTGGAAATAACCTGTACTGGGTTAACAATACCAGGATGACATTCGGCACATTTGTTCTCAAGCCCAAGAACAAAATGTTCTTTGCAAGTTGAGTAGTAGTGGTCCAGCCATTTTTGAGAATTAAGATAATGAGGAGGTGGGGGGAAACTACACTTGCACACTTTGGGCATTTTAAAAAAAACTAGTGGCTCAGTGGTAGAAACCTAACATTTGGGAGGTTATTGTCAGATGGGCCATTTGATCATCTGACAAGTATTAATTGTGATATATAAGCCATAGAAGAAAGAAGCCATGTTAATTCTTGTTGCTGATTTATGCAGACTTCAGTGGTTGTCATATCATAGAAGAATGTTTAAAATAATGTCAGAGTTTAGGGCCAGAAGGGACCACATCATCATCTGAGCTGACCTCCTGCACAGGTCACCAGCACAAGTATATTAAACCAAACTGAGTGTTTTTCCTGAAGGGAAGGTTTCAAAGGAAAGTTAAAGTGGGGTCATGTAGTCCAGCCTCCTTGGCAGGACCAAGTATACAAGCTCATCCCTGACAAGTAGTTGTCTAATCTGGTTTTAAAAAATTCCAGTGACAGTTACCTCCCTTGGTAAACTGCTCCCATTCTTAATTACCCTTGCTTAAAACATTTCCCCCCCTCCCCCCCAATATCTAACCTAAATTTCCTTTTCTGCCTATTAAGCCAATTATTTCTTGTCCTACTTTCAGCGGACACAGAGGAAGAAAGTCACTCATCCTGCACAGTAACTGTAGGTCTTCCAGATCTGTGTCCCTGTGGCTGCTTGCTGCTCTTCAGGTGCACACGTGCCCCATACACCTTCAATCAGAGACTTTCGTTAACAACGTGTGTTCATCCTACACATCCTCATGCCCTGCGCTGAGGCGATACAGGGCTGCATGGGTGAGCTGCCCACAGTTCCTTCTCTATTGCAAAAATCTCACCAAGAAAACCCCAAAGCAGACAGTGAGGAGGCCACGTAGTGGAGCACCCACAGGGACACACATCTTGAAGTACTACAGTCAGTGCCCAGGGTGAGTAACTCTTCCTTCTTCAAGTAGCATCCTTATGAGTGTTCCACTTCAGGTGACTTCTGAGCAGTATCCCCAGAAGGAGGAAGCTTCAGAATCAAGTCTGGTACAGAATACAGAACTGTACTGCCCACTACCATGCCAGATCTAGAGATAGACGTTGATTGTGACCAGTGGAATAGACATGAGCAGCACATCTCAAAGAACACCAATTATAGAACAGGTAACTGTCTTTTCTTCGAGTGATTGCTCATGTGTATTCCACAATAGGTGATTCCAAGCTATATCTGTTGGAGGTGGGTAGGAGTTCACAAATTTTCAGGATGGAGTACAGCCCTGCCAAACCCAGCATCATTCCTGGTTTGGGAGACAATCGCATAGTGCGAGATGAATCTGTGAACTGAAAACTACGTGGCAGCCCTACAAATTTCCAGAATGGGGACATAAGCCAAAAAGGAAGCCAACAAGGCTTGTAACCGAGTTGAGTGCACCTTCATAATTGGTGGCAGAGGGATTCCCACCAGGTCATAACAGGTACGGATGCAGGTGGTGATCCAGTTGGAGAGCTGCTGAGTGGAGATCAGCCGACCAAGGTGATGAACAGTTGCAAGGACTTTCTGAATGGTTTAGTCTGCTCCAGGTAGAAAGTCAGGGCCCGTCTCACATCCAGCATGTTGAAACGGCGCGCTTCACTGGACACGTGGGGCTTGGGGGCAAAGGACCGGTAGAAAAATGTCCTCACCCATGTGATAGGCGGAGACCACCTTTGGGAGTAACGAAGGATGTGGGCGGAGCTGGACCTTATCTTGAAGGTCCAGCTCCGCCCACATTGGCCAGGCAGGGTCTCAGAGCTCAGGGCCCTGAGCTCTGAGACCCGCCTGGCCAATGTGATCGCAACCAGGAAGGCCACCTTCCACGAGAGGTGGGACCAGGCCAATACCAGGTTTAGGTCCCACTGCGGGACTGGGGGCCTAACATACGGAAAGAGATGATCCAACCCCTTAAGGAATCAACCAGTCATAGCATGGGAGAATATCATGTGGTCCTGCACTGGAGGATGGAAGGCTGATATGGCCGGCAGGTGCATCTTAACTGATGAGGGCGCCAGGCCCTGGGCTCTAAGGTGAAGGAGGTAGTCCAGAATAAGCTGGATTGGGGCGGTCACTGGGGAAACGCACCGCTCGTCCACCCATCTGGAAAACCGAGACCACTTTGCCAAGTAGGATCAGCGTGTGGAGGGCCGCCTGCTTTCTAGGAGGATGCATTGAACCCCTTCTGATCACATCCTTTCCTCTCTACCTAACCATTGAGCAGCCACACCGTGGAGTGCCACTAGGTTGGGGTGGAGAAGGCGGCCCTAGTCCTGGGAGAGCAGGTCCGGGCGGGACAGCAACGGCAATGGCAGGATGACTGCCAGGCCTGTGAGGGTCCCATACCAATGCTGCCTGGGCCATGCCGGGGCAATCAGAAGGACCTAGGCCTTGTCCGTCTTTGTCTTTTCCGGGACCTTGCCGATCAGCAGGAATGGGGGAAAAGGCATAGAGAAACTGGCCTGACCAGGACAGGAGGAAGGCATCAGAGATAGTACCCCGTCTCAACCCCCTCTCATCCCCCTGGAGCAGAACCAGGGACAGTGACGGTTCTGCCGAGTCGCAAACAGGTCCACCTGGGGAGTTCCCCACACTCGGAAAAGTCTGTGCACCACCTCTGGGTGGAGAGACCACTCGGGCTGAGAGAAGTCCCTGCTCAAGTGATCCGCGCGTGCATTCTGGGCGCCCGGCAGATGGAAGGGCTGTAGGCAGATGTCGTGGGCTATACAAAAGTTCCACAGCCTGAGGGCTTTGTGGCAGAGGATCAGGCCCCGCCTTGCCTGTTGATGTAGAACATCGAGGCCATGTTGTCCGTGAGGACCTTGACCACCCGGCCCTTCAGATGCGAGCGGAAGGCCATGCACGCCAGCCGTACTGCCCTGAGTTCCTTGACGTTTATGTGGCGTGTCAGATCCCAAGCCGACCACAGACCTTGGGTCTGAATGTTCCCCACATGGGCCCCCCATCCTAGGTCTGCCGCATCAGACACCAGTTCCAGCAACACTGCCCTGCCCCTGAACGGGACCCCTGGGAGCATGTTTCTCGGGGAGGACCACCACCATAGGGAGGCGATCACTGGTTCAGGCACTGTGAGGACTTTGTCCATCCTGTCCCTGGCCTGGGAGAACTCCAAGGCCAACCAGAGCTGGAGGGGCCTCATCCTGAGTCTGGCATGACAGACCACATCCGTGCATGCCGACATATGACCCAAGAGCTGGAGGCATGCTCTGGCTGTTGTCACCGGAAACCTTGTGACCGTGTCGATGAGCCCCTTCGGGGTCTCGAACCTGTCTGGTGGGAGGGAGGCTTTGGCCAATGAAGCGTCCAGGACCAACCCGATAAACTCTATGTGTTGAACCAGGACTAACATGGACTTGGTGTTGTTTACCAACAGGATCAAAGTGGTGCACATGGACAGAAGGAGCTCCACATGATCCCGCACCTGCAACCGGGAGCTGCCCTTGACCAACCAGTCATCCAGATAGGGAAAGATCTGGACCTCCGGGCACCTGAGGTAGGCTGCTACCACTGACATACATTTTGTGAATATCCTGGGGGCAGTGGACAGGCCAAACGGGAGGACTGTAAATTGGTAGTGTTCCTACCCCACCACAAAACAGAGGAAACGTCTGTGTCCCTCTAATATATGATTGTGGAAGTACGCGTCCTGCAGATCGAGGGTGTACCAGTCCCCGGGATCCAGGGAGGGGATGATGGAGGCCAGGAAGACCATGCAGAACTTGAGCTACATCATATACTGGTTCAGGCCTCGCAAGTCCAAGATGGGTCTGAGCCCCCCTTTGGCCTTCAGGATAAGGAAATAGCGGGAGTAGTACCCCTTGCCTTTGAACTCCCCGGGTACCACTTCCACCGCTCCTAGGCCCAGGAGCCGCCCCACCTCCTCCTCGAGCAGAGCCTCATGTGAGGGGTCCCCCAGAAGGGATGGGATGGGGGGTGGCTGAACGGGGAGGAAGTAAACTGGAGGGTGTAGCCCCAAGAGATGGTGTTGAGGACCCAGTGGTCTGAGGTCAGCCGTGACCACTCCAGAAGGAAAGCACACAACCGATTGGAGAAGGGAAGTTTTATTGAGGGTGGATCCCTGACGAGAACTGGCAGGGCGCCCCCAGGTGTCCCGTCAAAACTGCCTTTTCCCCACCTGCTTGCCCTTGGAGGACCCAGGTTGGGGGGCAGGCTGAGAGTGCCTCTACAGGCGCCTCTTATAGTCCCGCAACTTCTTATAAGCAGCCTCATATTTTGGGTGGGTGGCCTGAGCCAGAGTCTGCTGCGGCTTGAACTTAGGTTTAGCCGGAGCCAGAACATAGAGACCCAAAGTCTGGAGAGTCGTGCGGGAGTCTTTCAGGCCATGCAGCTTTGTATCGGTTTGTTCTGCAAACAGAGCTTTGCCATCAAATGGGAGGTCCTGCAGGGAGGTCTGCACCTCGCTGGACAGCGCAGAAAACAGGAGCCATGACACCCTTCTCATGGACACCGCAGAGGCCATGGACCGCATGGCTGAGTCCGCCACAGCTGAAGCTGCTTGTAGGCTTGCCCTGGCAGCTGCTGTACCCTCCTCCACCAGCACTTTGAACTCCTTCCAGTCACACTCCTGGAGGAAGTCTTCGAACTTGGGCAGGGAGCCCCACAGATTGAACTCATACCGGCCCAGGAGAGCTTGGTGGTTCACCACCCATAACTGGAAGCTCAAGGACGAATAAATTTTCCTTCCAAAAGAGTCCAGCCTCCGTGAATCTTTATTTTTTGGGGTCGGGGCTGGCTGGCACTGCTGCTCCCTGTGGTTGACCGACTTAACCACCAGGGAGTTAGGAGCAGGGTGGGTGTATAAGTATTCGTGTCCCTGGGTGAGTACAAAATACTTGCGTTCCACTCTCTTAGAGATGGGGGCCAATGAGGCCAGTGTTTGCCACAGGGCATTTGAAATTTTTGCCACCCCTTCGTGGAGAGGCAAGGCCACCCTGCTCGGTGCTGAGGAGGACTGCACATTAAACAGGGAGTCCAAGGGCTCCTCCATCTTTTCTCCTTGGAGGTGGAGGCTTGATGCCACCCTTTTTAAGAGTTCTTGGTGGGCCCTACAGTCCTCCTGCGGGACGGAGGGAGGCAGGGCTGTAATAGCCTTATCTGGGGAGGGTGAGGAGGCCGGCATGGTATTTTGAGTGTCCACTGGCACCGGAGGGTCCACCACGTGGTCGGTCTCCGGGCACGGTGCCAAGGATGTATGTCCCACCGACTCCTTCCTCGGAGGTCTGGAGAGGGAGGCAAATGGTCCTTCTGAGGGGGGCTGCGTCGGGGTCCACGGTGCCCACTGGTACCATTGGGCCGCCCATGGGGCCAGTGCTACTGCACCTGCTGTGGCACCGGTGGAGCCGGTTGTTAGTCCTGGCTGGCCTGGCCCATTGCTGGATGACTACGAAGGGAGGCCGGGCTGACATACGTCCTGCTGCTGTCCCCGGACCAGGAGGAGCGGTGGTGCCAGGAGCAATGCCGACCACGGGACCGTGATCCCGACACGGAGGACCGGTACTGTCGGTAACCGCTCCTCCACGATCGGCTCAGACAGGCAGACCCGTGACAGCGAGATGTTGGTGATTGACACCTGGGGCTGTGGAGGTGGTGCCATGGCGAGGTCCTGGAGCAGGACGCCAAACAGGAACAACGTTGATGTCCGTGCTATGACTGGCTGTGATAACCCTTCCAAGATGAGGACCTTTGGCGACATCTGCCTCGGTCCCGTCGGTGTTCACTCCTTGAGGCAGAACAGTGCCAAGAGTCTCGGTCAGAGGGAACCCAACCAGACAGTCTGGTGGGCATCGAGGG
Organism: Trachemys scripta elegans; assembly: GCF_013100865.1. NCBI lineage: Eukaryota > Metazoa > Chordata > Testudines > Emydidae > Trachemys > Trachemys scripta. The sequence continues at coordinate 106,161,619 of NC_048299.1, forward strand.
TGATCCACGTGGACTTTACCCTGAACAGTCGCTGGGTGGTGAATGGCGTTGGGAACGTTCCCTCGACCGAGACTGGTACTGAGCCGGGGGTGACTGCGGAGATCCCAATGGTGGCTTACCTCTGGAGTGCAGGGCCAACATCGGCAGTGCTCCTGATACTGTCATGGACATAACATCCCGGGCCGCCTGCAGAGCCTCCAGCGTGTAGGGCATCCAGAGAGGCCTGCTCCGAATGGGCGGGCTACTCTGCTCAACTTGAGTGAGAGGCCTAGAAGCCGGTGGGGATTGAGGACTGCCCAACATGGGTCTAGTCTCTGTCCTGGGTTTACTCCGGTGCCGTGTCGAAGGCGGCCTCTTCCTATCCTTCTTAGCATGCCCTGTGGACAGAGAGCGGTGCCGACTGGTTGATGGTGCCGAAGGGTCGCTGCGCACCGACACCACGGTGCCCAGTGCGACTCGGAGCAGCACGCCAGAGCCGAGGTCAGCGCCAATTCCATCAGAATAGCCCAGAGCCTAATGTCCTTTTCTCTCCTGGTCCAAGGCTTAAACGACTTCCAAATCTCGCAGCGATCGCTAAGATGGGTTTCCCCCAAACAGCGCCAACAGTCCGCGTGTGGATAACTCAGTGGCACAGATAGCCTACAAGTGTAGCACGACTTAAAATCCAGGGCGTGGGGTATGCCCTGGCCCGGGTGCTCTAACTAAACAACTAACTAACTACAGATACCATACCCTGAATGAACAAGCAGTTTTGGGGACGAGCTACAGCAAAGATGGAGCAGAGCAGTTCCGAAGCACCTTCCCTTTGTCCTCATCCACAATCATTTCAGATTTGGGGACAACTTATACCTTCAAGTCAGTGTCACTGCTATGTGTACCTGCGTGGCCCCACAGTATGCCAACACTTTTATAGCTGACTTAGAACAATGCTTCCTCAGCTCTCATCCCCTAGTGCCCCTCCTCTACTTGTGCTACATTGAGGACATCTTCATCATATGGACCCATGGGAAGGAGGCCCTTGAAGAATTCCACCTGGATTTCAACAATTTCCACCCCACCATCAACCTCAGCCTGGACCAGTCCACACAAGAGATCCACTTCCTGGACACTACAATGCAAATAAGTGATGGTCACATAAACCCCACCCTATACTGGAAACCTACTGACCGCTATACTTACCTACATGCCTCCAGTTTCCATCAAGCACACATCACATGATCCATTGTCTACAGCCAAGCCCTAAGATACAACCGAATTTGCTCCAATCCCTCAGACAGAGACAAACACCTACAAGGTCTTTATCAAGCATTCTTAAAACTACAATACCCACCTGGGGAAGTGAGGAAATAGACTGACAGAGCGAGACGGATACCCAGAAGTCACCTACTACAGGACAGGCCCAACAAGGAAAATAACAGAAAACCACTAGCCATCACATACAGCCCCCAACTAAAACCTCTCCAGCACATCATCAATGATCTACAACCTATCCTGGAAAACGATCCCTCATTCTCACAGGCCTTGGGAGGCAGGCCAGTCCTCGCTTACCGACAGCCCCCCAACCTGAAGCAAATACTCACGAGCAACTACACACCACACCACAGAAACACTAACCCAGGAACCAATCCCTGTAACAAACCACGTTGCCTACTCTGTCCCCATATCTACTCTAGCGACACCATCAGAGGACCCAACCACATCAACCACACCATCCGGGACTCATTCACCTGAACATCTACTAATGTGATATATGCCATCGTGTACCAGCAATGCCTTTCTGCCATGTACATTGGCCAAACCGGACAGTCTCTACGTAAAAGAATAAATGGACACATCGGACATCAGGAATGGTAACATACAAAAGCCAGTAGGAGAACACTTCAGTCTTCCTGGACATTCTATAACAGATTTAAAAGTAGCCATTCTTCAACAAAAAAACTTCAGAAACGGACCTCAAAGAGAAATTGCAGAACTAAAATTCATTTGTAAATTTAACACCATTAATTTGGGCTTAAACAGGGACTGGATGGCTCACTACAAAAGCAACTTTCCCTCTCCTGGCATTGACACCTCCTCATCAATTATTGGGAGTGGACTACATCCACCCTGATTTAATTGGCCTTGTCAACACTGGTTCTCCACTTGTGAAGTAACTCCCTTCTCTTCATATGTCAGTATATAATGCCTGCATCTGTAATTTTCACTCCATGCATCTGAAGAAGTGGGGTTTTTTACCCACGAAAGCTTATGCCCAAATAAATCTGTTAGTCTTTTAGGTGCCACCGGACTCCTTGTTGTTATTGCTGCCCATCACCATTCTGAATTTTTGGGACTTCACAAATTGTTTAGGAGTCTTAGATCTAAAATTGGTCTCCACCCTCCATTTTTCTTTGGTACTAGGAAATACCTCGAGTAGAAACCCTTCCCCCAAATAGAGGTGGAACAGGCAGTACCACTCCTCAGTGTAGGAGGGATTTTATCTCTTGTCTTAGTAGGCACTCATGAGAGGGGTCCCTGCAGAGGGATAGGGAAGGGGTGGTTGAAAGGAGTGGGGATGTGAAGTGGATGTAAGGCAAGGATGCAAGTGTAAGGCACTCCAAAACCCCTGTGTCTGTGGTAATCCACTTTCATGCATGTGGGAAATGGGAGAGCCGATTTCCAAATGGCGGGAGATGGGCAAATTGTTGTAGCTGGCAGGCTAAAGAGTGGGGAGGCTTCAAACCCTTGACCAGCTCATCAAAACTGGTGCTTAGATGATGAAACTTTGCATACTCAACAATGATGGGTTCGTGGTTCTCTCTCTGGAACCTGTGCTGCTTTCTAGGGGGTTCAGTGGGTCTCTGGGCAGTGTGCAATTTACTAAAACATCTCCTTCTTGTATTGGTATAGATTCTCAGGGATTGCAGAGTGGTTCTGGAGTATTTCAGCATATGGAGGGACTCATTCATGTTCTTTGAAAACAACTCAAGCCCATCAAAGGAAAGGTCCTCCATAATATTCTGGACCTCCCTTTGGAAACCAGACAAGTGAAGCCACAATGCCCAGTGCATGACTACCACCATTCAGGTGCAACAGGCTACGGCGTCTGCAACATCCAAGGATGCTTGAAAGGATGTCCAGGCTAATAACTGCCCTCCCACAGTGACAGCTTGAAATTGCTCTCTTTCTTCCAGAGGAATCTGCTGAATAAATGCATTACATTTTGCATAGTTCATGTGATTGTATTTGAACACAAGTGCCGGGTAATTAGCTATCCGAAATTGTATTGTCGCTGATGAACGTGACTTCCATCCGAAAAGATCAAGACGCTTCTGGTCTTTGTCATTCTGGGTTGCCTTGGCATGATGCTGTTTTCCAAGCTCATTTACTGCCCCCATAACCAGAAAATTAGGAGAGAGATGGGAAAACAAAAATTCAAAGTCCTTGGTGGGAACATAGTATTTCTTATCACACTTTTTGCAAGTTGGTAGCACTGTTGCTGGGGTCTGCCAAACCGTCCTTTCAGGGTGCAAGATGGCCTTGTTAATTAGAAGGGTGACTCTGCTCATTGTTGCTGATTGGAGGATATCCAATCACTTGTGCTGTGACTCCTTGACCTCTTTGAATGGTATCTGAAGGGAGTCTGCCATACATTTGATGAGGTCTTGGAATTGATTGATACCTCCTCCTCCATTGATGGTGGAGCAGGTATCATCATGGCTTTGTCAGGTGATGACAAGGAAATAGTGGCTTGAGAAGTAGCATCCCCATCTGCTCTAGGTTCCTGATCCTCAAATGTCTCTCCCATGCTGGGGAATGCTCTGAGTTGGTAGACTGACTCCTTCTCAACCTGGTGGACTAGAAAATTGCTGATGGTAAGCAGCCCAGGGATCCCAGTATGATCATTGGGGGAATCCGTACAGGAGGGGGGTGGCACGCAGGGTTGTTCCCACCACTTGTGATGTGTTCTCCTGGACTCCTCCCTATCTCTGTGCCCACATAAAAAGGATTCCTATAAGGATGGGTAAGAGAACCCTATGCCAAGATTGAAGAGGCTGAATAGACTAAGTGAAAGTTCCCTTCATCCTTCTCATAGAACAATGAAGGAGCCCCAGTTGAAAATGGTGAAACCAATGGTACAAATGATTAATGGAAATCCAGAGACCGAACTAGAGTCAGTACTGAGGGACTCTCAGTGTCCATGATCAATGGAGGCTGTGTTTCCTCCACTACAGTTAAGTCCTTCAAGTACTGAAATTCTTGTGGTACCCAAATATGGCATTGGTACTAATGCAACAGTATCTCTTGAAGTTGTTGGTACCAAGGGTCTAGAATGTTCTGATGAGGGCACTGGGGATAGATGATTTAATTTGTATGGTACCAATAGACCTGACGAGGGCAGTACCAGTGGCAGATGGAACCAGTCTGGAGTCATCTCTTTCCTTGCTGACTCTGTCATGCCTGGTCAGTACCAAGCTCACTCAGAGCTGTGTTTGCTCTTGGAGGAGCTTTTTGGTTTTCCAGCTTCCAACAGCACCAGAGAAGCCTGCAGCCCCCACAGTAGCGCAGGGGTGCTGGAACAATTTGTACAGTGGGGGGGCTAAGAGCCACTGAACCAAACTGTAAACCCCGTATATGATGGAAACCACTTCGAGCCAGGGGGTGCTGGTGCACCTCAGCACCTATGCAGAGGACCGGATCTAGAAGTCAAGGATTCGGAGACCACTGACTTAGCAGGAGACTGAGGTCTCTTTGGATCAGACTCCTTTCAAAGAAATTCATAGCTCCTCTTCCTGGGGCTTTAAGAAGTCTGTGAGGCCTCCCCTTTCTTGGGGAAGTGATGGGCCAAGGTTTAAGGGGCACTAGATGTGTCTGGAAACCAATATACAGATGGATTCTGTTCTGACGCGGGGTGAAGGGAGAGCTCCATGGTAAGAAGCCCCATTTTGATCTTCTGGTTCTACCTGGCCCTAGATTTTAGGGCTAAATGGAAGTTACACTTCTACAGGGGGTTCAGCTCGCCAAGACAGTGGACGCACTCGGAGTGGCCATCGCTAACTGTGACATCTCCCGACAAGTGCAGCATCATTTGAAGCCCAGATAGCCAGGCATGCTGTCTGGAGGAAGGCAAGTCTCCCTGACTGGAGAAGAGAGGGAAAAAGGCACTTCTGTCACTAAGAGCTAACTGACAACTTCTTAAGCTAAACTAATGTGAAGAAGAAAAGATTCTAATAAGACACGGCCTGCTGGAAGTGGACACACTACAGCTCCATCTCAAATCAAGGGAGTTGAGAAGGAACTGAGGGCAGTTTACCTGCACAGCCCTGTATAACCGCAGCTCAAGGCACAAGACTGTGTAGGGCTCATGCATGTGCCAAATGGACCTTGCTGATGAAAGTCTCCTATCAAAGGTGCATGAGGCACATCACAAGTGAAGTGGAGCACCCATAGGGACACTACTCGATGAAGAACAATTGATCACTGTCCTCTTCATAAAAGCCCTTAACATATTTGAAGGCTGTTGTTAGGACCCCCCCCCATCCCCCAGTTTTCTTTTCACAAGATTAAACATGCCCAGCTTTTCAACCTATCATCACAGGTCAGGTGCTCTAAACCTTTTATCATTTTCTTTTGCTCTCCTCTGGACTCTTCCCAATTTGTTCACATCTTTCTTAAAGTGTGGCACCCGAGTTGGACACAGTACTCCAACCAAGGCCTCACAAGTGCTGAATAGAGTGGAACAATCACCTCCCACATACGACACTCGTGTTAATACACCCTGGGAATATAAGCCTTTTTTCACAACTGCACCACATTGTAGGCTCATATTCAATTTGGGATCCACAATAACCCTCAGATTCTTTTCTACAGTAGTACTGCCTAGCTAGTCAGTCTTCATTTTGTAGTTGTGCATTTGATTGTTCCTGCCTAAGTGTAGTACTTTTCACTTGTCTTTATTTAATTTCATCTTGTTGATCTCAGGCCAATTCTTGACACAATGAACATTGGTTTGAATTCTAATCTTGTCCTTGAAAGTGCTTGTGACTCTTCCCAGTTTTGTGTCAGCCACAATTTTTTATGAGAATAATTTCCATTCCATTATCCAAAGCATTAATAAAAGTATTTACTAGTACCAGACCCCAGGACATACTACTGCAGGACCCCTACTAGATCCATCCATTCTTGACAGAAAACCATTGATAACTACTCTGAGTAGCCTTTTAACCAGTTATGAAGCACCTTATAGCAATTTCATCTAGACTGCATTTCCCTAGTTTGTTTGTGAGAATGTCACATGGGACTTTGTCCAAAACCTTACTAAAAACCAAGATATATCAGGTCTACTGCTTTCCCTCATCCACTAGGCCAGTAGCCCTGTCAAAGAACAACATTAGATTGGTATGGTATGATTTGTTCTTCACAAATCCATGTGAGCTATTACTTATGCTATTATCCTTGTTGGAGCTTACAAACTGATTGTTTAATAATTTGTTCCAATATCTTTGCAGGTACCTAAGTTAAGCTGACTGGTCTAATTCCCCAGATCCTTTTTGTTCCCCCCCTCCAGTCCTCTGAAACCTCACCCATCCTCCATGAGTTCCTGAAGATAATTGCTAGTGGTTATAAGATTGCATCAGCTATTTCCTTAAATACCCAATGATGGATATTATCAGTGCCTGCCAACATGAATACATGCATCTAACTTATCTAAATATTCCTTCTTTCCCTGTTTTGGCTTGCGTGCCTTCTCTCTTGTTGTTAATATTAATCATGTTAAGCATCTAGTCACAATTAACCTTTTTCGTGAAGACTGAAGCAAAGTAGGCATTAAACACATGGGCCCTCTTGATGGCATCTGTAATTAGCTCTCCTTCCCTATTAAATTGTGGGCCTACACCTTCTTTCATCTTTCTCTTGCTTCTAACGTATTTATAGAACCTATTATTATTGCCTTTTATGTCCCTTACTAAGTGTAACCTTATTGTGTAGCCATTCTGATATTATCCTTACATGCTTGTGCTATTCTTTTGTACTCCTCTTTAGTAAGATGTTCACATGTCCACTTTTTGTAGAATTCCTTTTTGAGTTTCAGATCATTAAAGAGCTCCTAATGCAGCCATATTGACCTCTTATTATTTTTTCTATCTTTTATTTGCATTGGGATAGTTTGCTGTTGTATCTTTAATATTGTCTCTTGGAGAAACTGCCAGCTCTCCTGAATTCCTTTTTCTCTTAGATTTTGTTTTTATGGGACTTAATCTACCTGTTCTCTGATTTTTATTCAAGTTTGCTTTTTTGAAGTCCTTTGTTCAACACACACTAACTAAATGTTTTAGAAGAATCTATTATCTATCAGTTTCTTACTGAAGTTGGAGTAAGACTGGACAAACTGTGGGGCAATGGATTATGAGAAAAATATCCATGAACATGTTGGGATTTTCTGGACTAAGTCAAGAACCAGCTAAATTTTACATTTACCATATCTGAGAGATTATTTGGGGGATATCATGAGGAAAATCTTGAGATCAATTTTATACCTGTATCTATACTTATTTGCTAAGTTTTTGTCTAGCCTCACTACCTTTACATCACAATGCTTAAAGAGTAGAGAAGTCAAATAAGCTGCTCATCAGATGGCAAACTCTATGCTCAGCTTGTCCAGCAAAATGCTGATTCGTGTTACAGCATATAAACCAATCTTGAATTAAACCTGTAAAAGTAGATTAACAAGATTGCCAAGGAAAGGGCCATTTGTGGAAGCACGCTAAATCCACCACCGGCCTGTCTCCAGTTGGAATGGTGACACCAATCCTAATAAAGCTCTTGGCTTTCCTTTGGAAAACATACCCTTAACGCTAGAGCTCTGGAAGCAGAAGGCTGGGGAGAACAAAGAATGGGAAGAGACGCCTGCTTGTAGCAAGATCGAGGGTCCAAAGTTGTTTTTTGGTTTTTTATTTTTATTTTTTTTATAAAAGTGGGTCAGAGTAAGAGAAGCAGCCCAATGTCTGGCGGGGAGAAAACTCTGTCAGCGAGGGAAGGGCTTTGAGTAATGGGATTTGTTAGAAAGCATCAGAGAGCCTTGATGGTAAACCAACAATCCAAGGAGCACAGTGACTAGGCCTCCTTTCCCACAGAGGCCCATTATACAGCCCTTTAGGGCTTCCATAATTTAGATTAGTTAATTGGCAATTACAATGGCTTCAGTTTAGCTGTCAATCACCCGTAGGATTGAGAACTATAGTAATTTCACAGGAGAAATTGTTCTGTCCCTCATTCTGTAATTTATCACCAGTCCACTGGTAAGGAGAACTGGGAGAACGGTTGAACGGGTGCAGAACAGCCATATCTCTGGAAACAAAGTTCAACCATGCAATTTTTTTTTAGCTTGGAAAACTTGCCGCCTCTTCCTCATAATTGAACTGAATGTTGTCCCAATTAATAGATAGTATCATTAACCCTGTTTAGATTCCTATCCATGTATTGAAGTCTTACTTGGGGGTGGTAGGAGATTAGCTGAAGTTACTTGATACACTGTAATCATAGAGGCTGAAATCCAAGTTAGCATGTGTTGACAATTGGGAGTTTTCCTTACAAACAAACAATCTTCAAAGCCTAATAAATTTTACACAAACAAGTTTTGCTCAATGTGAACATTTATGGCTGTTAGCAAATGCTACTGATTCATCTGAACCAGAACAAAACACAAAGTGAAGATCAAAGGTTCTCTCTTCCTCCAACAGAAGTTGTTCCAATAAAAGATATTACCTCATCCGCCTGGTTTCTCTCATACTCTGGGATCAACACAGCTACAACACTGCAAACACTGATTCATTATGACTTCTCTGCAAAAGTCAGTTAGGATTAGTTTAATGACTAATGATTTGTTACGAAACCTCTCATTGCATTACCCTAGTTATGTACGTGGTTTATGTAGGTGTGTTACTCCCCCCCTCCAGCTCTGAATTACATTAACTCACCCTTTCCTCATTGCCCAAAACATTTTTTCATTGACTGCTTTTTGTTGTAATAACGGAACAGGTCAAAACATGCTGTGAACCCATTCCTGCCTAGGCACACGTAGACCATGCTGTATACGCATATATGGAAATAGAGCCTGGAATGATTAGCTTCAAGTCATCACAATTTTTCTGATGTGACACTACACTGTAGTGCTCTGAACACATACTACCAATTCAGAAACTTGGTTCAGCTGATTTGAATCTGAGTTGGAACTTCAGAAGTAGAAAAGACAGTTACCTTTTCCATAACTGGTGTTCTTAGAGATATGTTGCTCATGTCCGTTCCACAATAGGTGTGCGTGCTCGCCACGTGCACCGGTGCCGGAAGTTTTTCCTCTATCAGTACTTGTAGGGGAGCGCCCCTAGCGATCCCTGGAGTGGCGCTGCTATAGCACAGAATAAGGGGAGCCATGTGCTCCCCCCACCCTCAGTTCCTTCTTGCCAGACAATTCTGACAGAGAGGAAGGAGGGCAGGATGTGGAATAGACATGAGCAACACATCTTGAAGAACACCAGTTACGGAAAAGGTAACTGTCTTTTCTTCTTCAAGTGATTGCTCATGTTTATTCCACAATAGGTGATTCCAAGCTATATCTGTTGGAAGTGGGTAGGAGTTCACAGACACTCAGAACAGAGTATAGCCCTGCCAAACCCGGCGTCCTCCCTGGTCTGAGAAACAATGACATAATGCAAGGTGAACATGTGAACCGAAGACCATGTGGCAACCCTACAAATGTCCTGGATGGGGACATAGCCCAGAAAGGCAACCGACGAGGCTTGCGCCCTAGTAGAGTGTGCCCTCACAATCGGCAGTGGGGGGACTCCCGTCAGGTCATAACAAGTACAAATACATGAGGTGATCCAGTTGGAGAGCCGCTGAGTGGAGATCAGCCGACCCCTCATGCATTCAGCTGGGGCGATGAACAGCTGCAAGGACTTCCTGAACAGTTTTGTACATGGCAGGTAAAAAGCCAGAGCCCGTCTCACATCCAGCATGTGGAGGTGGCGCTCCTCACTGGATGCATGGGCAGAGCACTGGCAGGAAAATGTCCTGACCCATATGGTAGGTGGAGACCACCTTGGGGAGGAACAAAGGATGTGGCCGGAGTTGGACCTTATCCTTATGGAACACCGTTTACGGAGGTTCAGAGGTCAGGGCCCAGAGCTCAGAGACTCGTCTAGTGGATGTGATCGCCACCAGGAGGGCTACCTTCCACGAGAGGTGCAAGCAGGAGCATATAGCGGTTCAAATAGGGGACCCATCCACCTGGTCAGCACCAAGTTCAGGTCCCACTGCAGGATTGGGGGCCTAACATATGGGGGGCCTTAAGGAATCAGCCAGTCATGGCCTGGGGAATACTGTGTGGCCCTGCACCGGTGGGTGGAAAGCCAATAGGGCTACCAAGTGTACCTTGACGGACGAGGGTGCTAGGCCTTGGGCTCTAAGGTGAAGGAGGTAGTCTAATATAAGCTGAATCGGAGCAGCCCCAGGCGAAACGCTCTAATCAGCTGCCCACCAGGAAAACCGAGACCATTTTGCCAGGTAGGCCCAACGTGTGGAGGGCCATCTGCTTTCTAGGAGGACGCGCTGAACCCCTTCCAAGCAAGTCCTCTCCTCCCTGTCTAACCATTGAGCAGCCACGCTGTGAGGTGGAGTGCTACTAGGTTGGTGTGGAGGCGGCGGCCCTTGTCCTGGGATAGTAGGTCCGGGCGGGATGGCAACGGCCATGGTGGGGTGACTGCCAGGCTCGTGAGAGTACCATACCAATGTTGCCTGGGCCATGCCGGGGTGATCAGGAGGAACCTGGCTCTGTCCATTTTTATCTTTTCTAAGACCTTGCCAATCAGCGGGATCGGGGGAAAGGCATAGAAAAGCTGGCCTGACCAGGACAGAAGGAAGGGATCGGAGATGGCAACCACGCCCAACCCACCCCCGGAGCAGAAGCGAGGACACTAGCAGTTCTGCTGTGTCACGAACAGGTCCACCTGGGGAGTGCCCCATGTTTGGAAAATCCTGTGCACCAGTTCTGGGTGTCGGGACCACTCGTACTGAGAGGAGAAGTCTCGGCTCAGGCGATCCATCTGAGAATTCTGGGCGCCCAGCAAGAAGTGGGCTTCCAGGCAAATATTGTGGGCTATACGTAAGTCCCACAGCCTGAGGGCTCCTGGCAGAGGGCTGAGGAATGGGCCCCACCTTGCCTGTTGATGTAGAACATCGAGGCCGTGTTGTCTGAGAGAACCCTGACCACTCTACCCTCCAGGTGCGAGTGGAAGGCCATGCAAGCCAGATGGACTGCCCTGAGCTCCTTGACGTTTATATGCAGAGCAAGGTCCTGTGTGGACCAGAGACCTTGGGTCTGAACATTCCCCACATGGGCTCCCCACCCCAGATCCGACGTGTCAGACACCAGCTCCACGGACGGGGGTTGGCCCTGAATGGGACCCCTTGGAGCATGTTCCCCAGAGAGGACCACCATTGCAGAAAGCCGATCACTGGTTTGGGCACAGTGAGGATTTTGTCCATCCTTTCTCTGGATTGGGAGAATACTGAGGCCAACCAGAGCTGGAGGGGCCACATCCTGAGTCTGGAGTCGTGCATGCCAACATATGACCTAGGAACTGGAGGCACGTTCTGGCTGTGCTCATGAGGAACCTTGTGACTGCGCTGATGAGCTCCCTTAGGGTTTCGAATCTGTCCGGTGGGAGGGAGGCCCTGGCCGATGTCGTATACATTATTGCCCCAATTAACTGTATGCACTGCACCAGGACTAACGTGGACTTATAGATTCATAGATTCAAGGACTGGAAGGGACCTCGAGAGGTCATCGAGTCCAGTCCCCTGCCCGCATGGCAGGACCAAATACTGCCTAGACCATCCCTAATAGACATTTATCTAACCTACTCTTAAATATCTCCAGAGACGGAGATTCCACAACCTCCCTAGGCAATTTGTTCCAGTGTTTAACCACCCTGACAGTTAGGAACTTTTTCCTAATGTCCAACCTAGACCTCCCTTGCTGCAGTTAAACCCATTGTTTCTGGTTCTATCCTTAGAGGCTAAGGTGAACAAGTTCTCTCCCTCCTCCTTAGGACACCCTTTTAGATACCTGAAAACTGCTATCATGTCCCCTCTCAGTCTTCTCTTTTCCAAACTAAACAAACCCACTTCTTTCAGCCTTCCTTCATAGGTCAAGTTCTCAAGACCTTTAATCATTCTTGTTGCTCTTCTTTGGACCCTTTCCAATTTCTCCACATCTTTTTTAAAATGCGGCGCCCAGAACTGGACACAATACTCCAGCTGAGGCCTAACCAGAGCAGAGTAGAGCGGAAGAATGACTTCTCGTGTCTTGCTCACAACACACCTGTTAATGCATCCCAGAATCATGTTTGCTTTTTTTGCAACAGCATCACACTGTTGACTCATATTTAGCTTGTGGTCCACTATAACCCCTAGATCCCTTTCTGCCGTACTCCTTCCTAGACAGTCTTTTCCCATTCTGTATGTGTGAAATTGATTTTTCCTTCCTAAGTGGAGCACTTTGCATTTGTCTTTGTTAAACGTCATCCTGTTTAACTCAGACCATTTCTCCAATTTGGTGTCGTTTACCAAGAGGCCCAATGTGGCACATGTGGACAGGAGAAGTGAGCCGTGATCCCGCACCTGTGACCTGGAAATGCCCTTGACCAGCCAGTCATCCAGATAGGGAAAGATCTGGACCCCCTGACATCTAAGGTAGACCACTACCATAGACATATACTTTGTGAATACCCTGGGACAGGCCAGATGGGAGGACAGTAAATTGGTAGTGCTCCTGCCCAACTGTGAAATGGAGGAAATGCCTGTATCCCTTGAATATATGAATGTGGAAGTACGCATCCTGCAGATCGAGGGCGGCGTACCAGTCCCCAGGATCCAGGGAGGAAATGATGGAATCCAGAAAGACCATGCAAAACTTGAGCTTTACCATGTTACTGGTTCAGGGTTCGCAGGTCTAGAATGGGCTTGAGTCCCCCTTTGACCTTCAGAAGTAGCAGGAGTAGAACCCCTTGCGTTTGAACTCCGCTGGCACCACCTCCACCGCTCTTAGGCCAAGGAACCACCTCACCTCCTGCTCGAGCAGGGTCTCGTGAGAGGGGTCCCTGACGAGGGATGGGGATGGAGAGTGGGTGGATGGAGTAGAGGTAAACTGGAGGGTGTAGCCCCGGGAGATAGTGTTGAGGGGCCATCGGTCTGAGGTCAGCCGCGACCACTCTGGGAGAAAGGCATACAACCGGTTGGAGAAGGGAAGCTTTATTGCAGGTGGATCCCTGGTATGAACTGATAAGTCGCCCCCGGGTGTCCCGTCAAAATTGACGTTTTCCCACCTGTTTACTCTTTGAGGACCCAGATTGGGGTGCAGACTGGGATTGCCATTGTGGGCGTTTTTTGTAGTCCCTTGACTTTTTATAAGGGGGTTCATATTTAGAGTGGGTGGCCTGGGTGGGAGCCTGCTGTGGTTTAAACTTGGTCCTGGCTGGGGCCGTGACATAGGGGCCAAGGGTCTTTAGTGTTGTGCGGGAATCTTTCAGGCCATGCAACTTCACGTCCATCCATTCTGCAGACAGGGCCTTGAAATCAAACGAAGGTCCTGTAAGGAGTTCTGCACCTCGCTGGATAACCCAGACTGCAGGAGCCACAACGTCCTCCTCATGGACACCTCAGAGGCTAGAGACCTTGCAGCCGTATCTGCGGCATCTGAGGCTGCTAGAACTGCTGCCCTGGTGGCAGCCGTACCCTCCTCCACCAGAGCCTTGAACTCTTTTTTGTTATGCTTTTGGAGGGAGTCCTCAAATTTGGGCAGAGTGCCCCACAAGTTGAACTTGTATCTCCCCAGCAGGGCTTGGTGGTTTGCCACCCTCAGTTGGAAACTCGAGGATGAATAAACCTTCCTACCGACTCCTTATTCTTAGGAGTAGGGACTGGTTAGCCTTGCCTCTCTCTATAGTTGACTGACTCGATCACTAGGGAGTTGGGGACAGGGTGGATATACAGGTATTCATGCCCCTTGGTGGGCATGAAGTACTTTCATTCTGCCCTCTTAGAGATGTGGGGCAAGGAAGCTGGGGTTTGCCACAAGGCGTTCGAAATCTTTGCCATCCCTTCATGGAGTGGGAGAGCCACCCTGGCCAGTGCCAAAGCCAAGAGGACATTGAAGAGGGAGTCCGAGGGTTCCTCCACCCCCTCGGCTTGAAGGTTAAGACTTGATGCCACCCTTTTCAACAGCTCCTGGTGGGCTTTAGAGTCCTCCTGCAGGACAGGCGGAGGAGGGGCCATGATTGTCTCATCCGGGGAGGATGAGGATGGGGATGTAGTACTCTGCGTCCCCACCAGTGCCGCAGGTCCCACCACTCGGTCCCCACTGGGCGTGGGACTGGGGATGAACGCTCCACCGACTCGTTCTTCGGAGGTTGAGAAAGGGAGGCCGATAGTCTCTCTGAGGCTCCAGCCATTGAGTGAGCCACCACTGGGGCTGCATCAGGGGTCAGGGGGCCCATTGGTACCATGGTGCCAGCCAAGGAGCCCAGTGCCACTGCACCTGCTGTGGCACTGGTGGAGCAGGCTGCTCAGGCTGACTAGCCTGGCCCATTGACTGAAGACTGTGAAGGGAGGCCGGGCTGGCATACGATCTGCTGCTATCCCAGGACTGGAACGAGCAGTGGCATCAGGAACGGTGCCAACCATGAGACTAGGATCCCAATGTGGAGGAGCGATAGCAGCTGCTCCGTGACTGGCTCCGATGGGCGGATCCATGACGGCAAGGTGCCAGCGATCGATGCCTGGGGCTGCGGGAGCAGTGCCAGGGCGGGGACCTCGAGCGAGACTGTCAAGGCTGCTTCCCCACTCTGAACTTTAGGGTACAAATGTGGTCTTAATCTGGTGCATTGGCAGAGAAGACCTTTTTTTTGCCTTTTTGGAGTGACCCGTGGATGGGGAGCAATGCTGGCTGGTGAAAGGCACCGAAGGATCACCACGCACCGATGCTGCAGTGCTTGGTGCTGACTCGGAGTGGCACAAATCTTGCAGTGATCGCTGAGATGGGTTTACTCCAGAGAGCATAAACAGTCTGCGTGCAGATCACTCAAAGGCATCGGCCGCTTGCAAGTGTTGCACGACTTAACGGGGCAGGGACATGCCCCGACCCAGGTGCACTAAGCTAACTAACTAAACTACGGGTACTACTAACTATAAACTAACAGAGTCCAAGAGGGAAGCTACAGCAAAGCTGGAGCAGAGCAGTTCCGATGCACCGTCACTGGCGGCAAGAAGGAACTGAGGGTGGAGGAAGCGCACAGCATCCCTTATACTGCGCCATAGATGCGCCACTCCAGGGGTCGCTGGGACGCTCCCCTATGGGTACCCTATGGGTACTGCTAGGGAAAAAACTTCTGGCACCGGTGCATGTGGCGAGCATGCACACCTATTGTGGAATGCACATGAGCAATCACTCGAAGAAGAACCACTGTTCAGACAGAAGTGGTCTTGTGACTCACTGTTCTCAGAGGTGACTTGGCTATAAGTTCGTCTTGATGCAAACTTTGTTCATTCTGGATTTTTTCCATACTTTGAATAATCTAACTACAAACTTTGCTAAATACTTTTTCATATACAGTACCCACTGCTAAAACAAATATACAGATATAAGTAGAATCTTGATTATATAAATTCCCTCTATCTGAGCCTTAGGTTTACTGTGTCTCCTCTTTCTATTGACCCCAGTTATCCAAACATGGATGACACTAAGTACCATATAAACAACCTGAATAAACAGGCTTCTACAGAACATACAAAGCCAAATTCTAAATCCCTTCCGATTCAAGAAAAGAAAGTCTTATATGCTTGTGCAACTACCACAATTGTGCATGAAAATAGAGTAATTTGTATCCATAAATTTAGGCACATGATTTATGAAGTTAGGCATTTTATAATAGCTAAGCGACATTTAATTTATTCAGCCTACTTGTCCTGACTAAAGAGATGTCAACTTGAAATCTTACTAGTTTCAAAAAAATTACTGTACATTATACCTGTCCCCTATTTGCACTGCCAATTGTTCTGCTTTTATAATCACATTTTCCTATTTTTTTTGTGTTTTTTATCTCCTCTCATGCCTGTTTCATGTGGAAGAGTCACACAGACAACAAGGCCCTGACCAATAAACTGGTTTAGGCCCTTGATTGTGTGTGGACAACCAGCTGCATCCACAGAGAGGCCCAGTGAAGTCAATGGGACTTTACATGGACACAGGCCTCTGCCCATGGATTGCAATTGCAGGATCAGGGTCTAAATGACAAAGGAAAGATTGAAACTGACTATAGACAAACTAAGTGCTGTCAAATGCACAAAGTTTACAGAAAATAAAGATTTTTTTTTTCTGAATAGAGAAATGAATTTTTTCACCAGTCTCTAAGTTAGTTATCCTGTTACATGTACCAAATGTAAGTTAAAAAAATGTTTGGTTTTTTTTTTTTTTTTTTTTGCTTATTAGCAGCTGAATTTATATGCACTCTGTTGACTGTCATATACTTTACTAATATACAAGTTGTGTAAAGCAGTTGAAGTGTGATTATTTGACAGGTAACTACATATTTAACCCATTTACTTTTATAGTATAGTGGCCAAACATTTACAGATCTAATTTAGTAAAATTGGAGATTTTATTAAAAATTCACGACTTACAAAAAGTTGTTAAGTTAATTAGGAGTGTTACTATCTCTAGAGGCTACCTACCTGAGATAGGAGTTGATTTTGTATTGACTTAAGGCACCTTGGCTAAGGGTGAACAGGATTAGTAAAAGTAAGATATACCGCCAATGTTCACCCTCCAACTTCATTAGAGGGTTTGAAAACATTTAATTAAGGATCCTTCCCCACTACATATTCCCACCATCCTTCAATAGACCCTGCTAACTTTGTTTATATTGCAATTCTCCAATAGCTGTCACTTTCAGCGATCTCCCCTTGATCTGGAAACCTTTCTGCTGGATCCCAACAATTATACATTAATATCAACATGACATGTGTTAGTCTCTGTGGGCAGGTGGCTGGAGAAAATAAGCTGTTTTAATTCAGAGACAACGGGGAACTAAAAAGCAGGCACTCAAGTTTAACCCTCATCCCCAAAAGACAGCCTGACTGCTGAAAGTTAATGCCAATAATGTGAAGTGTGAAAGAGAAAAATGGGCCTCCCTCTGTTACCAAAAGCAGTGGAAGTGGGGAATGCAGGGAACTGACAGAGTCCCACAAGAAAAGGCTCGTTAATTTCAGGTAATTTAGGTAAACCCCTAAACTTTTCAACACGAATCCAAAAGACTCCACACTTGTTGAGGTTTGCCTATTTGCATAGTTCGCTTTTGTGAAGTCCATTTGTGATTTTTGTGAATGAAACTACACAATTGCTGATTAAACATTAATTAGTGGGAAACACTGGAGCAGGTTTCCTAATCCAATTATAAATACATAAATAAATAAACAGAGATATCCTATCTCCTAGAACTGGAAGGGACCTCAAAAAGTCATCAAGTCCAGCCCCCTGCCTTCACTAGCAGGACCAAGTACTGATTTTGCCCCAGATCCCTAAGTGGCCCCCTCAAGGATTGAACTCACAACTCTGGCTTTAGCAGGCCAATGCTCAAGCCACTGAGCTATCTGAATTGCTAATCCCTTTAGCAACATGCCATTGATATCAGAGTTTTGAGAAAAAACTTTAAGAAAGTTACTTGATTTCTACATTCTTCAGACATGGTAGGTTAACAGTCCTTCATTTTAGCTTGAGAAAATATAGTACATATCTGAGTAAACAAAACATAGTACAGCTCAATGAAGTAAATATGTAGCATAAATGTCCTGTGATTGGTAAAGCTTGTCAAATTTCAGCCACTAGAAAGCACAGATTGATTACTGAAGTATGCAGTCCAATCAGCAAACAAAGGGCAATTTTTCCTCTCTCAACAAACCGCAGTTGCAGTACCCAACTGGATCCTCCATGTTCACAGCTGGTCCAGTTAAATATATGGTACAATTGGCTCTTCAGAATAATACAGCTCATTTAGTAGAACATATAAAAAGCCATTACTGAAATCTGCAGCTGAATCAATTACACACACAGGGTTGATTAGTAAAGTATACACAAAGTAAATGACTTAAAAATGAAGCTTAATCAGTATGTGTGTGTCAATATAATCCAAGTAGTAAAGTGTCCCGTTTAATCAGCACTATGTGTACAAGTGGAATTAGCAGCATTTGCAGCACATAAACCAAATGTATTCAGCTAATATGTAGCAGGTTGCCTATTTGCGATGTACTTCTGTTTTGTATGCCATTTTTCTACACTCTTAAAATAACGTTATTTACAAGTTCTACAACTTCCACCAATGATTAGTTGCCATATAATTATATTAAATCTTCTTTGCATCCCCTCTCCTACCAGAGTGATGGTAAACTGAAAAAAAAAAAAAATTCTTCTAGCTGAGGCACTGAATAACTTGTCAGAACTTGATATCGAGTAGCTCTGCAAATTAAATATATACACCACCACGAGAGACTGGGATTACAGCAGCATTCTGCAGCCATTTGGCATCGTGATTACTCTTCACGCTTTATTGCAAATATATGTTGCAAATGAAGGACTTTGGAACTTAAAACAGGTCCCATACTGCATAGTAAGTTAATGTTTCCATCAGATATCAGAAATCAATTCAATCCATGGAGAAAAGCTACATAGCTGCAACCAAAACCATATGTCCTTGGGGAAGAAAGGAATATTAGTCAATACATGTTATTTTTAAAACAAGACAACAGTTTTGCTTATGCATTTATCTTTTCATGGATAAGTATTACGGCTTTCCCTATACAGAACTATGTGTATAGATTGACTCAACCAGGGAGATTAGATGGTTCAAGGAATTGCTAATGAGATATGGAGATTTACACTGCCATATTATTGGTTCAAATCCACCCTAGGATAGTAATGACAACATAATTTGATGGCTGTTTAGTTCGTGACCTATATAGAATGAGTTGCTTGTGTGAGCCCAGTTTTAGGTGGACAAGGGTAAATATCACAGAAACCACATTCACATCTGACACCCTTGATGAAGGGTCTCAATGGAGACCAAAGATTGAACACAGCACGTATGGCAACCTTTGATTGGGCCTTTTACCTCAGAGGTGTGTAGAGATTACAGAGACCCATGGCACTGTGGTTAGGTAAATACAAGAGTGTCTTTATATCCTGTTTACACAGACTCTTAACTCTTTGCTATGTGCCCCCTAGGGGCCACCTTGAATAGCTTCTCTAAACGAGCACAACTATCACCACAAGGTGGATCCATCCATTAAGGGTGAGGAACTCAACATAGTGGGGTGGAGAATCTTGCCTCATCAGTTCTTCTGTAGTATTTAAATCTCTAGGGCTGACAATCTTCCACCTTTTTACCAGAACTAAATTCACTCTTTTTTATTATCTCTCTCCCTCTCTCTATACACCTCTACCTCGATATAATGCTGTCCTCGGGAGCCAAAAAAATCTTACTGCGTTATAGGTGAAACTGCGTTATATCAAACTTGCTTTGATCCGCCAGAGTGCGCAGCCCTGCCTCCCCGGAGTGCTGCTTTACCATGTTGTATCTGAATTTGTGTTATATCGGATCACGTTATATGGGGGTAGAGGGGTGTGTATATATATGACGAACCTCACTTCTCAAACATCAGAGGCATTTGTGTGGAGCAGGCAAGATTACAAATCCACAGGTTAATGTGTCTGTTATCCCAGTCATTCTTCCATAGTAGGCGTCCTCATTTAGGAAATATTTTTAAATTAGCCAATTTAGCTACCACAATGTCAAAAAGTTGAGTTAAACTGAAACCTACTTTTCCTCACATTTTCTGAAGTATCAGAATATTTTAAGTTCTTCTTCCCTACAAATACTGTTATAAATTATTTTCTTTAGCTAAATCAATGCATTTTAAGAAAACAGACTAAATCAACAAAGGGATTTATGTTCCTAAGTGCCATTTTAAGGATTCTAACTCCAAAATTTAGATCTCAAATCCCCATCTCATCTGCTACCTAGCACTGTAGGCATCCAAGATTCTAAAGTCCCATAGATGCCTATATTTCTGCTGGTGGGCCTGCACACAGCCCAAGCTCATGTCTAAACTCCAGCGAGATTCACAAACTAGGTGTTTGCCTACCGCTGTCACTTGCAGTGCCCGGTTCAGTAGCTGTGCTCTGTGTCCACCTTAGAGCACATCTTATTCGATCGGGCCCCACACAAACATTGGTGGTGGTGCCACTGCTGTCCTTATACTCTAGAGCCTGCAGGTTAGAGTTCTCACCCTGGAGGTGGGAGACCCAGGTTCAAATTCTTGCTCTGCCTGGAGCAGGGACTTGAACTCAAGAATCCAACCTCCTAGGTGAGTGGCCTAACCACTGGGCTATCGGGGTGGCAGCACCCCTACCACTGTTTTTTAAGAAAGAGTTGAGTTGGCTTAGGCACTAAACTCCAGAGAAGGGTTCATGGCTGTGAACCTTGAGTGGACACAGGCACTGCCCTCGGATCGGAGTTAGGTACCGGAGGGGGCAGGGCTTAGGTCACCCCTCTCCTCAGCATATCCTATTGGCTTGTTTAGGTGGTTCCCATTCTTAGGTGCTTAACTCTTCCCATGCATTGGAGTGAGAGCTGGGTGCCTAACTCAGGGCTGTGGATTCCATTAAGTGGCAGGATGCCTAAAGTGAGGCTGAGTGTTGCAATGCCCAAGCCCCCTTTGTGGATCTAGTCCAACGTATTCAAATACTTAGAAGATGGATCTACGTATGGTGTTTCTTAGTTCTCCAGGAAAGCTGGAACAGAGACAAACCCCATGAAGTCCCATACTCCTCCGTAAAACATCTGTTAGAGGAGCTGATCACATTTCAGAGCCCTTGTATTTTTTTTTTTTTACACTTCCAATCTCTTGACTAGAGGATCCTCCAAAGGCAATTCAAGTACTTTCCACAAAATAAATCTAAAGTAAGCCCATAGTTTGAAGTACTCTCTCTGATTTAACTCTACACCACATGACATGACTGGGAAAGAATGAAATTTACAGCTTAAAGGGAAGCTGAGTAGAACCACATGACAAGGAAGAAGGTGGTCTCTTACATCATCTTGGAAAGATGGACTTCCTATTTTGGCTTCTGAGTTCATGGCATAATCCTGGTTAAAAGCAGAATTATTTTACAAAATTACTATTTCCCACTACATAGTACAAGTTAGATCATCCAAAAGCCTCTCTTTATTCTCAGCATCATGAACTTATTAACTACTTAAAGCTTAAATTTCCTGCTCCACATGAAATATATGAACAATTGAGTCTACTCTTCATGCCAACAGTTGGAGAATCAACAAGGTATGACCATATAAAATTATACTTATTTAAAAAGTATCACCATTTTAATCTTTCGGAGCTAGCTGGAATTCGCTTGCAATTTTGCAGAGATCTTATCTAACAGTTGGGGAATATAAGATATAGTTTAAAAGTTCTTAATATTTGCACACATTCTGATACCCAATATTTAAGGCTCAAAGAACATACCTAAACAGAAAAGCAGGCAGTTAAGGGATAAGACATTTAAAAAGGGATAATTAAGAAAAACACACCAGAGACTATCATTTATCTTTAATTTATAGTTTGGAGGGGAGCAGAGCCAACCACCATTTATCAATAGTACAAATTAATGGCGAAAGCCACTGCAAAACTTTAAGTAAGAAAATAACTATTGATAAAAAAATCCACAAACAAGGCTGTCCTATGTAAAAATCTATGGCTAGTTGTAGTGAAGATTTACGTACATTATTTTGAATCAGATTCTGGTCCTAATTATGGACTCAATATGTTTGAGAGTTAGTTTTGCATACTCATTTTCAGATAATGCCAGTCTCTACTGGATAGGTGTGTGTAGCACCCTGGAAGGACTTTTCTTATTCTTTGTAATTTATCTTCCTTTTTTAAGAAGTGGGACAATCTTTTGAAGTAGGCTATATTCTCTCCCCAGCCACCTAAGATTTTGCCAACTCTGATACTGTTTATTAAATAAAGCAGATGTCAATTGCTTCTAGCCTTGGAAGATCCTGAGATAATCAGACTTTAAACATGATATTTTTAAGTACAGAAAAGAAGTTTAGATCTTTGTAGAGGTTTTTATGATTGCCTCTGGGCCTTGTACAGTTGGATTTATGGTAATTGACACATCTAGCTTTATAAGGACATGATACCAAAAAATTGTTCCAGTACAAACATTTTAAAAATAGGGTTTTTTTTTGGTCTGACCTAAGGTTTAATCATTTGTTGCTAAGCTTCAGGTTATATTTTTACGGTGCTCTGAATTTTTCTGAAGGATTCTCAATACATAAAGACATGACACTAGCTGCCAAGAGCTTACAATGCAATTAGTAGGTTGAAAAATGGAGACCTAGCTTTCATTGGTTCATTCTTACTCATTTTAAAGGTTTGTCTTTGCCAGACGCTGCCCTTTGGAAGGAATTTTGGCAAGATCTCTCACCACTTTAAGAACAGCAAATCATCTGTCATTTATTAACAGTCTCAATGTATATATCTAGCTGGAGGAAGAGATTGCATCTATTCTGAGACAAATGAACAACACTGAACCAACAAGCTAGCATCAGGGCTAGATTTAAATTTTTTTTTTTTGTTCATTCAAGACAGCTTGTTCTGGCTTCAAAAAACAAAATACTCCCAAGCAATTTTCCTCCTGAAAGTACACTGGTTCCTCATCTTAACCAGTGATAGCCTCTAACACATTTGTATCAACCATCTCTGTTGCCATCTTTTCTGCAAAAGCTGCTATGATCTCTGTTCTGGCAAAAGCTCTCTGCCAGTAGGTGTGGCAGGATCAGTTTAAGTCCAGAATAGTGAAGAGATCAAGCATAAATCCCCCCCTTTTAGTGTCTGATATCATAGGGATATAAGGGGCATAGTACCAGAAGAATCAGTGGGGAACCATCACGTACTTCAATTTTTCTGGATTTGTTTTTGCCACTATTTTAGTATTACCTGCTGAGAAAGTCTAATTAAAATGCTGATAAAATGCAATCCCAGCCACGGTAGCCTTGTCTACACAGTAGCTCTGATTTAGCTGAACTGATGGGAATATACTTTTACTGTATTTTAAGGTTTTTTCAATGTAGGCAAGGCATGGGAGTCTCCTGCTTCCTTGTTCAAATTACAGCTGGAGGTCAGAGTATGTGGTTGCTTTGAGCTGCTGAGTGAAAACCACTCCAAGAGACTTCCACATACACAATATGGAGAGCGGGAGGGAAAAAAATCCAAGGGAAATTAAGACCAAAAAAGAACACTGCAATGGGGGAGGAGGGAGAAGCTGCTGCTTCCATTTAGGAGTCACCAAACGTTCCCTCGGTTTAACTAAAGAATAAGGTCTCTGGGAACCGAGGCAGGGAAAAACTCTCTGGGGTTTATAGTGAAAAAAAATTCCAGAAAACAGAGGTGTCATTTGTGACTCCTTATAAGGAAAGTAGCTCATTTTCCTGTACTCCTGTTCAAAATCCTTTAAAGAGAGATCCTTTGTATCGTATAGCAGACCTCCGAGTGTATGCATAACCAAGGCTAGGAGTTTCTAATTATTCAACTGTCATCCTCTTGTTATTTCTTCTTATATTTGCTGCTTTATTCATTCATCTATTCTGTCTTTTTTTTTCCCTTCTGAACTGGATGTTCCTTGTCTGCGATTGTAGTCCTGTGTGGATACAGAAGTTGAGAAAGATTTCTTGATTGCCTAGAATTTTAAATTCTCACTGTCATGCAGTCCCTCTGTTTTTCCACATATGCCCCTTCTTCTCACACAAAAGAAATCTAACCCACTCAAGACTTTTTCTTTTCCTTGGAAATTAATCTTTTCTGTGCAGAGAAAGAGAAAGCAGGTTTTGAAGTTCCACTTTTGAAAGGAAAAACTAGATATTCAGTCTGTCAATCGGGGGAGAGAGATTAATTTTCCTCTTAACTAAAACAGAACTGGATATTTTGGGTATGTTCTCTTTCTCGGAGTGCATAACGAACATTGAATAGGACATGCAAAGTTTCCTGCATTTCCCTTTGGAGATCATTTGAGTGCTATACTATCAAGAGGAAGAATCTTCAGGATGGAGTCTCTCTGGGAACCAGAAACCTGCTCAGTGGTTGTGTTTCATGGTAAGGTCTTGACCAAATTCTGCTACTAATGGAACTTGATCATGAGTAACTTCATTGGAAAATTCTGCCTGTTTGTGGGAGCATCTTTAACAAATACCCATAGCAGGATATCCAGAAGTCCCTTTGCCATGAATAATGTCAGGATAGCAATAGAAATTGGTAGTGAATAACCACAAGAGTTGGTTCAGCTTAACACTTACCATTTGGAATGCTTTTCCAATTATCTTAAGTGTTAACTTTTTCTCTCCCCTTTGTTCCCAGTCACTTGACAACTCCCTTTCAAACAGGCTGGTGGTTCATTAAAATATCCCGCTCTTTTATGAAAGTTTGTTTTGGGAGCCCCAGACTTCCTGGTGGGTCCATAAGCCATCAGCACAGTTCAAGTTGTGTCCATTCTGAGGCGCTCTCATCAGCTGCATCCCAAAGTACATGGCACATCTGCTCTCTCCTTCCCTGTGGGAGATCTCTCAAGAAGACATTGTGTATTAGCTATATATAGTATGTGTGCTTGGTTAAACTCCCAGAACCCGATAGCTGGGTCTGGAAGCTATATATACATATATATATATATATACATATATATATACATATATATATATATATATATATATACACACACACACATACCTAGAGAGGACAATGGGAGGATTCTTACCTGAGAAGTAATGCTATCTTTACAATTTAACTTTTAAAGATATTCTTTTCTCCTTGTGTAGCAGTGGAGGGGCTGTTTTTGCCTGGCATACACAAGGAAATGTCTGACTTGCCTTTCATAGGACCCAGACACAAGTACTGTACATAATTTGAATCAGTACAGTTAACTTGGGAAAAAATAACTTGTCCCTAGGACAACTGTCAGCACAGCCTATTTTGCCCTACATGCTTCAGATTAATAATGCTTATATCCTCACTGAACGCAAGCCCAGGTCAAACTAATTGCTGCAAAGATGTGTTGTCTAGAACTTTAATTTCTCCTAAGGGACAAACTCATTCTGAAAGTGAGAGTGTGGGCAGACAAGAGACAATGGACAGTGGTGGATTACATATATGCGTTTATTTTTAAAATCAGTCATTTAAATACTGAGGAAGGGTTATCAGAGAAGTAACCTTTACCAGTAAGTACTGAGATACTCAGAGTGAACAAGAGAATAGCTCCTAAAGGTTATCAGAAGAATTATTAAAAACAGGGTCTGGATGGCAAGGCAAAAAATCAGAGGTTTGTGGGAGGTTTTCTGTTATTGCAAGAATTAAAGCTCTGCCTACGTTATAATCACTCATCATTTTTAACATGTGTTAATTAACATGATTGTAGTGTTGACAAAGAACGTATTTATTCCTAGTTTAACCCAGTTACCCCTTGACCCTGCCCCCCTAGGATTAAACATGGTTAGGGACATTTGCTCCTTGTCTACACTACTACTGTTTACAATTGTTTGAACTAACATGTTAAAAATGATTAACAATTGTAGTGGTGACATACCCTAAGAACAAGTAGGGGAATTGGAGGACCTCAAGTTACATCCAGAGGAACAAGCAACAGACACACTTGGGTAATCTGTGTAGTTAGCAGTCAGTGAATTCCATGCTCTGAGAGATTAAGATGTGGTAGAGCACAGATCGGGGCACTATTGCTTTGACCTTTTGTCAGACAAACAGAACAGATCTCGTGCTTACTCTAGACCTGCCTATATGATAATTCAGGTCCATTTTGGAAGTCCTCCATAGTCCTCTATTACTTTCTTTTTATAATTCAATGTTCAAGACCAAATATAAGAAAGGAATGGGGGAGAATAGTTGGCTTTGATCAAGTGTATTTGGGAACCTATGCAGAGTGTGCCAAGCTTTAACGAGACTCTAAATCCTTTGTGAACAGTTTAAGTTTTTGGGGGCGGAGGGGGATTCTATAGGAATTGCTATATTTATGTAAACCATAACATCTGACTCTTCAAATCACTGTTTCAGAATCTGGGATTGAGAGAGGGATTTGGCTTTGAGACTTGCCTCTCGTTTATCCATTATGTTAGGCCTGGTCTACACTAGGCGTTTATGTCGAAGTTAGCGCCGTTACATCGAATTAACCCTGCACCCGTCCACACCGCGAAGGTATTTAGTTCGACATAGAGGTCTCTTTAATTCGACTTCTGTACTCCTCCCCGACGAGGGGAGTAGCGCTAAATTCGACATGGCCATGTCGAATTAGGCTAGGTGTGGATGGAAATCGACGCTAATAGCTCCAGGAGCTATCCCACAGTGCACCACTCTGTTGACGCTCTGGACAGCAGTAAGAGCTCGGATGTTCTGAACTGCCACACAGGAAAAGCCCCGGGAAAATTTGAATTTGAATTCCTTTTCCTGTCTGGCCAGTTTGAATCTCATTTCCTGTCTGGACATCGTGGCGAGCTCAGCAGCACTGGCAACGATGCAGAGCTCTCCAGCACTGATGGCAGTGCAATCTCAGAATAGAAAGAGGGCCCCAGCATGGACTGATCGGGAAGTCTTGGATCTCATCGCTGTGTGGGGCGATGAGTCCGTGCTTTCCGAGCTGCGATCCAAAAGACGGAATGCAAAGATCTATGAGAAGATCTCTAAAGACATGGCAGAGAGAGGATACAGCCGGGATGTAACGCAGTGCCGCGTGAAAATCAAGGAGCTGAGGCAAGGCTACCAGAAGACCAAAGAGGCAAACGGACGCTCCGGATCCCATCCCCAGACATCCCGTTTCTACGAGGCACTGCATTCCATCCTCGGTGCGGCCGCCACCACTACCCCACCACTGACTGTGGACTCTGAGGATGGGATAGTGTCCACGGCCGGATCCTCGCACATGTTACCGGACGGGGAAGATGAGGAAGGAGATGAGGAGGACGAGGCAGTCGACAGCGCTCACAACGCTGATTTCCCCGACAGCCAGGATCTCTTCATCACCCTTACAGAGATCCCCTACCAACCCTCCCCATCCGTTACCCCGGACACAGAATCTGGTGAAGGATCATCCAGTAAGTGTTGTAAACATCTAAACATTTATTTGTAACAGAACATGATTATTAACAATTTAAAAAATGGGTTTCTCATGATTAGTTTGATTAACTTAACGGTTCAGTCATGGGCAGTGCAACTATTTGAAAAAAATCTAGCAATGTCCGGTTTTGCATGATTGTCCTGCCCAAGCCGCTCTACTGTTTAGTCCCTGCTACTGCAGCTACAGTAAGATGCGGTCTATATGTCCGGGGATGGAGCAGAAATCCTCCTGGGACATCTCAAGGAAGCTCTCCTGCAGGTAATTTGAAATCCGCTGCATTAGGTTCTTGGGGAGAGCGGCCTTATTGGGTCCTCCGTAGTAGGACACGTTGCCGCGCCACGAGACTAGCAAGTACTCCGGAATCATTGCTTGGCACAGCATGGCGGCATACGGCCCTGGTCTTTGAAGGCTTTCCCGGAGCATTCTCTGTCTGTCGCTCTCAGAGATCCTCATGAGGGTGATGTCGCTCATGATGACCTGCTTTGAATGAGGTAGGGGAATGTTAGTGTTGGGACTGCTTTACCGTTCCTTTACAGAACTGTAACCGCTGGTTTGCAGCCACGCGGTGGAGGCGGGAGAGAGTCAGCCGAAAGGGATCGTTCCCGGGGACAGCCGCGAGGGTGTGGGACAGGAGCAGACTTCCTGCTTGCCGGATTGCTGGCAGCAGGGACCGACATTGATTTCAATGTGAAATGAGGCCATTGCTAATATTAAAGTTTTAAGCTGCCACGAATCTACGGCTTACCATGTCTGCGTGCAAGAGCAATTCCGTTGTCCTGACAGGGTTCTCAAAAGTGCTCTGCAAAACCCCAGACACTGAATGCGAAGGCCGAGAATTCGACCTTGTGCTGAGTGCGCATGTGATAGGTGCTGTGCATGGTCCTGTTCACAGAGAAAGACTATGTTCTTTGTTCACAACTACATTTATCTTTCTGAGGAATTCACTCCCTTTTTCCCATTCCCACAGCCCCATCTGCGACTGTCTCACAACCTAGCCTGTCATCACACTCCCAGAGGCTAGGGAGGATTAGGCATAAGAAGAAGAGGACACGGGAGGACATGTTCTCAGAGCTTATAGCCTGCTCCCGAGCCCAGGCAGCACAGCAGACCCAGTGGCGGGAGAACTTGTCCCAAATGCACCAAGCCAACATGGATCGGGAGGAGAGGTGGCGTCAGGAAGACCAGCAGGCGACTCAAACCCTGCTTGGACTACTGAGGGAGCAAACGGACACGCTCCGGCGCCTTGTGGATGTTCTGCAGGAACGGAGGCAGGAGGACAGAGCCCCGCTGCAGTCCATCTCTAACCGCCCTCCCCCGCCACCAAGTCCCATACTCCCTTCACCCAAAGTGCACAGAAGGAGAGGCGGCAGAGTCCCTGCTAACTCTCACTCCACCCCTGCAGAGAGCTCGAGCAGCAGAAGGCTCTCATTCCCCAAAGTTTGACAAGTTCTTTCCTTCCCGCCTGACACAAGCCCCCGTCCAAGTTTCACTTCCCAGTCCCATGTGTAGTTGATAATAAAAAATATGTTTCTGTTAACTACTGTTTCCATCATGTTCTTTTGGAGGGGGGGGGAAAGGGGGTTGGTAATTGGACAGGACAGTCACCTTTGGCAGGGTACATAGTCGGGGGCAGGCACAGCAGCAGGGCACATACATAGTGCAGTGATGCAGTGACTACTTACCCTGGTTAGTCTGGGAGGTTCTTTTCATGTTATGTGGTGGGGGGTGGGTTGCTCTGTAACTTTGTGTCAGGGGAGGGCAGTTAGAGATCTTAAGCGGCGGTCCTTAGGCAGGATCACAGAGCCACACAGCAGGGGATCTGTAACCGTCCCCCCCCTGCCACAAACTCACATAGACCCCCCATACACACAGTCCGTATCAGGAGGGGTGACAGGCTCCGTTGAAAGAACCATCCCACCGCAGCGGAGCCTGTCAGTCCTTGAGTTGAGAAGCTGCATTCGCGCGACTACACTACACCCGCTCCGCACCACAGTCTGCGTCCCAGTTTTAAAAAATTCCCGCAAAAACAGTATTAAAGAAAACGGTGTGCTTTAACAAAGTAGAACTATTTTTATTTTGAAACGTGTGTTGGAAGTGGGGTGAAGGCTTCTCTGTACACAAAATTAGAAAGTCACAGGTTACCCTGCTCACTCAGGAACTTTGCTTTCAAAGCCTCCCGGATGCACAGCGCTTCCCGCTGGTCTCTTCTAATCGCCCGGCTGTCTGGCTGTGAGTAATCAGCAGCCAGGCTAATTTCCTCAACCTCCCACCCCGCCATAAAGGTCTCCCCCTTGCTCTCACAGAGATTGTGGAGCACACAGCAAGCTGCTATAACAATGGGGATATTGGTTTCGCTGAGATCACAGCGAGTCAGCAAGCTTCTCCATCTCCCCTTGAGACGTCCAAAAGCACACTCCACCACCATTCTGCACTTGCTCAGCCGGTAGTTGAAGAGTTCTTTTTCAGTGTCCAGGGCACCTGTATAGGGCTTCATGAGCCAGGGCATTAGCGGGTAGGCTGGGTCCCCGAGGATGACTATAGGCATCTCCACATCCCCAACAGTTATTTTGTGGTCCGGGAAGTAAATACCTTGCTGCAGCCGTCTAAACAGACCAGAGTTCCTGAAAACACGAGCGTCATGAACCTTGCCCGGCCATCCGACATTGATGTTGGTAAAACGTCCCCTGTGGTCCACCAGTGCTTGCAGCACCATGGAAAAGTAGCCCTTTCTGTTAATGTACTGGCTGGCCTGGTGGTCCGGTGCCAGGATAGGGATGTGAGTTCCATCTATGGCCCCACCGCAGTTTGGGAATCCCATCGCTGCGAAGCCATCTATGATCGCCTCCACGTTTCCCAGGGTCACTACCTTTGGCAGCAGTACATCAACGATTGCCTTGGCTACTTGCATCACAACAACCCCCACGGTAGATTTGCCCACCCCAAACTGGCTCGCGACTGACCGGTAGCTGTCAGGCGTTGCAAGCTTCCAGAGGGCTATGGCCACTCGCTTCTGGACAGTCAGGGCTGCTCGCATCCGGGTGTCATTGCGCTTCAGGGCAGGGGACAGCAACTCACAAAGTTCAAGGAAAGTTCCCTTCCGCATGCGGAAGTTTCGCAGCCACTGTGATTCATCCCAGACCTGCAGCACTATGCGGTCCCACCACTCAGTGCTTGTTTCCCGTGCCCAGAATCGCTGTTTCACAGCATCAACATGACCCATTGCCACCGTGATGTCCTCGGCGCTGGGTCCCCTGCTTTCTGAGAGGTCTGTGCTACTCTCAGACTTCAGGCCATCACCGCGTTGACGTAGCCTCCTCGCCTGACTTTTCTGCATCTGCCTCAGGGCAACCTGTATGATAAGCTGCGAGGCGTTGAGAGCGGCCACAACTGCAGCGATGGTTGCAGCGGGCTCCATGCTCACAGTGCTGTGGCGTCCGCGCTGTCAATGACTGGAAAAGTGCGCGAAATGATTTCCCGCCGGCGCTTTCAGGGAGGGAGGGAGGGCGGGAGTGATGGACGGATGACGACAGTTACCCAAAAGCACCCTGGCCCCTTTTTTTTTTTACCCAGAAGGCATTTGCGGCTCCACCCAGAATTCCAATGGGCGGCGGGGACTCCGGGAACTGTGGGATAGCTGCCCTCAGTGCACCGCTTCCAATGTCGACGCTTTCCCCGTTAGTGTGGACTCACAAAGTCGAATTACTGTCCTTAGTGTGGACACACACGTTCGACTTTGCAATATCGATTCCAAATATTCGATTTAAGTAAAATCGAACTACTCTCGTAGTGTAGACAAGGCCTTAGTATAACTGCACTTGAGTGGGCCACATGTGGGACTTAATCTCATTGGTTTTAGGGATACTAGATTATATTTTCCATTTCAGCACTGGGATAGGGTCCCTGCCTATGAATGCAAATGTTCTATTTTCACTCCAAACATGTATGTGATCAGTAAAACTTCAAGAGATATTGCAGGCTAGGAGATCTGTGTATCACGGGTGATAGTCTCTATAGACTATTATAATCATAGTGATTAACTTTGGTGTCTGTTCGTTCACACCATAGCCTGCTATTCTAGGACACGTCAGTATTAGTAGTGATGGTCTTGGCCACTAAAAACCTTCCTGAGACTACCAGAGTAGTGTTTCTGAAATATTTGGTCATGTCTTTCAGTCACGGACAAATTTAATTGTTAATCAATTCATCCACACCAATGCCAATAGCACCTGCTAAGAAATTATTTTTGCTGGGTTTTGTGGGTTTAAGACCAGATATTTTGGATTTTCCAGCTGATCCAAACCTCCACTGTGCAGTCACGAAGGTTACAGCCCAATCTGATGTCTCAAATTCCTCAGTCTGAATATTTCCAATTCTGAACTCGCCACAGCAGTCTGTGTTGGACTTGTGCCCATTTCCTGTGGGTTGGATACCAACCCAACCATTTTTCTTGGAAAGTTGGGTGGTGACAATGCTTTTCTTTGCCAGCGGTGAGTTTGTGGAAGAAGCATATTTCTATGATTTTAAAGGAAGTGGTGGTAAATTCTCTTAAAAGAAAGAATATCTTTAACCCCAGTATTGTTGGCAGTTAGACACCAGTGCCTCAACCATCTCTGGCCAAGTGGCAAAGGTCCCAGAGCAGGAAGGTAACTAGCAGATGAAACATATGAACAGTAATGATTTGTATGATTAACTGAAGTTTGGATTCAGACATGAGATTAGGACATGACCAGAGTTACTGTATAAACTATATTTGTTTCACTACTCTATTAGAATTCTGAACACAAGAACGGCCGTAAGAACATAAGAATGGGTCAAACCAATGGTGTATCTAGTCCAGTGTCCTGCCTTCCAACAGTCGCCAATGCCAGATGCTTTTGAGGAAATGAACAAAACAGGGCAATTATCAAGTGTCCAGTCCCAGCTTCTGCTAGGGAGAGGTTTAGGAACACAGAGCATGGGATTGCATCCCTGCTTAGCCTCCATGAACTTATATAACCCTTTTTTGAACCTAGTTATACTTTTGGCCTTCACAATATCCCCTGGCAATGAGTTCCGCAAGTTGATTGTGTGTTGTGTGAAGTAGTACTTCCTTACGTTTAAATGTGCTGCCTATTAATTTCATTGGGTGACCCAAGGTTCTTGTGTTCTGTAAAGGGGTAAATAATACTTCCTTATCCACTATCTGCATACCAGTCATGATTTTACAGCCCTAGTCTCTTTTCTAAACTGAACAGTTCCAAACTTTTTAATCCCTCTTCAGATGGAAGCTGTTCCATACTCCACATCATTTTTGTTGCCCTTCTCTGTACCTTTTCTAATTATATCTTTTTTGAGATGGGGTGCCCAGAACTGCATCCAGTATTCAAGGTGTGGGCATATCTTGGGTTTATATAGTGGCGTTATATTTTCTGTCTTATTTTCTCTCCCTTTCCTAGTTAGGTTGTGGGTTTTTGTTTTTTTCCCCCCTACTGCCACTGTATATTGAGGGGATGTTTCCAGATAACCATCCACAATGACGCCAAGATCTCTTTCTTGAGTGGCAACAGCTAATTTAAAACCCATCATTTTGTATGTATATTGGGATTACATTTTCCACTGCAAATTCCTTTGCATCTAATGTGCATTACTTACTGTGAGTGGGTCAACACATTAATGAATGAAGGAGAACTGGTAGATGCAATTTATTGAGACTAAAAAGCCTTAAAAAAACATTCAGAATGAGAGGTGGTATTCTTAGGGATAAGAAACAGGCAAAAGGTTAAGAGTGAGTTGCCCCAAGGACGTGTGGTAGGACTAGTGCCTTTTATAAGTCATGTGTGACTTGGATGAGATGAATAGAAACATGGTAAAATTTGCAAATGACAAAATTATGTTAGTAAAGTTTATAGTAGATGGTGAGAAACTCCAGTGACCTAATAAACACCAGATCATTAGGCAGCATGAGAATAAATTCAGTGGTGACAAATACAAGATATTCATCTTTTACACTCAGTGGCATGCAGTGTCATTGAGTGTAAACATCTACTTACTGCACTATGGCAATCAGGATATCAAACCAATGTTTTAGGATGCGTAAAGGAAAGGATAGGAAATAATGCATGGCTTTTAATGCCATTATATAACTCAACAGTATCCTGACTACTGTGTTCATTCTGGTCATCCAATCTCGACAAAGATTTAGCAGAAATAAAAGAGGTACAGAGAATGATGAAAAACCTTCCATCTGAGGTGAGACTGAGAAGCTTAGGCATGTTTAGAAAGTAGATAATGGAGGTACATAACATAATGAATGGTATAGAGAGAAGGCTATCAGGGCACTCCTATTTACCTTCTCATAATCCAAGAACAAGGGGACATCTACTGAAAATGAAAGGGAACACCTTTAAACTGATAAAAAGGGAGGTGATTTTTGTATGCAACACCTCATTAACCTGTGAGTTAATATTCTAAATGCTGAGTCCAAGAACCTGGTAGGATTCAAAAAAAGGAGCAGACATTTACATGGATAATCAGAAGGAGATTCACAGTTAAATGAGAGAGGATATATATATGTATGTATATTGGGATTACATTTTCCACTGCGCGCACGCGCACACACACACACACACACACACAAAAGTGATGTAAGCTCTCATGATTCAAATATAAACCATACCAGGGTTAGGAAGAATTTTTCCCCAAGGCAAGTTGTTCCATATTATCCGTTACTCATTTTCTGCATCTTCCTCTGAAACACCTGCTAATGGTCGCTTTCAGAGACAGCATACTGACCAAATGGACCACTGGTCTAATCGGGATATAGTAATCCAGGTGGAGGCACGATAGGCGGACTCTGCGCGCTGCCTCAGCCTGCAGGTGCCACCCCCGCAGCTCCTACTGGCCGTGGTTCCAAGCCAATGGGAGCTGCGGAGCTAGCACTCAGGGTGGGGCAGTGCGCAGAGCTGCCTGCTGCGCCTCTGCCTAGGAGCAGCTGGGACAGGTTGCCACTTGTGGGGAGCTGCCTGAGGTGAGTGGCCCCTGGATCTGCAACCTGAGCCCGCTCCCTCACCCAAACTCCCTCTCAGAGGCAGAGCCTCACACCCTCTCCTGCGTCCCAGCCCCACACCCAAGCTCCCTCCCTCTTAGTTAACTGCCATTTTTCCACTTACTGGCAACCTCCATTCCCCCAACATGACGGATAAAACAGCTTTTACTGTACTATGCTTACCACAAAGAACTGTAGGACCTCTCTTACACTCAAGAGACAGCTTCAGATATCACAGATTATGGAATAGCATCACCTGGTAGAATTGTTTCGAGTTGGTATAGCTGCATGAATTGTAATCAGGACATACAGGGATGAACTGTGATGTTCTCTGAGATTTTAAGAAAACAAGCTCTATTTTGAGGATTTGCTTTCATCTGCATGCAGTCAGTCATCATCTAGGATTCCATTTGGTCATACGGCTGGGTTAATTTGAGTTTGGTTTTCTGTTCTCCAGAAGTTCTAGCCATTACCTGACTTCTACTCTCTAGCTAGGAAGGCTTATAAGAGACTGAAATATACAGAACTACTACTAGGCTATTCAGTGCATCTTAATATGTACCTGACCTTCACAGAACATCATGGCTGCATTTAGCTGAATGTGCTACATATGTTTGTAATAGACAGATTATTTTAATCAAGAAGCAGGTAAAAACAGTTCACTCCTGTTTAGCTCCGTGAGCTTGAAACTGAACACAAGTCAGAGGACTACTTTTACCATTATTTTGCCTACTGTGATTTGAAGTTAAAGAAAAATTGTGGTAAGAAAGAAAAAGGATGGGACAGCAGCAAAATAAGTGACTGACATCATATAAATTTGCTGGATCAATCCGCTTCAGAGTTTAGGATTCCAATCTGATCCTAAAAATCTGTAATACAACAAATAAGGTTCAGGTAGTATGCAGAGAGATTAAAGGTGTTAAAATCTATTCTATGAATTACAATTATTAAATGTTCACTAACATTTTTATTACATCATGCTAATATAGCAACCCTCATTGCTCCCTCAATTTTTGTTTATGAGATGAAAGTAAATTTGGCCAGCATTCTGCTTACATTTACTCAGGAGATGAATACACTTCGAATGCTACAGCAGCACTGCTGTAGCGCTGCAGCATAGACACTCACTACGGAGGTGGGAGGGGTTCTCCTGTTGCTGTAGTTAATCCACCTCTTCAAGAGGCAATCGCTAGGTTGACGGAAGAATTCTTCTGTCGACCTAGCACTGTTTACACTAGGTCACCTAAACTAGATCACTCGGGGGTGTGGATTTTTCACACCCCATAGCGACGAAGCTGGGTCGACCTAACTTTTCAGTGTAGACCAGTCCTTATATCCGCCTTTCCTGAGTTGAAAACATGGCTGAGGGAGGGGGAAAAAGTGGTGATATTTTGTCAAACATTTAATATTATATTTCAATTTGAATATTTGAACGTGCTTGGAGCGATTAAAGACTAAAAACATTCTGTAGAAGTTTGGCTCTGCATTATAAATTAGTTATAAATACTGAGTTCTATCTGAGTTATGTTGGATTTTTCTGTTTAAATCCATTTCATTTTAACAATAATATGGATTAAAAATGATTGCTAAGCACTTTGTATAATGTATCATAAAAAACAATTTATGTTCACACCTATAATAACCATCTGTAAAATGGGGTAGCTTTTCTTGTTCTATGCTGTGTGCATGCATGTGGGTAATGGCATTTTTATACAGTTAAGTAAACCTGACGTACGCAAATCCGCTCTTACAGAAAAAGTTCCGTGAGCTAGAAAGAGGAGGTGTTTTGTTTTTTTTTGCATAATGATCGGAGATATGTTTCCGACTTATGCAAAATTCGAGTTATGCAAGGTGTTCCGGAACGGAATGCTTGCGTAAGTCGGGGAGCATCTGTACTGGGATTTACAGTACTCTGGGTTCTAAACATACTAGAAATGACCAGTAAGATGTAGTACCATGCCATTATCCAATAACTATATTACAAAGACATATTCTTCAACTGAGTAAAAAGCCCCAAAAAGGTCATCTCAGAAAATGAAAGGAGAGACTGGCATGATGGAACAGCCCATTCCGAGTGGGGGGGATTTGACATAAAAGAACAGTATGGGTTCATGCTGGAGCAATGTAAACAATGTGCAAGAATGAGAAATGTATGATTATTTTTTCTAATTCATTACTCGAGGGCTAATGGCCCCAATCCTATGGAATTTGGAGATGGTCTAAAGTTGATGAGGCTCCGGCACTAAGCTTTACCTTTCAGCTCAGGCCATCAGAAGAGATGTGTACTGTGACTACCAGATTTCACAGTGGTAGAAACACTCCAGCAACAATTATTAGCCTTAACACAACTTGATATAATGGATTAAATTAATCTTAAATCAATATATGTTTAAGTCTCCATTTAGGAAAAAAAATCTGTTTATATTCTGGTTGTTCACCAGGCTACCAGAATCAGTTGAATTTGAAGACAAGCTGCTAGCAGAAAGAAAATCAGGTCAGAAATTTCTGATTCTGTCGCATAGCTTCTCTCCTCATTCATTACTGAAGGGCAGTAGAAAGTAGTGAACAGCAGAGACAGGGAGGGAAAGCATGAGCAGAGTTTTAATTATTACAGTAGAACAATAGGCAGGAATGGAAGTTCCACCATATAAAGCAAGAGCTTTATCAACTAAGGAATTATGTGGGAACCAACCCAGTAGCACCTTCCTATGAAAAAACTTACTTTGCAAATTTTCCTTAGATGAAGCTCATACACTTTCCCCCGCTCCATGGACTTCTGTGAAGTTTTCCAGATGTCTAGCAGGCCAACTGGTGCAGGATTTTAACATCTTGCCTGGAGCAACCTTGAGGAGATAA
Organism: Trachemys scripta elegans; assembly: GCF_013100865.1. Taxonomy (NCBI): domain Eukaryota; kingdom Metazoa; phylum Chordata; order Testudines; family Emydidae; genus Trachemys; species Trachemys scripta. The sequence goes on from NC_048299.1 coordinate 106,198,764, forward strand.
AACCTTGACGCATTTTGGACAGAACGAGATGATCTGTGTACAACTGGCATATGTACTCCATATGCTTGAGGAAAATCTTCAGAGCTCTAGGAATACCACAATCTTTCAACAATTAAAACAAAATGGAGAACTATTTCCCAGGAATTGTGAAAAGAGGAACTTACCTTGAGCAAAAAGGTTTCTGGAGCTACAAGAATACCTTTTCCTCATCACAAAAGCAGGGTGGTTCTCAGATGGATATGGGAACGAATCCCAAAACTTGCCATTCAGAGGCAATGGTCACTAGAAAGGCCAGCTCTGCGCTTGTTTGATTTGTCATTATGATTAAACTTGATACTCAAATGGAGAATCCAATGCGCCTGTCTACAAAATGCTGCTAAGGCTGGTACCCATGTTTCTAAGATGTTCGGTTGTACAACTCCAGCCAAACCTTGTGGAGAAACTCTAGTGTAGCTGAGATCACTAGAATTTTGGGATTATTGTATTATTTTTATTACAATAGCATCTAGAGATCAGGCCCCATTGTGCTGGGTACTGCATAAACTAAACAGTCCCTGCCCCCAAAAGCTTTCTGATTCACTTCACACCAGAAACATAAAATTGACCAGATAAATGCATGAAATTGAATTCTATATGGATACCAAACTGTATCCAAGATTAAAGAAGAATCCATGCTGAACTACACTTCTCTTCGATGCCCAGGCTATTGCTGGTCTGAATGAATGACTCCTGCTTCAAGAGATCTGGGTATTTTCTGCGGTACAATGTGAGGTCCTTGAGTATCAAGTCCAAAGTGCCTTCTGGGTCAAAGAAGGATCACAACTCTCCTGTTTCTTCTTTTCTATATCCTGAACATGCATTGTCTAGACAGGTAGCAGATTCTTCTCTGCCTAAGACATTATATCCATTCCCAAGGAGACTCTTGTACCTCAAGGGTATGTCTACACAGCAAAGAAAAACCGTTGGCTGCCCCATGCCAGCCAACTTGGGCTTGTGGGGCTATTTCACTTCTGTGTAAACTTTCGGGCTTCAGCTGGAGCCTGAGCTATGGGACCCTCCCATCCCTCAGGGTTCTAGAGTCCCGGCTCCAGCCCGATCCCAGAAGTCTACACAGCAATGAAACCGAAGTCCAAGACCACTGTTCCAATCCCATATGGCCATATTTTGTGTTTGTTTTTAAAAGAGGTATACCCTGATACAGGTGTCAACTGAAAATAATTTGTTCTAAGATTCGTCTTCCAACTATACTTGCTTCCATAGAGAGTATGCAAGGATCTGGAGTGAAAGTTAGATTGGCGTTCAGTATATTGTTGTATTTACCGGCCCACAAAGGGGCTTTTTGATGTGAACTGAATGACATCTAATTTTGCACTACATCAAGTGCTAGGTCTTTAGAAAGCATTTTAAGAGGTGTATTTTGAGAAACCCACTCAGGGGATGAAGTTATAGAATCATAGACTTTAAGGTCAGAAGGGATCATTATGATTGTCTAGTCTGACCTCCTGCACAACACAGGCCACAGAGTCTCACCTACCCACTCCTGTATCAAACCCCTAACCTATGTCTGAGCTATTGAAGTCCTCAAATCATGGTTTAAAGACTTCAAGGTGCAGAGAATCCTCCAGCAAGTGACCCGTGCACCAGCAATCCTCACCATTGGAGATAATTAGCTCCCGATGACCTCTCAGGAATGATGCAATAAAGTTTTGGATCTTGGCAAATCTTTACCACTATGGTAAAATTAAGACCATAGCCATGTCTATTTTGACCTATAGATGAACAATTCTCAGCACTCAGATAAAAAGGTCATCTTGATATTGAAGAACTGGTGGCTATGAATCCTTTCCAGTAGCTGTTCTTTTATTAATGGGGTCTGTTTCTCTGGACAGCGTACTGATTGACGTTGTCTATGCATGGGTATAGGTGCATAACATATGACCTGTGCCGTACTGTGACTACAACCAGCCTCTTAAGACTCTGGGTGCAGAGGGTATATCAGAAGGAAGAGAGTTGTACAGGAAACGAGAGCTCTCGTACACAAACACTGTGTCATGCTGAGGATTTTATTGGTTTTGAGGGAAATGTATCTAGTTTTCTTTGGAAGCTTCTGCTACAGATTTTTTCCCCTCTGCTCAGGTAACAGTCCTTTCTTGGACACGCTTGGGGTTGGTAGCGACTAATGGATTGCTATGCTGACATGGACAGCAAGACTTCTCTGCAATCTCAGCTACTTATTTCTTTATATCCCTTCAGGATGAGTGATTGCTATTCATGGTTGTAATATGGCTTCCTTATAGTCACCAAGTTAGAATCCACTGAATTTGCATCACAAATCGCATCAACAGTTGACCAAGACAAAACCCAAGATGTCTTAACCCAAGCAAGGATCATACACCTAGACAATGAGTCATGTGTTTGCCACAATGTAGGCATTCCCATACTAAATACATGAAAAAAGCTTCAGTCCGAGCGGCTACAGCGCAGGCTATGAAATTAGTGTGTGTCACTACTCTATGGGGTTCTTTGGACGAAAGTTCCCTTCTGAAGGTATATTGCTGCACCAACCATAGGTCCCAACATTTATGAAAATTCTTTTACATTTTAGTTTAAACATTTGATTTAGGCAACAACGTGAACCCAGGTAGCTAATAATGCTTCAAAGGGAAAGTATTTTATTTGAGTTCCTTACAAGCCACTGACGGAAAACCCTGTTCTGGAAAAGTCCTGTAGGCGTGTGTGTGGTACTTCTTCCTCTGACTGTTTACTGGGGGAGAGAGGGAGTAGTAAACTATTCTTTCTGGAAGGGGGACCACACAACAGGGGAGGGGTACTGAAAGGCTGCCAGCTTGTTCCCCCAGACTAGCTAGCACCCAAATACATGCTGTAGGAGCAACCTATTTTATCATTCAGGGATTTACTCAGTAAATCAGGATCATTTTGAAAATGGGAAGGGATTTCTCACTTCTCTGTAACCCCATGATGGTGAAGTTTTGTGGGAGTGGAATCCTCAGAATCCTCTTTTCCTGATAATCAGAGGACACAATTCCCATTTTGATACTGCCTGAAATCCAAGTGACTTTCCCCAGCAGAGCGAAGGTCCTTGTGTTGAGAGCCAGGCAGGCACAATTCCCATCAGGCTGCAGCCTGAGGCAGGGCTGCACAGGAAGAACTGGCTTCTCTGCATATCCAGACATGCTGCAGGGTGGGGGAGAGGTGGTGAGTATGATGCAGATCACTGCAGGAGTCTCTGTTAGGAGACAAGCCCCAGCAAACGCTCTCTCAGGGAGAGAAGGCAAAAGAGAAGGGGTTTAACCCCTGAACTACTTATTCGTTTAAAAAACTAATTGCTGCCTTGTGAAGGACACTTGCTTTTCTGTTTTGGGGACCTGGTGTCTCTGGGGTTTGCAGGACTTATCTCGGAGTATAATAGTGGGAAAAAAGGGAGCTGAGGAGGAGCCCTGCCTTCTTTTCTCAGGGAGCTGAGGCCCCACTTCAGGATCTGGGAGAACTGGAGACTGGTGGGGTGGGGGGAGGAGGAGGGAAGGCTAGTCCTTTCAGGTTTTTAACAACCCCCTCCCCAGCCCAGGTCTGCTGTGAGACTTATGTCTTGGCTACACTTGCAAGTTACAGCGCTGTAAAGCCTCCCCTAGCGCTGTAACTCACTCCCCGTCCACACTGGCAGGGCACTTACAGCGCTGTATCTCCCTGGGTACACCGCTGCAGGTACTCCACATCTCCGAAAGGAATAATAGCTGCAGAGGAGTGGCTACGACTCACGGGTGTGAGTGTAAACGCTTGCAGCGCTGTACTAATCACCTTGTCAAGTGGCCAATCCTCTCCATTGTTGTGACTGGCTCCAAAATGCAGAAGTGCCGGTTTCAAAGCTCGTACCACAGAGAAAAGCAAACAGTTTCCAGCTTGCTTTGAGTAAGTAAATGAATGAGCAGGGGTCCGGGAGTTCGGAACTTGCAAAATAGAGAGCTGACATGCTCCAAAAAGCACTCTCTCTTCCCCCACACTCCCTGTCACAATCCACTCTACCCGCCCGTTTTGAAAAGCACGTTGCAGCCACACGAATGCTGGTATAGCTGCCCATAATGCATCGCTCCCAACACAGCTGCAAATGTGGCAAGTGTGGCCACACCACTGCGCTGGCAGCTGTCAATGTGGACAGACTGCAACGCTTTTCCCTACTCAGCTGTACGAAGAGAGGTTTACCTCACAGCGCTGTACAGCTGCAAGTGTAGCCAAGGCCTTAGCTTCCTTCTCGTCCTTACTCTCTGCTGGAAAGCTCAGAAATTCCTAATCAGGTTTTCTGTGTTAGAGTCTCAGTTCCATGGGGAATGGGGGCTTGGGGGCACCTGACATGCTAGTCTGACTCTGAGCCTTGTACCTATCCAGTGCAAGGGTTCAGCTGTCTGGGAACAGGTGGGGCATAATTCACTCTCTACAGAGCTGTTTTACATAGGGGATACCTCCTAGATTTAAGCCAGGTGTTTACAGGACAGCTCTGCCAGGCCAGAGTGAGGCAGTGGACTCTGGCAGGGAGGCACCACAGAGGCAGATCCAGGTAGCTGAAACTCTCTGCCAGAATATTTCTGGAGGGGTGACATTACCTGATCCAGGGGAGGATGAGTAGGAAGATAAGTCACAACTGCACAAAAATAAAGGTTTTAAAAACAAAATGGTTGCAAGAAACTGAACTGCCAACTTGATCCGCTGCCAGAATCAGAAAATTTGATGGCCTGAGCTGAAGGGCGGAGCTTAAGCCCTGGTGCCTCCAGCAACAACACTGGACTGCCTCCAAATTGCAGTGGTGAGAGGCATTAACCCATTAGTAATGAATGAAGTTGTGCAACAGAACGACAAGTGAGATACCATTTTAACTCATTCTCTCCAAAACTGAACTACTCACATTTCCTCCTAATTCAGCTTTTCACCTTACATTCCTGTTCCATGGATGCTGAATGGGGGGAGCTTGATTCTTTTTCAGCATCAGATCTGAGCAGAGAGGAGCTTGCAACTGAAGGAAACTTTTTTTTTGGTGGGGGGGGGGAGGGGAGAGGAGGAAGATATCTACTGGAAACCAACTGATGTTGGATAGTAGAGCAGAGCACTCAGTCACACAGCAAGGAAGTCTGTGCTGTGAAGAGAGAAAAACATTGTGCTTGTTGCAGAATAAGAAAACTGACAAGACAAGACAAGAAGCAATCAGCTTACTCTGCAGCAAGGGGAAATTTAGATCGTAGGAAAAACTTTTTAACTGTAAGGATAGGATTACCTATGGAGGTTATAGAATTCCCGTCATTGGAGATTTTTAACAACAGGTTGGACAAACATCTGTCAGGGATGGTCTAGGTATACTTGATCCTGCCTTAGCACACAGGATGGACTAGATGACTTCTTGAGGTCCCTTTCAACCCTACACTTCTATGATTCTATAACTACTGTAAATACAGAGATGTTGAAAAATCCAATTGAAGAAGGAGACGTGGAAGTTAAGTGACCAATGCAATGAAGCTGGGTAGGGGTTAATTCAATGTGGTCACTTGGCTGAAAGAAGCTGAAGATATTTTAATGTTATTCCTGTCAGACAGGAGCACTAAAGACTGTCTTTATGCCTCCTAGGAGAGGAAAAACTTCTGGAGTTTAGCTCCACCCCTATTACTTCCCAATGAGGCTATTTACATATGGAGTGCTTTGAAAACTGTCTCCATAGCTGCTGGATAAAAGTTTATGGAGAACGGGCCGCCTGACTGGATCTAAAAATAAATCTCTCTTATTTGGATACCATGAGCTATTTGAACTGCACATTAGAACATTTTTATTGTCAAATTTTTCAAAGTTTGGGAAATTGTTTCTGGGCTAAATGATTTCACCAGACCAGGACTGCAGGAAAAAAAAATGCCCTAAAGACCATCACATACCAATAACAACAAAGGAAGAAGCTGGCAATTGCAGGAGTGGTTGGTTATGTATTAGAAGGATAATATGTAGAACCAGAAGACAACAGTTTCTAAATTAGGAACTTGAGAAAAGTTTAAAGGCCAGAGAGGATCCAAAGAATTCCTAGAAAGTAAGGATGACAACCAAATATACAAACGATTACATCACCACCCTCATACCCTCTTCATTGTGTCAATTTGCCTCAGTGCCCAATTTGCCAATTATCCTACAACCATCTCTAGGCTTCTTCTTAGTCATTCCTTCATATTGAATACTTACATAGACATAATGCACCAAAGCCATAACCTTCACAATGCAAATCCCTCCTTGCCATTTGAGCAACACCAATAAAAACATCAATGAAATATTTTTACATTTTAGAATATGTTATCTCACCATGCTGTGCATTATATTTTGTGGTGTAACTGCATAATATTGCTCCCTGTTCTGTTTAATCATGTCTGTAATTAGATCGCAAGCTTTTCAAGGCAGGGGCCATGGTCATTTATTGTAAGGTGCATAAGAAAACTCTCGGTAATGGTTGCAAAAAAAGAAATAATAAAAATAGATTTCTTTGTTTAAAGTACTGTATAAATAGCAGACCTAAAGTGTCTGCAACAATAGCTGCAACATCTTTTGCTTTAGTCTAAATTTAATTTGATTCACAGGACAATTGGCCAAACAATGACACGTTTATTGTACAAAATATCCTCTCCATTATATTAATCTTTTTCCTATTTAAAAAGAAAACTCACTGAGTACTCAGCATTTTGTGGCTTGTTTTCAAGACTAGGTTAGTCCAGAAAGGTTCAACTTAAACGAAATAAAGCAATTCAGTTCAGAAGTGCAAGGTTAGTGTAATGTACACCGTCATACTGCTTTTGGCTATGTTAACTTTAAAAACCATGCCAATTTAACATTTTTTTCTTCAGTTTTTATTAGAAAAAAAGCAGCAGATCAACATTACAATTCAAGAATCTAATCTAAGAATGCACTTGACAATTAAGCACATCTGAGTATGAAGTGAAAAAATGTCCAGAAAACCTTCAGCAATGCCAATCTCCTGTTACCCAAATAATAAATCATTTTGCAGGCTTTCTGATGAGTGGAAATCAAATAAAGAACAAAAGATTTATTGCTGTGAAAACAAATCTGTAGTAAAGTAGTATGAGTTTTGGGCACTAAGCATCATCAGTCAAGTTAACTTAAGTTCAAAATGCACTAAAATCCTTTGTTTGGCCATGAAAGTCCACAAGCTGGCAACCCAAGTACAACTGAAATGGTAGGTCTGGACAAAAGTTAGACAGTATGTTAAACCTCCAGTTTTCAGACAGTAATAAAAAGATGCATTACAATTCCAACAGCTCACAAACCAAATTAAAAACAAAAAGTGAGCTGACATTCAAAGACCTAAATTTTTGTTCTTAAGCTCATTTTGTTTGCGCTCAAAATAATTTCAGACCCACCATGAAAAAAATCCATGAACTATCACACAACTGAAAACAGAAAGAATTGCTTGACTTGGTTATTTTTCCCACTGAGGTATAAAATCTACATATAAATCTGATACTTTACTATAACAAATTGTACTTTTCGTAGTTCTGATTTCTTTTCCTTTAAACCCTGTTTTACATGTTTCTTGCTGTAAAAATCTTATTTCATGATACTGAATGTGATCTCCAGCTCTCTGTTCCATTTATTTTTGTAACTATATTTAATATACTGGTTACCAATGCCAACCAGGAAAAAAATTCTCGGAAGTCTCTTCATTACAACAGCACTTTCAGCAGAGGTTACTGATGTGCAAGCAAACTACAACGATATGCAGCTCTCCAGAGAGCGTATTTCAATGATTATGTTTCCATTGTCCAAACGTTCTCTAGAATGATCCTTTGATGAAAGAGACTCTTCAATCTTGTAAACATCAGCATGCGCAGTTTCACTAGTATGTATATAGTTTCACGTCCTTATACAGGAAGGCTGGTTCACAGCTACTGAAAAGCTAGAAGAGTCGGAGTTCTAATATCTGATGAACCTTGCATCCTGCAGAGCAGAAATATCTTCTTTTTTTGCTACTTAAGGACACAGCCAAAATACTTGCCGAGGTAGCCCAGTCAATCTTTTCCTTTTTTTAAAACCTCTCAGAACATTTCTGGAAGGGTGACGTTGCGAAGTAGCCACTGCTGAGAACGGCTGCCATTGCAGTCTCTAATGCTGGGTACCTGGCTGTCTTCTTCGGTGGCTTTATCCAGGCACTGGTTACTGTTCACATGCAACAGGGTTAATTTCTTTGAAAAAGAAAAACAAATAAGATTTTACAGAAAGAGGCAAGGCAGAAAATATATCAAATCTCATTCTTTTGTTTCTAAAAAGCATTTTGTGCTAAACATAATAGTACAATTCATATAAGGTGTATTTAAAGACTACCACTGAAACACAAATTTAATTTTCAATAAAATACACCGCATTTAAAGGCAAAAAAATTAAGCATCTTGCAACTTACCTCACTAAGAGATACTATTGAGTTAGATGGAATTTTGAGAAATTATGTGTATTATGGTACTACCCAGAGGCCCCAACTAAGATCAGGCCCCATTGTGTTAGGCAACACACTGACATATGTAGAGAATCCCTGCAGTGAAAAGCCTAACATAAACGGACAAAGATGAAAACAATGGGAGAAAAGAATGTTATCCTCACCATTATATACACGTGAAATGGAGTTACCTGAAGCTACATATGAAATGGGTGTTAAGGCTGGGAACGTAACCCAAATCTGCTATGTTCCATTCCAGTGCTTAAGCCACACCATCCTTCCTCAGTTTTATTTACTCTTCATCTTTAAGCAGTTGCATAACACTCTTTCAGGAAGTAATCTACATGTTCTCTTAAGATTACATGTAGCTTAATCTTTTTTTATTTCCACCATGATCACTTAGAATATCTACCAGGAACTTCTGTGCATTTCTGATTGCTGTGGGACCAAAAATCTGTTTGCTCTCACACTGTTTCACTACGTTGACTTCTGAGATCCCATGCCTTTAATACAATCAACAGGAACAAAGAAACCATTTGGGAAACAAAATAAAGAACAATGGCAGAAATTGATGTTATTGGTACAGTATTGTCAGGATAGATGGAAGTTATGAACCAGCTTACCTGTAGCTGTAAGGTATTAATCAAAAGGAAAAGGTCCATTTGAATGAGAAACTAGTCACTACTGGTTTTCTGTACGAAATGGGACAATTTTCTGCAACTTAGTAGAGACCTTTATCAGACAATAATGAAGGTTACTTACCTGTAACCAACGTTCTTCAAGATGGACTCTGCATATTCACACTTTTGTGAAGTGCACCAACTGGTACACTGACAGTGTAGTCTTCTACTAGCAGAACCTAATCAAATGCTCATGCGCCTCTTTGCCCCTGCCCTGAGTCTCTGCGCATGTTCTGAGGGCATGGCTAGAAAAAGAGGTGCAGCAGTGGTTATCACCTTGGTTCTTTCCACTGCTAATGCCAAGCCCCTAGAAGATAAGACTCCACAAAAGGGGGAAAGAAGGGCAGGGTGTGTGAACAAGCAGAGTCCATATCGAAGAACCTCCGTTACAAGTAATTAACTTCAGGTGGTCTCTGCATATTCCCAATTTTGGGATAGTTTAGTCAGTAGTACACATACTAAACCAGATGGTGGGTAAGAAGTTCGAAGTAAACAAGGACTGAAGAGCTGATCTACCAAACTGTGCCCCTGATGTGGTTGCAATATTTAACTAATAATGGTTTATAAGTATGTACAGAACATCACATGGCGGCTCTTCAAATTTCTATTATCAGAACATGTTTCAAACATGCTGCTGAGGCCACTATCACTCTAGCAGAGTGTGCTCTCAGGTGAGCTGGGAGAGATTGTGATGCTGTTTTATAACTTTCTATTACTGCATTCACTGCCTAACCCATGTAGATAATGTTTGTACGGAAATAGGATTCCTTTTATAGTTACCAGCATATGAGAAAATTCGCATGAATATCTAAAATCCTTAGTCCAATCGAGATAAAACAATAAAATGCTTTATGCATCCAAACAATATAGCTCAGATTTACCCTTATTTGACTGAGGTCTGGGGAAAAAAAAAACACTGGTAGAGTAAGGGACTAACTGACAAACTCCTAAATGATTTTTGGTATGAAACTTGGATGTGAACAAAAATTACCTTGCTCTTATAAAAACTTGTAAATAGAGGGTCAGTCAGTAAGGCATGAAATTCACTAATCCTCCTGGACAACAGTATTGCTATAATAAAAGCAGCTTAAAAATTGATAGATGAAATAGGGAACAAGATAAGGGCTTGACGGTTGGAGACATAAGCCATGATAGTACTGCAACAGGATATCTTACCGGGAGATAAAAGTTCAGTAACCCTTTAGAAACTTATGTGAGAATACTGATTTACCATCTACTTGTATATGAAAAAGTGCTATTGCAGCTAAAATGTACCCTTAGCAGCAATGCAACAGATAAACCCTTATGCTTTAAAGGTAACAAGTACTCTCATATAGGTTGAATAGAGGCTGACACAGGATCCATACCTCAATCAGATACCTACATCTTGATCTTTGCATTGCACTTTCTGCCATTGGCTGACAAGAAGATGGGGCATTCCATATTGATTTAGCTGGTTGCCATAAACCCTCCAAAAAGGGCAGAGAAGCCTGGTATGCAGAAGTATTTCCAAGTATATCAAAAATGGGGTGCGAAGTTTCCTCCAACAAAACTGAAAGTAATTTTAATGTAAAAACCATTCTTCTGACTAACTGGAATTGAATGGCATCCTCCAGTGGTGAAGAAACTGAGGCTGTTCTGTTTTTGTCTGGAGAAGATTTGCCCATAGGATCCTGATCATGATGCAAAATATTCGTCTGGGGAGGAATTTCAAATTTCTCTTCCTCATCATATAAAACATCTTGCATTAAGAGTAGGGGACTTGTCTCCTGTTACTGGATCCGTTAACGAAGGATATGAACGTCTCGAATCCAAATGTCTCAGATTGGTTGTCTGTGATCTATATAACTTGAATCTGTAGGTCATAAAACCCATAAAAATGTCCCTAGTTTGATGCTGGAAAGGAGGCATGATTTGGAGAGAGGTTGGTATGGAAGGCCCAGAGCTAACCAATACAGCCAAGGAATCCAGGAAGGCACATTCTTTTCTTGCCAATTTGGCAGGATGTCACTCAGTCAGAGATTTACCAGTAATCCAGGGAGGCACTTTCTAGTGCTGTCAATTTGGTCATTCTGGTATTATGTCAGAGTTGTCTATGCCTCTAATAATCCATGTCTAACGGAGTTCTCTGAGATTGTGGTTCTGGACCCAGAACAGGATCCAGTTGTTCCTCTGAATGAGGATCTGAGCCCAGATCCAACAACAAAACAATTGGGCATACAACCGAGATCAATATTTGTAACATTCACATAAGAGAGATCACTCTCCCAGGAGAGCCAGAAGGTGTCCACAGTGAGGTGGAGGCAACATTATCAAGGGATCACTGATCTAAGACTAAAGATATTTTCGGCAGGAACTTGGGATGCGGTAGTAGCATGACCTTATCCTTAAAATAAAATAAATAAAAAAATTAAAAAAAAAAAGACTGAAGGGAGGGTACACCATTAGAGCCCCTCTCTCCCCGCAACTCTTCGAGCAGAAGCAATGGCTACTAGAAATGCAGTTTTCATGGACAGGTGTAGAAAGTAGTAGTTGGCCAGGGGTTTTAAAGGAAGGTCTCTCAAGACATGCGTACAAAGTTGGCCCCATGCCGGTGGGTGGGGGGCATCTGATTTGTGGGAAGAGGTTATCAAGTCCCTTGAGGAACCTTCTTGTTGTAGGATGAACGAAAACAGAAAAACCCTTTATCGTATTATGGAAGGCCTTGACAGCTGTGAGGCACCTTAATGGAGCTTAGAGATAAGCCTGACCTTTTTAGCTCTAGGATGTAATCTAGTACCAATGAAAGCAGAAAGGATGCAGGAGAAATGTGTTTCAAGTCACACAAGTGTTTACATCTCTTCCACTTTTGGATATATGTGTCCCGAGTAGCTTGTTTCTGGCTACACAGCAGCGCTGTCTTTATGTCCTCAGAACAGGTTGTTTCTAACCATGCAAACCATCTATCAGCCATGCTGTGACCTGGAGAACCCTGAGATTGAGATGATGAACTTAACCTGAGAGAGGAAAGGGGGAACAGGTTTGACAGTGACTGGCTGACATACTGCCAGCTGAGTGAAATAAGGAAACCACGTTCATCCTGGCCACATCAGAACTACAAGAATAACCTTTTTCTTTCTTTATCTTGCACAGTGCTTGGATATTACAGGAATCAGTTAAAATGTGTACAAGAGTCCTTGGTTCCAGTGGAGGAGAAAGACATCTCACAGGGAGTGCTGACTCTCAGACTGCCTCTCTGGAGCACAACTGGGAAAACTTCTTGTTCTTGGCTGTGTCGAACAGGTCTATCTGTAGGATACCCCAATGCTGAAATATGCAGTGGAGTACAGTGGGATTTATCTCCCATTTGTGATCTTGGGAGAAGCGTCTGCTGAGGGCATCCGCTGTGGTGTTTTGGACGTCCAGAAGGTAAGCTGCTGAGCTATTGATTGGGTGTCATATACAACCATTCCAAAGTCTCTTTGCTTTGGCACAGAGGGAAGGTCATCTAGCTCCCCCCCTTGGCATTTTATGTAAAACATCTATGACATGTTGTACATCATGATCTTTGTATCTGCCCCGATCAGTGGCAGGAAGTAAATACAGGCATTTCTGACTGCTCTGAGTCCAGCAAGTTGATGTGTAGTGTGGACTCAACAGGAGGAGACAACCTGCCTTGAATAGGATGGGTGCCCAGGTGGGCTCCCCACCCCGACAGGGATCCATCTGTTATTACTGATTTTGGGGGTGGTTGAGTAAAGGGGACCCTTGTGCAAATGTCATGAAGATTCTTCCACCAGTTGAGGGATGTTTTGACTACTGAGGGCATCGAGAGTACTTTGTTTAAGATGTGTTTGCTTGGTGAGTAAACAGTTCTGAGCCACCCTTGAAGGCTAAACGTATGAAGTCTTGTGTGATTTATTACTAAGGTACCCACCACCATGTGTCCCAGTAGTTGGAGACAATTTCTGGACAATGTTTGAGGGCTGACTTGGACTGTAGAGACTAAATTGACTAGGGTAATGAACCTATATGAAGGAAGGAATGCTTTGGCTGTTGCTGAATCAAGATAGGCGCCAATGAACTCCAAATGTACCACATTTAAGGTGGACTTTCAGACATTTAATTGTAGTCCCAGTTAGAGGAATAGGTCCACGGTCTCCTGAGTGGCAATCAAGCCTTTTTGAAGGACCGCCCTTTGAGCAGGCAATTATCTAATTATGGGAAAATCAGGATTCCTTGTTTGCAAAAGAAAGGACTTTGGAGAACACTCCGGGCACAGATGAGAGACCAAATGGAAGCACCAGGTACTGGAAGTGCTCTTGACTCAAGAATCACAGAAACTTTCTGTGGGAGAGGTGGTTTGCTATATGGAAGTAAGTGTCCTGAAGGTCAAGGGCTGAGAACCAGTCCCCTTGGTCCAGTGATGGAATTATTGCTGCAAGAGTTACCATTTTGAACCACTGAACCTTTACAAATCTGTTGAATGATCTTAGATCTAGAATGGGTCTCCAATCACCGTTCTTTTTTGGTACCAGGAAGTACCTGGAGTAAAATCCCTCTGTGTTGTGTGTGAACTGGTTCTTTAACACCCAAATTCAGGAGAGAGTCAATTTTCTGCTGCAAAAGGTGCTCATGAGAGGGTCCCTGAAGAGGGACAGGAAGTGGTACATGGTGGGGGGAACAAAGTGGATAGAGTATCCTGCTGAAATAATCTTCAACACCCACTTGTCCATAGTGATATGTTCCCAGTTCTGATGGAAATGATCAAGGTACTCACTGAAGCGGGGGAAATGTGTGGATTGTTACAGCAGATAAGGATGTGAGTGGTCAGACCCTTAACCAACCCATTAAAATAGTTGTTTGGAGGTTAAAGGTTTTGAAGTTGATGCCTGCTAGCTAGCTGATCTCTTTTTCTAAAATCATTGTCTCTTGCACCGGGTTTCGTAATGCCTCTGGGAGGCAGGAAACAGAGATCTCTGTGCCATCTGGGACTTACTGAACCTTCTTTTTTGTGCAGGAGTGTACTTTCCCAGAGAGCACAAGGTGGCTCTAGAATCTTTTAAGGTATGCAGGGATTCATCAGTTTTCCATTTGAGGGATCTTTGATCCCTCAAATGGAAGGTCCTTGACTATAGTTTGAAAACCCAAGAGCTGAAGTCAAGAAGCCCTCCTCATGACCATTGCTGTCGAGATGGAATGAGCAGCTGTGTTAGTGGCATCCAAAGAGGCCTTCATAGATGTCCTTGCAAGTAGTTGGCCCTCTGTGATGATTGCCTGGAATTGCTCCCTCTGGCATGCTGGAAGATGCTCAATGAAGGAATTCAGTTTTGAATAATTAGTATGCTATACTTTACCATGAGGGCTTGGGTAATTGGCGATTCTAAATTGTAAGGTAGCTTAAAATCTTTCTTGTATGGTGTCGACTTAGCCTGGTGCTCTTTGCCATGTTAATTCACAGCATCAACCACAAGAGTTTGGGGATGGATGTGAAAATAAAAAGTCTGAGTCCTTGGAGGAAAAGTAGTGTTTTTTTGTCCACCCTCTTACAAGTGGTATTGTGGTTGGGGGATGCCATATTTTTGCTGGGTCCAACAAGGCCTTGTTAATGGGTAACATGATGCGGACAGATGAAGATGTATGCAGGATAACAAGTAACTTATGCTGTGACTCCTTAACCTCCTCCAATGGAATTTGCAAGGAGTCTGCTATCCTTTTAATAAGGGACCTTTGATGAAATTGTTTTTCATCATCCTCAAAGGACGGTGGAGGAAGCATGCCAGTTTCATCAGGGAGGATGGAGAGATGTTGGTTGTAGGAGTAATCTTTGCCCAATCTCGCTTTCTGTTCCTCAAAGGTCTTATCTTGTGTATCAGGAACCCCAGAAAGAGAAGGTGGTGGGGACTGCCTTCTCCTTTCCTAGCAAGAAGCACTAGGGACCTTTGAGAACTGCTGGTGGACTATCCACAGTTACATTAGATTAAAAATAAAAGTATATTAAGGAATATAAACACTAATACTACCATGAATATATGGGGGAGGGGGAGCTAGAGAGGCACTTCCTCTATGAATAGCTTATTCTATAATCATCCGCTACTGGGTTTCTTGCATGTTCCTCAGAAGCATCTGGTATTGGTCACTCAGAGGTAGGATACTGGACTGCACAGATCACTTATCCGGTAACGGAAATTCTCATGTTCATATGTATCACAACACACCAAAACGTATTCGCCGTGTACTTTAAAGAAAAACTAATTTACAAATATTTTACAGAGTTTTTTTTAAAGTGATAAATGCAACATAAGAATTAATAGTATAAAAATACAGACCTTATCCATGAAGAAAATCATTTAACATTTTCATATAATGAAAAGTAATTTTAAATAAAGGTGTTTTGAGGCTTGGCTTAAAGAGTTATTCAGCTTGAACACAATATCGCATACACAAGCTATTGATGGCTCAGGGCAAAATATTTTTTTGATTAAGCTGCAACAAAAATATGAAAGCAACCATTTAAAATTTTAGAAAGGTGTCTGAAATTCAGCTAATTTTAGAAAACACAAAGGCTATATGACAAAAAATATCTTTCCACATCAGCTTGGGCCTCGTGCCAGTGACCAATCAAGTCTTGCATTGCCTGGCAGGGACAGGTTATTAATATCTTAACAATTACAAAAAACATTTAAAGTTGTGACAGTTCTCTCAAAATGTATAAAAAATGTGATGAGTATGGTGAAGAAAACAACATACCTATGTCATATTGCCAAATAAACTAAAGGATGTTTTAATAGTGATATGTACAGTATTAAAATGTAAATGTAATTTAAAAATTATTACATTAAAATGTATAAATCACATATGGGGTGGTGACATCCATGTGATAATATCATACATCTCCTCTAATTTTCCACGTGATTCCATAATTTATCATAGTCCCTTAATGACCACCCATATTTACTGCCCACTATACCATCTCCTCTAGGAATAATTTCAGTATTCCAAACAGCTTTTAACATGCACCATTTTGAAAAGGAGAAAAAAAAAACTTGAGAGATTTCTTTCCTATTTCCCCAAAATGATACTTGACCTGAGCCTGGGAGAAGTAATATTCAGTCCTAAGACTGTGATAAGTTTAATGTTCAATTCTTCATGACACAGTAAGGGATGAAACAAGAGCTTTAAGTAATTGAAAAGAAGAAATCTCCATTTTCAAAATATGTATAAACTTAAGAGTTTTTTTGCATAAAATACTAACAAAGTACAATGATATTCAATGTAATTGTGCGTATATACATTGAAGACAATGCAAGATTCAAATTTTGAAAAGCTAGCACTGGACCCAGGTGGGGGGTTAATGAAGATGGGTCTACCTGCACTGGGGAGACAGAGACTGAGAAAGAGAAAGATGATTGCCTGCCTATACTGGACAGGAGAGATTCTGGGAATTAGGTGCATGCAGGAGTGAGAGACGCACAATCTGTATGGGAAAACAGTCTGCCATGCCTTAGGGTGAAGTTTGTGTCACTCTGAGGCCTGATCTACAATACAAAGCCCATTGAGCTGGCTGGAATAAAGTACAATGACAAAAGCACAATTTTGGTGGATATGCTTTATATGTTGTGTTACTGTCAAAATCTGTCTTGGATTTAAGTAAGCACTGTTAAGAATCAGCACTTCATAACAATGAAAGATGGTAATTATTGATAGCATAGAGATGAAGACAGACACCAGTTTTTATACAATTGGAAGAAATTCCAACTGAAAACTGGTGTTTTCAACCCCTATTACATGAAGAAACAAATTTAATATGAGTAGGCTGCTATATATAAAAAGGATTTAACTAGAGCTAGTTGGAAATATTCCGATGAAACAGTTTAGTTGGAAAATGCTGAATGTTGCAAAAGAAAGCTGGGTTTGACAAACTTTTGCCGAATCACAGGCCGGGTTCCTGCCTGTTTCCCTGCTAACTTGTCTGGTCGGCTGTTGGGGAACCCCACCATGTGGACTACTCTGGCGTCAAGGAACCCAGGTTTCCAGGATTCATGACTCCAAGGCAGCCCTGCCATGGAGTCAGGAAATCCTGAACACCTTGGGAGAACTGGCTGCAGCCAGGGCTCTCAGAGTCTAGGCTCTATAGTACGGAAATCTGGGCTTCCAGGATCCCTGGTTCTAGGGGAGCCTCACCATGTGGTCTGCCTTGGCACACTCCTGGGCCATGTGGCTCCTCATGCTGCTCTACTTCAGAACAGGCAGTCCTGAGAGCTAACTGGCATGGGAGTCTGGAAGACTTGGGGTCCCCTGCCCTTAGACAGTCCACTTGGCAGATCTGTTCTGGAGCTGCAGATCCTGGGAGCCCTGGCAGATCCTGGGAGCCCTGGCAGCTGCTGTTTGAAATTTATAATCTTGTCAGTTTCATTTGGTTTGTTCCAATTCAGACAGAAATTTAATTTTGAAATATCGAAACTTCTCATGAACCAGATTACCTGAGTTTTGGCTATGTCTAGATATAACAAGGTCCTTAGCACTTGCGTAGACTGGGCCAAGGTGCTTGGGATGAAGAAAGCAACACGTCTGGTATACAGGTTGTGTTTTTGGTGGGTTTCCTCTATTTTCTTGAAGTCTGCAGCAGAGTGAGGTAGGCCACGTGCAGAGACAGAAGTAGAGCAGCTAGGCTCTTACTGGTGGTTACTCCATCAATCACTTAACAGAATACCATCCAAAAGCACCACCCAGTAACCAGCATGGACCCAGGTGGGGGGGTTAATGAAGATGGGTTCTACCTGCACTGGGGAGCCAGAGACTGAGAAAGATGATTGCCTGCATATACTGGACAGGAGAGATTCTGGGAATTAGGTGCATGCAGGAGTGAGAGACGCACAATCTGTATGGGAAAACAGTCTGCCCATGCGTTAGGGTGAAGTTTGTGTCACTGAGGCCTGATCTACAATACAAAATTTAACTGTGGCTGAATGTGTCTGTCGGTAATCATGTTAGTTGTGTGTCAACTGAGTGTTTATTGCAGCTGATTGACACAGTACTAACACACAGTACTTTCCTACACTTACATGTTATGAAACTTAAGTCCATTATTGCACCAGAGAATTGCACTGTTAAAATATGCACTCATGATTGAACTGGTGGAACTTGCAACAGTACACTGGGTACACATGTAATTTTCTTTCAGATGCACACGATTCTCAAAGCCCGCATAAAATATTCCCTGTAAAAAGTTACAAATCCTGTGGGTTGTTGCACCTACCACAAATGCCCAGCACAGTTCCCTAGAAAAGGCTGAGTTTACTTGCATCCATTTACAGTTCTGATTTGTGCCCCTGCTAATTTTAATGGTTCAGAGTCATGAGGATCCTCACACGTGCAGCAAGAAGCAGGGTCTCATACCATTTTGGAGAGTCAGTTACTGCTACCAGATTACACTGGGGCCTAGAATATATTAAAATGAAAAATACCATCTTCAGGTAGCGAGCTGACGCAGATCAATATTAAAGAAATAAGCTTTATTTAAAATCAGGTTTGGTTTTAATTTTTTTGGTTTTGTAACACTACTATTTATGGTTGCACTTTTGCATCCTTAGAGTGATCTGAGCCCTTCTATATAGCCCCATGGGTTTCCTTTTGCCCTCTTTCCCCCAAGTACTGCAATGGAGCCACTGGGGGTTGCGTCATTCTTCACAGAGAATGAGAGGATAAGGTCAGGAAACAGGCGGTGCTGGTACCTCGTAGAGATGTAAATGGCTTTATTAAGAGGTGTAGAGTGGGTAGTCTAGCAGGTTATCCATTAAATGCAGCCAGGAAAATACTCAAACTATTCTACCACTTCAGGGGCCACAGGAAAGGTGAGTTTATCAATGAATCCCTTTACATCCTAGAAAATCTCCTTTCCCTAGTCTAAATGTGCTTCAGGGAGTGCATTTGTCCATGTGAGTGAGCTTCTCTCATGTCTGTGCAAAAAGACATGGCTGTTTTTTGTCTGCTGAAGCTACATGAACTGTTTCAACTGCTGTCTTCATTGAAATAGTGAAGGTTTCTCAAAGTGAGAGCAAAAATACTTCATGGCTTCACAGGTACTTGAGGCACAACTGAGGTGTTTTTCCTCTCTTGGCCTTATTTGGTTATTTCATGTTTTCCTCATAAAATGCTGCCCAGATGCAACCTTGAAGGGCACCTTCCTATGTGCTCCACAGAGGGAGGCAGGAATCAAACTGGAGAAATGGAAGAGGGATATCTAGAGTGTGCAAACCAATCAAGGGATGTACTGATAAAAACAAAAAGAGAAGTCACCTAAGGTCTGTACTGTTGTGACTGAATCACCGAATAGGCTTTTAACAGAACAAAATAAACCACAAGGTCCTTTCTGGGACATCTAATGTCCCAGACCAGATGCTTCTTATACATTGTAAGTATAAGGAAAAACAGTACAAAACAACCCAGCTGTTTGGGAAACAAGTCCTTACTACAGGCTTTCTTACGTGTCTTTATGACTTCTCGGCCAGGTAAAAGCTTCCCTGGAAAGATCTGAGAGTTATACACCACCTGCTAATTAACAAAGGTCACGTGCCAGGCAAATCCATCTGACATGTTTCATCCCATAGTCTTTATGAAAATATGCTTATAATAGGAATATTACATAACTGAGTTATACTTTACGCAAGATGGCTCATGTGAGATCATTGGAAAGGTTATGATTTACTGAATGTGATTATCTAATTTGTTTGCCTTTATCATTTCTGTATCTGATGTTAGGAGTATTAACTATGTATCTGTATTTCAAGTGTTACTTTGGGTGTCACCCTCAAGCAGCCCTTCAGGTACAACAATGGAAAAGCCAGACAGGGCTAATGAGCCATTAGCAGAGACAATGGACTGTGAAAGGTCTTAGTCCTCCTGTGGAGGCTGGAGACAGTCTACTAACAAGGGCTGGTACAGCCATGCAGAGACAGGATCCAAGTCACCTGGTACCGGATACTCCTCTTCCCCTTTTGGAATACCAGTGGTTTTCCACTAGAAGACAAAGGGTTCCTGCCTTACACAAGAGCGATATAAGGCAGGGGAGTGACATAATGGTTCTCCTCTGCCTCACCACCCAAAGAGACACTGAAAAAACACCTGGAAGCAAAAACTGAACTGAGGGAAGAAGGGTTGAAAAGACTCAAGTCTCTGAAGAACTATTCTGTGTGGTAACATTACTAACCATCACTTTTTAAACAGGAAACATAGCTATACTAGAAAAGAATGAACAGTTTTAAAGATTAATTATTGCCAATAATTCTTCTTGTTCTGTTTAACACCTTTGTTTTGTAGCACTGAAAAGAAATTTAAGAGTTTCAATTAATTTTTTTAATCCCAAAACCGTAATCTAGTTCTACCTGTTGAATCTTTAGCAATTTATATCAAGGAATTATTCCAGATCTAGGCTTCTGGCTGAATTTGATGTCC
Organism: Trachemys scripta elegans; assembly: GCF_013100865.1. NCBI lineage: Eukaryota > Metazoa > Chordata > Testudines > Emydidae > Trachemys > Trachemys scripta. The sequence goes on from NC_048299.1 coordinate 106,219,359, forward strand.
TACACACTCAATCTCGAGTTTCCAGAAATATATTTGTGATAGACATTGTAACAAACAATCCAGAGAATAAGTCATGGGTTCCCCAAGGATGCCAGTCGGGCACCCTAGGTATACCCTCTGCTTTATGGGGGAAATGTGATAGATATTGCTACTTCAGGCAGTATCTTTGGAGAAAACATAGTATTAAATTTATGTATCACTGTGGGTCAAGGACTGTAAGTATGATCGTGTTTTCCTTCATTGGGGAAGGTTACCACTGCTCCTTCAGGAACTAAAAACAATGGGGGTGATTAGGGTGAATCACATTGTAAATACTTCCCGAGAGGTACCACTCTGTGGGGAAGGTCACATATACTGGCTCAAACAGGGTTCCAGAGACTAGGAAGACAAAGAAAGAGCTTTTGACATAAAAGGATGAGCTTGAACTGACACAATGCCTTCTTTCTGATCCAGCAAATAGACGGGACCTTATGTCCAAAGGGCCACAACCCTTGCAGCTAATATAAGTGCAAATAATATTATTGATGTCTACCCATCCTTTTTCAAATTGTACTAAACATCAACGACATCTTGCAGCACTGAGAGGTTTTATTATTCAAAAGAATCAGACCTTGGTTACATGCTCACTAAGAATGGAACCTGTATAGACAATCACTTCAAGAACCTTTAAATAGTCTAAATAGTTCAAAATTGTTCCTTCCATTTGCATGTGCATTTCCTGTCAGTTGTCTACATTTAATTCCATCTGCCTATGTTACTGAATTGTTGTCTAGATTTGACTGACCTATATTTTGTCAGCCAGAAACTTTGCCACCTCACTCTTCATTTCCTCCTATAGATCAATAATAAACATGATCAGTATTGCTAGAGACCCTTTGAGCAATCATAACATTAACCTTTCTTTTTAGAGATAAATCGGAATAAATGAGTTGTCATCAGCCCTTTAGCCTCTCAGCTATAACTACTTAGTTACCTTAATATTTCATGAGGCATCTTTATCAATGGCTTTTTGAAAGTCCAAACAGGGTATCTATTGGTCCTCCTTCATCCCCTTTATCCTCCTCAAAGAATATTACTAAGTTGCAGGGTCAAGATTTTTCTTAACAGGAATTATCTAACAGTCATCCAGTATAGAAGCTGATCTTAAAAGTTTTCAAATTAAGAGGTTTTTGTCTGTATTCACTGCTCCACTGGTCAGAAAATGGGACATTAAAAATAATAATCACATAATACGACTCCTCTCACCCTATCCTAACATTTAACTGCAACATGATTTTAGAAGCTGATATTTGACAAATTGTTGAAGTTAGAGATTACCGATTTATATTACATGAAAGCTTTCAAATGGTGTAAGTAATTAGTTTCTAAATCTAGCAGTTCAATATATGATTTAAAAAATAGCTTTGACATTCAAATGAGAAGACATATGATAGCAATGATATTTGAAAGTCCTATATCTCAACATGCCAGGATTAGAAATGAAAGATTTACACTATTCAAAATTCAGTAACCCAACTTTAATAATAAAAATATTTGGTTTTAACATTGGTAGAGGCAAGATATCACAAGACCCTTAATGTTGGTTTTATTTTTACTGGTCCAGGACTAAAAATAGAAAATTCCAGCCCTTGGGCCAGTGTAATTTTCCCTCTGGTCTTGCTAATACCTTTCATCAGAGGATCTTAAAGCGGTTTCCAAACATGAAGACTCAGTACTTTGAAAGTTATAATTGTTTTTGAGGAAGATAAACAGAAGCATAGTGACTTGCTCGAGTTAACAGAGAATTGATGACACCTAGAAATACAATCCTGACTCACAGCGTCCTGTTCTGACCAACATACAATAGCCCTTAGTAACAGGAATATACTGTTTATCATAAGTTATGTCAAAATGTATACAAGAAATTAAGTGAAAGCCTTATTTCAGCATCACAAAGACTTACCATTGGATCATATTCCCAAAGTTGATTGCCTTTTAGGTGGTGGCACTTGAGCATTGTGACTGGGCCGTTAAGTTTGGAAACATCCAAGCATAAATCATCTGTTCGAATTTCTTTGTTGGCAGTGTATGAGAAAACCTTTGTAGAAAAATAATAATGTTCATCCACTGGATTCCATAGAGAAAACAGCAGGTTCACATACCACTTCACTTATACTAAACTTAAAAAAATGTCTTCAATTTTTTTTTTTTTTTTACACTACATACAAAACTGTTTTCTTAGGAGACAAATATAAATACCATATCAATAATAGGGCAGATTTTCAGATAAAAAACTTCCCAAATGGTAAAACAGGACGAGCTCCCTAAAAATGGAGAATTTTGGCAGGGTGGCAAGCAGCAATGCAGAGCTTTAAATAAAATAATAAAATTATAGAAAGAAGTAGATACAAAATATAGTCCTGAGTTGAGAATCACAAAAGTAAAAATGAAAACTAAAACTCAACGGCATTTTTCTGTCTGAATTTGCAAGAGTGACAAATCAACTAGAGAGAATCTGTAGGAAGGCAGTTCCAGGGATCCTACAGGATATCTACTGCATAGATTACTCCTGGGGGAATACTGTGCCAAAAAATAAAAATTCTGCGCACAATATTTTAAAATTCTGCATATTTTATTTGTCAAAATAACACAACATAATCCCTTCAGTTTCAATTATTTTGGTAATGTATTTCAAAATACCTGTCAACAAGTATGTCAACAATACAGAAAACAGCATAAAAGATTCCCCCAGGAATACAGTGTTAAAGAAATGCTGATGACAACCCAGTTCAAGTTGGAGGGTGCTGGAGGGGGCTTTGTGGGGCTCCCAGAGCCCTTGAACTCCCATCCCCCCAGAGGCCAGCCACAGAGCACCCCCTGCCCCAGACACCAGCACCTTCCTCCCCCCACAGCCCAGCCACAGAGAACCCCACAGCCCAGATCCCAGCCACAGGGCACCCCTCAGCCCTGAGTCCAGCAGTGGGCACACCCAGAGCCCAGATACCAGCACCCCCTGCCTCCCTGGGGCACCCCCCAGCCCAGACACCACCACCACCCTCCCTGCAGAGTTCAGCCATGGGGCACCCCCCAGCCCAGATACCAGCACCTTCTCCCCCCCCCAACTTCTTTACTTTTCTGTCAGGGGGCATAGCATGGTGCAGCCCTGCCCTTCCTCACCCTTTGCCAGAGCTGGGTCTCCCAGGCCTTCTCCCATCCCTGAGAGATTGAGGATCAAGCAGAGTGTGCAGCTTCCAGACCAGTCTGGCTGGGCGCTCTGCAAACTGGGCTCTGTAGAGTCCAATGGTCCCTAGTGGTGGCCAGTAGCTCTGCCCAATTTTGTGCGGGAAACAGAGAATTCTGCATTATGTAGTGGTGCAGAATTCCCCCAGGAGTAATTAGATGACACCTATCTAACAGATATGAGTGGATGATATTTAAAGTACACTGAAGTCACTGGAAAGACACCCATTGACTACAGCTAATTTTGAATCAGGTCCAAGTGACTCACACTAGGTGCAACAACGTAAAAAACGGTTACCTACCTTTTGTAACTGGTGTTCAAGATGTATTGCTCATGTCCACTCCATTCTAGGTGTGCAAAGACCGAACGACTTTGAATCGGAGAATGGAACACTGAAATGGCTGCCAGATGTACCTTGATCGAAGATAGCAATAAACCCTGGTGCTTAAAGTGCCAAATAGTCCGGTATACCCTGCAGCAGGGCCTCACCCGCTCGAACATGTCAGTCCACGGCCCAACACATGAACCACTTCCACTTTACATATGTAGCCCTAGTGGATGATTTTTTGCTGCCCCGCTGGACATCAGTAGACCACCCCGTTCGTCCGCACTCAGCCACACAGCAGCCAAACCATCAAGTGCAGCAGGTTGTCATGGTTCTGACACAACAGATCCAGCTGAAGAGATGGTTGCAGCAGGGTGGCTGCCCAGAGACTCAGCAGCATGCCGAACCAGTGGTGACGAGGCCACGCCAGGGCTATGAGGATGATCATTGCTTTGTCTTGCTTTATCTTGAGCAGGACTCTGTGGATTAGTGGCACTGGTGGGAAGACATACATCATTGGATCTGGACAGGTGGGCGGCTATCAGATGAATGGCACGTCACACACAAAAAGTCCCAGAGGCTGAGCACTTCCCGGCAAAGGACCGAAGACCTGGCTCCGCCCTGCCTGTTGATGTAGTAAATCGCAGCTGTATTGTTTGTCAGGACTTGCACCATCTTGTACTTCAGGTGGGGGCAAGAACGCCTGGCAGACCAGGTGAACTGCTTTCAACTCCCGGACGTTAATATGAAGGGACAGATTGCTGTGTAGCCAGCAGCCCTCGGTGTTGAGCTCGCTCAGATTGGCTTCCCAGCCCAGGTCCGATGTGTCCGCTTACTCTGGTTTCGACGGAGATGGGGTCATGAAGGGAACCCCCTGCAGCACCAACTCTGGATCCAGTCACCAGTCCAAGGACGAGAGGACGTGGCTCAGTACCGTGACCACTTGGTCCAGGGCGTGCCTGCTAGGGATATAGTCTGAGGCCAGCCAGGCCTGCAGAGGTTGTAGATGAAGACTGGCAGGTTGACCACGTAAGTGCATGCGGCCATGCGGCTCCTCATTTGCAGCACATGTGGGCTGTGGTAAACGGATGGCTCTTCATGGGGGCAATCAAGTCTGACATGGCCTGAAAGCGCATTTGCGGAAGGAAGGCTCCGGCTTGCGTGGAGTCGAGAACTGCTGTGATAAACTCTGTGTTGAACTGGCGTTAACGTGGACTTTTCTGTGTTTATTAAGAGGCCCAGATTATTGCAGATGAATCACACCAGGTTGGAGCTCCGTTGGACCTGCCCTGGAGTCCTGCCCTTAATGAGCCAGTCATAGAGATACTGGAAGATCTGGATTCCCCCCTACCCCCAATTGTCTCAGGTAATCCACTATCGGCACCACGCATTTCGTGAACACCCTGGGGGCTGAAAACAGGCCAAAGGGTAACACCATAAACCGGAAGTGACGCCCGACCACTATAAAACGCAGAAAGTGACTGTGTCCGGGAATATGGAGACATGAAAGTAAGCGTCCTTAAGTAGAGAGCAGAATACCAGTCCCCTGGATCTAGGGAGCGGATGATGGAGGCCAGGGAGATCATGTGGAACTTCAACTTCTTGAGAGACTTGTTGAGGCCCCACAGGTCCAGGATGGGTCTGAGGCCCCCTTTGGCCTTCGGTATTAGGAAGTAGCGAGAGTAGAATCCTCTTCCTTCCATGTCCAGGAAACCTCCAGAGTCCCCAAACCCAGGAGCTTCTCTACCTCCTGAACGAGGAGAAGGGTCACTGAATAGGGACAGGAAAATGGGGGGGAAGGGGTCGGGAAGAAGGGGCAGCCAAGAATTGCAGAGTATAGCCCCAATACACTATGTCCAGGACCCAGTGGTCCGACATAACCCATGACCAGGACGAGTGGTAGGGGGAAAGGCGGTTGAGGAAAAGGCAGGTAGGATCCGGTTGACTGACTAGGGTGTTGCTCTCGGGTGCACCCTAAAAATGATTGCTTCTGGCCCCCTGGTGTTTAGCAGCCTCAGGCTAGGCTGGCGAGCAGGAGGAAGAAGGGCGACGACTAAAATTAGTGTCTCTTCTCCTTGTAGGTCCCTGACGAGGCTGCCAGGATCTTGGCGGCAGCGGTTGTTGGAAGGATTATGTTGAGAGAGAGAGAGAGAGAGAGAGACAGACAGATATGGCTTTGTCATTTCATAGGTATAGATGTATCCCCTTTTAGGCCCCAAACCAAAGGAAGCCAACAGAAAGGAGTATAGAAGCTTGAGCACCAAGGACAAGCTAATAAAAGCTGTCATCCCTGTATCTCTATGTGAAAAGTTACACATCCACAGACAGAGTCTGTTCGAGGAGGTGATAAGAGCTGTTCTTAAAACAACTGTGCTCTGAAATTGGTCTTGCAGAAATCCCTTACCCCCTTCGTTTATTATCCTGCTTGTTTTCTGCTATTGTATTAAAAAGGTTAAATAGACCGATGAAAGTCTGTCACATTTGGAAAATAGAATTGTAAAATAAGGATGTCAAGGAAGAGGAGGTAGTAAAACATAAGTGTAAGATGTGACTTAAAGATAAAGGATGAATGTGAATGTGTGTAATGCAAATAAATAATTAGCAAATCAAAAGGTGCCAGCCTAAGAGTTATAACTGTGATCTCCCATGGCCAAGGAATGTATAGCACGGAGATAACCGGATGACCCCGCAGGGCAAGCTGGAATCTACCCAAGTGCCTCCCTCCCCCCCACCCCCATGGAGGGCTGAAGACTCCGAAGAACAAGATAACACTCAGCCATCAGGGATGTGCTACCTGCTGATTGATAATCACTTCAAACAAACATCAGCATGATGAAGTGATTCCCATAGACTTGTAGGAATCCTATAGGAACAGAACCAAAATCTCAGGGACTGAGTATGGTTCTGCAACCACCCTCCAGGAGCATCGGATGCGCATCTGACAAGGACTCGGCTCCACCCTCGTGTGCAGGCTACCTGGCCAGTACTCTGCCATGAGCAGTCTCTAGGATAGTAACTATAACAACTCTGCAGAACTTGTATGAATGAGTGTGAGAATGAATAAGGAATGGTAGTGAAATAATATTGAATTGCATATCTTGATTTCTTGCTCTCTCTGTACTTACAATAAACATGGCATTTTGTCTTATCCCTCTTATAAGATCCTGTTGGTATTATTTTATTAGTGTAACAGATTCCTGGCTGATTGTGGTGTGTGCATACCCAACGAGCAAAGGGTAGCCCTAGTGTCCTTCAACACGTGCAGCGTAGTGTCCGTTTGGTCCGAGAACGGATCAGCTCCATCAAAGGGAAGGTCCTGGATTGAGGCCTGCATATCCTGGGAGAGGCCTGCAGTCTGGAGCCAGAAACGATGTTGCATGATCACCGCCAATGTGACCACACTTGCCACCGAATCTACCGTGTCCCATGCCATTTGCAGGGAGTATCTTGCCACCACCATGCCGTCCTCCACCAGAATGACAAAGTCTTGGCATAACCCTGAGGGAGAGATTCCTGGAACTTTTTGAGACTGTCCCAGAGATTAAAATTGTACTGGCCCAGCAGGACCTGATGAATCACCACTGGAATTGCAAGCTGGCAGTAGAATAAATCTCTCCCCCAAATAAATCCAGAAACCAAGACGGTAAGAAACTTGGAATCAAGGAGGTGGGGACCTGCTTTCCTTTTTCGTTGGCTGCAGATACAACCAGTGACCCTGGGGGCGGGTGGGTATAAAAGCATTTGAAACCTTTGGCCAGCACAAAGTACTTTTTCTCGGCCCATTTCGAGGTGGGCAGGATGGAGGAGGAGGTCTGCCTCAAGGCGCTGGCTATCTTGAGGGCTCCCTCATGCACAGGCTGGGTGCTGCTCCACCATCTTTTGCACCTTGAACCCCAAGTTCTTGACCACACGCCAGAGAAAGCCTTGATGCTCCCTAAAGTCATCCGGCGGGCTAGCTCTGGAAGGCCCCACGACGGCCTTGTGTGGGGACGACGAGGAAGACTGGACCGCTGGTGGGGGTGCTGGAATCTCAACCACCGCCGGAGAAAGAGACTTTGGGGTGGGCACAGGTTTCTCCGCCTTGACCTCAGAGTGGGCTTCCAGTACCGGTGGGGCTGCTACCCGATGTTCTGTCAAGGCCACCCATGAGTACTGGTGAAGGAGGCAGTGTCACAACTGGTATGCCCCAGATGCTCCAATAAGGCCACTGGCCGTGCTGCCATTGCAGTGCCACTAATGAGGAAGCAGGCTCTGGTGCCCAGTAAAGCCGATGAGACTATGCAGATGGGCTGAACTGGCCCTCTGTACCAAAGGAACCCGCGACCAGGGAGGAGCCGTTGACACCTGTGTTTGTTTGCTGGTCGTGGCTACCAGTAACCATTGCCCAGGCATAACTGAATGATAACTGTAGTATGGACAGCAGTACCAGTGCCAGGGGGACCGGTACTGGGACGGGAAACGTTCCCACCGTGCTGGTGATCAGGACCGACGCTTAGAGGACGACTATTGAGAAAGTGAACGGTGCTGGGAATAGTATGGGGAGCATCAGCCCTGTGCCGAAGAGTAGCACTGCGGGGATCTGGAAGCTCACCCAGCTCGACCAGCAACATGATTGGGATCTTCCCCAGGATTCCCGACGCAGCAGCGAAGTGGATGCCTTCTGTCTGGCAACTGGCGTTGTTCCCCTGTCAGGTCTTAACGGCAAAGCAAACTATATGCAACAGCCTTAAGGCATGAAGTTCAGAATGGCAGACAACCGCTAGCTCTTGCTAAGCAAGAAAGGTGCTCCGACTGACCGCCCTGGGCGGTAAGAAGGAACTGAGAGGGCAGGGCGTAGGACTGGCGGTGCCTGATATACTGCAGCATGAGTGCAGCACTCCAGAAGGTGCCACAGCTGGCCCTATGGGTACGCTAAACCAAAAATCTGACAGCTGCATACGTGGGCGTACGCACACCTAGAATGGAATCTACATGAGCAAGCACTCGAAGAACAACAAACCTTTTTAGGACTCTTAACTCATCTTACAGGCCATATCTCACATTAGGGTTTTTTAAACAGCACATTGTCTGTACCGTTAATTATTGAAAGTGCTGGAAATTATGTATAGACAGATGAGCAATGTCTGAAATAATTTAAAGTTGTAAAATATTTTGTCACCTGATTTCCACCCATTCCATGACAGTTAAATATTCCAACTTTTTCATTTTCCTTTCTCGCCATGTTATCCAGGCATTGATTTGTCTCCACATTTCTTATCTGGAGAAGAAATAAAGCATAACATACATCAAGACAGGTTTTATTAATAGTTATTGGGGGGGGGAGGGACAGAATCAACCCACAGAGGATACCACTGGCATTGGATTCACAAATAGCAATGAACAAATCTTCTAAACAGTTGGAGTTATAGCTGAGCATAAGCGTCCCAGTGTCCAAAGCTTATAACTTATAAGATCAGGCTCTCATGAGCTTTACAGAATTTCCTGGTTTCAGACAAACTAGGTATCTATGAAACCAGTCTCATATTATTTCAGAGCTTCTAATGCTAACTTGGAATCAGTCAAATCATAGGCACACAAAAAACAAAATACACTTTTAACCACAAAGGATTCAGGTTTGATTTGAGAGTTATAGGAAGGTTTTTCCATACTGCTTTGAAAACTTGAAGCACTAGGATGTAAAAAAAAAAAAAAAAAGCTGTATATTACTTGGGCTGGTTATTTTATCCAAACCAGTTTAGCCAATTATATTTATATATAAAAAAAGTTATACTTCACTTGCTTCCTTCAGCTGATCATAAAATCTGAATATTTTAGAAACAAGTCATTCTAACTTACCAACAGATGCCCCCAGTTGTCTTCCCCCTTCCCTCCAATGAACTACTGAAATTTAATACAATAGAGGATGGAAACACAAAAAGACTAAAGTGAAAAATGTAATACCAGCAGGTTTTACAGCACTATGGAATAAAAATATAGTTATTCTTGCAGTTGGCTTTATAAAAATGTTATTTTCAGGATGAACTTTCTCACATAGTCCCAAATAATACCAGGTGTCTATTTCTGGAAAATCTGTATAACTGTTCAGCCAAATGTGATAGGAGAGCATGGGGAAGACCGACAAACAAAACTGCTTTGCACTCCATTTTTCTGCTTTTTTTGTGCTCGCAAGTCTTAAAAATAGCTTCATTTTATATTTATATTAAATTTATATATCGAGCCTTCAGTTAAGATTAGTCACTCTGTAGGTGAGAAATATTTAGTTTACATAAAATCAGAAACAAAGACATTGGAAATTCATTGACAACAAATGCAACAGGAATGTCAAATATTGTGCATCTCTAGTGACGCTCAGTCCCCACAAGATTCTCACACAGGCAACAGAAATCCTCCTGCAGTTACTCCTCTGAGGTAAGTTGCCTGCCTCTGTTCCAGAAACCAACAAGGATGGCTCTGGTGCAGGACAAAATGTAAGAAGAAAGCACACCAGGAACCCTCACCCACACAGCTTTCCTAACAATCCACCCCAGGCATGTCACCATATACCCCCAAACAGCATCTCCTTCAGCAGTTTCCTCCACCGGCCTCGAGTGGGTGGAGGGCGGCATGTGTTTTGGGGGGGGGGGGGGGCGGGGGGGGGGGGGGGGGCCCTGTTTGGGGGGGGGGGGGGGGGGGAGGGGGGGGAGCGGCCCTGCTTCTAGGGACTGGGAGGGGTGATCGGCTCCTGCCTCCTATTCGCTTCCCAGTGGCTCTGGGGGAAATAATCTCACAGTCCATGCAAGTACTACTGCTCCAGGATGGGAAGTCAGTGTCTAATTTCTGAGAAATATTATATGGAGCTGCACAAGACTTGTTAGCTATTCATGCTGCAATGAATAATCTGAACTACTCAGACACATTCCTAGGTTTTAAAGTAACTGTAAATACTCGGGAAAGAGACCTAGACATCATCATGGTTACTTCAACAAAAAACTCTACTCAAGTGTGCACAAGCAGTCAAAAATTCAAACTACGCATGAGACTGTATAAAAGATGGAGAAAAAAATGAAATGCCATTTTGTCAATCAAATGTACGTTCTCTAGATACTGTGATTAGTTCTGGTCACCCTACCTCAAGAGAGACATAGGTGAAATACGGGGATTCAGAGAACCTACAAAAATTAGATGCAGAAAAGATACCCCCCTAGATAAAAGATTTGTCTGTTTAGTTTAGAGAGGAAATATGAAGTATACAAAACCACGGTTGGCACTACAGAAGGTGAACTCGGATGTCCTATATGCCCTTTTTCTCACATTATATAAACAAGGAGATATTCAATGAAATTGAAAGATGTAACATTTGAAGTTGAAAAGGAAATACATATTTGTAATGCATAATTAGCCATGGGACTTGGTCACTGGATACAATAGAAGCCAAGAACTGAGTAAATTTTTTAAAAAGGGGATTAGATATTTGTATAGATAAAGTGATCACAGATATTCTTGTTACATAGGATGAAAATATTTCTTTTTCAAAGAAAGGCTGTAAATTATTATGCACCAGAGTACTAAAGCACTACTTGTTTATAGTGTCCAATGGAAACTCCACTTTACCTATGGCAAGTTACTCCTTAATTGTCCACTATAAGGTTTCTTGCACTTTCCTTGGAAGTATCCGGAACTGACTCTCACACTCAGAGACAGAAGATGCATTTCTATGCATGTCTAACAAACGTATTTCCTATTCTTCTACTGTTGTAACCACTGTCTCGCTGCATTAAAAAAAACAGTTACTAACTTTTTGTAACTATTGTTCTTCAAGAGGTGTTGCTCATCTCCATTCCACGTTAGGTGCGTGCATGCTGTGTGCACAGTTGTCGGAGATTTTTTCCTTCAGTGGTATCCGTTGGGCCGGCTCTAGCATTCTCTGGAGCTGTGTGCTTATGTGTTGCCCCCCACTCGCCTTTCAGTTCCTTCTTGCTGGTTAACTCCAACAGTGTGGTAGGAGAGTGGGTCATGGAATGGATATGAGCAACATGTCTCAAAGAACAACCATTATGAAAGGTTAGCAACCATTTTTTTTCCCCCCCTTCAAGTGCTTGCTCATTTCCATTCCATTTTAGGTTACTCACAAGCAGTGCCCCAGGAGGTGGCCTCTGAGTTCATGGACATGCTGACTGCAACACAGCTCTTCCAAAACTGGCGTCGTCTCACTCAGGCCTGTTGGGTGATGGCATAGTGGGATGCAACGGTATGCACCGATGACCCAGGTTATGGATCTGTAGAGGTCTTGATTGGGAGGAAAACTGCTGACATGGCCTGGGTAACAGAGGTAGCCCCATTATCCTCTCCGCTACTGCCACAAAGAGCTATGTGGATTTGCAGAAAGATTTAGTCCTCTCAATATAAGAGGAGAGGGCATGCCTAGGAATCCAACGAGTGAAGTTCTCGTTCCTCAGAGTTCTTGTGATATTTCGGAAAGAAGACTGGCAGGAAAATGTCCTGGTTGTTTTGGAATTGTGATACCGCTTTCGGCAGGAAGGCCGGATGGGGGTACAGTTGGATCTTGTCCTTGAAAAAACACTATGTAGACTGGTTCTGATGTAAGGGTCTTGATTTCAGAGACCATTTTGGCCGAGGTGATCACCATCAGAAAGGAGACCTTTCAAGATAGAAAGGGGGTGGGAGGGGAAGAGACCTGTGAGCTTTGACAGAACCAGGTTTTAAGTCCCATCGGGGGGTCGGCTGCGGACCTGAGAATATAACCCCTCCAGCCCATTGAGAAACCGAACTGTCATCTTGTGGGAAAACACTGACCTGCTGTTCACTGTGGGATGGAAGGCTCAGATGGCTGCTAAGTTCACTTTAGCAGATAAAGCAGCAGGGTCAGGCCCTCTTAAGTGAAGCAAACAGTCTGTCAAGATAGACTGAAGGGAAGATCAAGATGCAGAGCGCGCACATTATGAAACCCAAGAGAAATGCTTCCATTTGGCCAAGTAGGTAGTCCTGGTGGAAGGCTTCCTACTGCCTAACAAGATCTGCAAAAACTGTTCTGAGTTGGCTTGTTCTTCAGGGTTCAGCCATGCAGCATCCATGTAGACAGATGCAGGGAGGCAAGGTTTGGATGAAGCAACCAGCCATGATCTTGTGAAATTAGGTCTGGGCAAAATGGGAGCAAGAGTGGAGTTACCACAGAGAGATCCAGGAGCTTGCTGAACCAACGCAGCTGCGGACATGCTGGGGCTATCAGAATAACTCTTGCCTTGTCTTGTTTAATCTTTAGGAGAACCATGTGAGCCAAGGGGTTTGGGGGATAGGTGTAAAATAGGCAGTCTGCCCCTGGGAGTAGGAAAGCATTGGAGATGGAGCCCAGGCTGTGTCCACGCAGCTAACAAAACTGATGGCACTTCCTGTTTTGAAGGTCCACCCACCTTTGGAAGATTAATCTGGTGACTTCTCGGAGGGAGGGACCACTCAGTGAGAGGAAAAGCATCTGCTGAGGTGATCTGCCAGCACATTCCGGGGTCCCAGGAGGTGTGACGCCTTGAGATGAATGGAGTGCTCCGTGAAAGTCCTACAGATGGATGGCCTTCTGGCACAAGGCTGAAGATTGAGCCCCTCCCTGCTTGTTGATGTAAAACAGGGCCATGGTATTGTCTGTCAGGATTTGCACCACCTCAACTGAGATCTGGGGAAGGAACACTTGGCATGCTAAGCATACCGGCTTGAGTTCCTGGACGATTATGTGCAGGGAGAGTTCTTCCTGGGACCAGAGGCCCTGAGTCCTGAGGTTGTTGAGGTAGACTCCACACTCTATGTCTGACGTGCCCGAGACTAAGACTACCGATGATTGAGGGGTAAACAAAGGACACACCTGTCATTACCAATCTCGGGTCTTTTCACCAGTCCAGGAGGCAAGGACCAGGGTGGAAAGGGGGAGAGAGTGTGAGCAGTGCATCTAGGTGGTGTCTGCTTGGGGAGAAAACTGATGCTAGCCACATCTGGAGGGGACCGAGGCACAACCTTGTGTGCTGAACCACGTAAGTACATGTCACCATGTGCCCCAGTAGTTTGAGGTAAACCTGAGCTGTCGTAACTGGGTGGACCATGACACTGGATATCAGGTCCGACATGGTCTGGAATCAGGCCTCCAGCTGGTAGACCCTGGCTTAGGTCGAGTCAATCACTGTCCCAATATTCTCTGAACTGTCCCAAGCGTTGACTTCTGCTTGTTTATTAGCAGGCCCAGCACTCGGAAGTTGGCTCAGACCATGCTGATGCTGTTCTGTACTTGAGTCTGTGACCAACCTTTGATCAGCTAGTCTGCTACGACCGTCATACACTTTGTGAAAACCCAAGGGGCTGCCAATAGGTCAAGCAGGGGGTGGGAGGGGATGGGGGAAGAGAAGAGGGTTGAACTGGTAGTGGCGCTGACCCACTATAAACCTGAGAAATCTTCTGTGGCCACAGAAGATAGAGCTGTGGAAGTAAGCGTCCTTTAAGTTGAGGGTGGTGTACCAGTCTCCTGGATCCAGGGAGGAAATGATGGAGGCTAGGGAAAACCATGCGAAACCTCAGTTTCTTGAGATTTGTTGAGATGACACAGATCCAAGATAGGCAGGAGGCCCCCTTTGGCCTTTGAGATTATGAAATACCAAAAGTAAAACCCCTTCCCTCTCACATCTTGAGGAACGTCTTCCACAGCACCCCTACGTAGGAGGGATTGCACCTTCTGGATGAGGAGCTGCCCATGAGATGCATCCCTGAAGAGGGGAGATGGGGTTGATAAAAACTGAAGGGTATATCCGACTGACACTGTACTCAGCACCCAACAGTTTGATGTTACGTATAACCATGCTGGACTGAAGAGTATCAGACAGTCCAAAAACAAGAGGGGGTGAATCTGAAACAGAGACTGGTATAACACCCTCAGGCACCTTCATAAAGCCTGCTTGGGCCAACCGGAGTGTCTCTGACTGGCAGGCTGAGATAGACGGGAGATGGTGCTGTTTGTAACCTCTTCTTTTGTAGGGCTCCTGTCTTGGAGGCGCCAAGACCTGAGAGGTTGCTAGGCCCTGAAGTTCTTCCTGAAAGATGACCGGGTGTAAAGGTCTAAGGAACGCAGAGTGGCCATTGAGTCCTTCAGGCCATGTAGTTTTGTGTCCGTCTTCTCTGAGAAAAGAGAGGAGCCTTCAAAGGTGAGGTCCTGGACAGACTGTTGGACCCTCACGCAGAAGCCCAGAAGACTGGAGCCAACAACGCCTTATGGTGACAGCAGAGGCCACTGTCCTGGCTGCAGAGTCCGCAGCATCCAGAGCCACTTGGAGAGAAGTATTGGCCCCATTCTTACCCTCCTCCAAGAGGGCCATGGACTCCTGACTTGAATCTTGGGGCAGGGAATCCTAAGATTTTAATTTGTGGGACTCCTTGTGTAAATTTAATCTCCCCAATAAAGCTTGCTGGTTGGAGATATGTAGCTGATGGCTGCCAGTTGAATAAATCTTTCTTCTGAAAAGGTCTAGTCTCTTGGTGACTTTATGATTGGGGTAGTGCTCAACTGTCCCTGCCTGTCCCTTTAATTGGATACAGACAGCATCAGGGCCCTCAGAGGTGTACGTATGTGCGTGTACAGGTATTCAAACCTGCTTTTTGGCACATAGTCCTTCTCTCCCTCTTTTTTGGGGGGAGGGGGAGCAAGGGGAAGACAGCAGATAACGAGGAGTTTGCCACAGGGCCTTGACCGGTCTCATAACCTCATCATTGATGGGCAAAGTCCCCTGCAGGGAGCTGCCGCAGCCAGGATATCAATCAGGCGGTGCAATGTTTTTCTGAACTCCTCAATCTCTAGGCCCAGGTTTGCAATGACCTGCTTCAGAAGGTCCTGAGGGGACCTGAAGTCATCCTGCCGAAGCAGGTTATTGGGTCCTGCAACAGCCTTGTTTGGGGAAGATGAGGAGTGACTTGCAACAGAGAAGGGGCTCTTTCCTCTTCCTCCTATACATCCATCAGAGACATCTCCTGGATGTCAGTACCGGGATCGGTGCCGAAGTCAGGGGTCAGTGCCAAGTGGGAAGGAGCAATAGAATGTTCCTTGGAAACAACTGAGTAGGAGGAAGGACCTTGCACCAGGGGAAACCCCCAGGGATTCCAGTATGGCCACTGCATTGGCCAGTGAACTACTAGCCAGATGCCGGCAAAGGGAGGGGTACCGAAGTCTGGTGGTGCATAAACTGGGTACCGGTGCTGGGCTTTAGCTGCTATGTAAGATTCCCCTTCAGACTCTGAAGAGAATTCTTCTCTCAGAGACCATGGTAAAGCAGCGCCCACTTCTGCCTCCAGGGTTCCAGGGACCGGCGATCATGACACTGGAATCACGGAAGGCTTGCCACTCAAGGATGCTAGGGGCTGGTGCCAGGAAGGAGCCCATTGCTTCTCGTTCCCACCTTCTGGTCACCAAAGCTGTCAGGTGTCCCCTTGGAGTTGTTGGGACGGGCAGAGAAAGGTCCTTCACTACTTGGAAAATCTCTTGGGTCGATGGAGTTGTCAGACCACTGGAACCACAGAGGCTCCCAGGTATTGGTGGAGGGTCCCCCACCGGACTCAATACTTTAGGCGAGGTCGACGGTGCCATCACTGGCCTGTGCAAGGATGAGTGGCCTGGTGCGGGTCTCTCAGCTGTCTTCTTTCTGCTTGTCTCTCTTCTGCACTGGTGAGCTCCCTCTTGGTGTGCTGCTTCTTATGCTTCTTCCTTGGCACCGGAGACAGTGAATGGTGCCAGGGGAAACTTCACACCAACGGAGCGACTCGGCTCTAAGACTCATCTAAGGTAGGCTTCCATGAAGATAGCCTTCAGCCTAATGTGTCTACTTTTTAGTGCAGGGTCGGAACTCCTGGCAGATCTAGCACTTGTCCGTCATGTGAGTTTCCCCCGGACACTTCAAGTAGCCGGAGTGCGGGTCACTCACTGTCATAGGTTTGTCACCGGAGGCACAAGGCTGGAAGCCCAAAGCCCTTGGGGCGAAGAAGTCTCTCGACGATAGGAACTACTTACACCACTATATACACTAACACTAATTATATGTATACAGTAAACTATGATAACAAACGAAGAAGAGTCCAAAACCACTGGGGAAAAAAGCCCTGACATAGCAAGAATGGTCGTTCCAGAAACCGTCACAGACAGAAAGAAGGAACTGAGAGGATGTGGGGCCGGTGGCGTCCCTTATGCCGACGCATAACTGCATGTCTCCAGAGGACGTTTGAGCCGGCCCAACAGATACCACTGAGGCAAAAAAATCTCCAGCAAGAGTGTACGCAGTGCGCACACACCTAACATGGAATGGACATGAGAAAGCACTCGAAGAACTCCTTTCTTCATGCTTTGTTATTTGTAATCCCTTAATGTTTTATGTCTAATGCAACTACAGGCTTGCCTACTCTGTACACGAGCGCACAACAATGGGCATTGGTAATGGGCAACAATGTGTCATGCACTGTCTGTGTGGATCCTGATGGCACGCACTAAAAGTTTTAGTGTGTGCCATCAGGATCCACAGAGACAGAATATGACACACTGGGGCGCACCAGAATTTACATCTCAGCTGGTGCTATGTAGACAAACCCTAAGCTACTTGTTATTTTTAACTGTTTGTAAAGCACCATGCGCACATCAAACTGAATAAAACAAAATATGCACTAGTGTCTGAAATATTTTCTATAAAGCTCTTCCATGCTAATTCAGTACTGCTGTAAATAGGGACAAGAAATCCCAACCTTTGACACTGTGGGTCAACCACTTGGTAATACTTCACCAAACTATTCAAGTCAAATATAAGACGGTTACTCACCGTTGTAACTTGTTCTTCGAGATGTGTTGCTCATATCCATTCCAATTAGGTGTGCGCGCACCGCGTGCACGATCGTCGGAGAATTTTCTACCCTAGCAACACCGTCGGGTCGGCTGTGGAGCCCCCTAGAGTGGCGCCTTCATGGCGCTGGATATATACCCCAGCCGACCCGGCGCCCCCTCAGTTCCTTCTTGCCGGCTACTCCGACAGTGGGGAAGGGGGGCGGGTTTGGAATGGATATGAGCAACACATCTCGAAGAACAGTTACAACGGTGAGTAACCGTCTTTTCTTCTTCGAGTGCTTGCTCATATCGATTCCAATTAGGTGACTCCCAAGCCTTACCTAGGTGGAGGGGTCGGAGTGAGATATTGCTGTGTGCAAAACTGCTGAACCGAATGCAACATTGTCCCTGGACTGCTGTACCAGTGCGTAGTGAGCGGCAAATGTGTGGACTGAAGACCAAACCGCAGCTCTACAAATGTCCTGGATCGGAACTTGAGCCAGGAAGGCAGTCGAGGAAGCTTGGGCCCTCGTGGAGTGAGCAGTGAGGTGCGGTGTTGAGACACCTGCCAGGTCATAGCAAGTCCGGATGCAAGACGTGATCCAGGAGGATAGGCGTTGTGACGAGACCGGTAAGCCTTTCATCCGGTCGGCCACTGCAACGAAGAGTTGCGTCGTCTTTCTAAAGTGCTTTGTGCGGTCAATATAGAAAGCCAGAGCCCTGCGAACGTCCAAAGAATGCAAACGCTGGTGTCGGCGAGTAGCATGTGGTTTAGGATGGAAGACTGGGAGAAATATATCCTGATTCAGGTGAAACGGAGAGACCACCTTAGGAAGAAAGGCAGGATGTGGACGAAGTTGCACTTTATCCTTATGGAAAACCGTGTAAGGGGGCTCAGATGTAAGCGCCCTGATTTCAGAAACACGCCTTGCTGAGGTGATGGCTACGAGGAAGGCTGTCTTCCAGGATAGGTACAGAAGTGAACAGGTGGCCATTGGCTCGAATGGAGATCCTGTGAGCTTAGAGAGAACCAGGTTGAGATCCCATGTCGGAACGGGTTGACGCTGTTGTGGGTACATCCGGTCTAAGCCCTTGAGGAATCTAACGACCATCGGGTTAGAGAATACCGAGGACGCGAGTTCCCCTGGGTGAAAGGCCGATATAGCGGCCTGGTGGACTCTAACTGAAGATATCGCCAAACCCTGCTGTTTTAGGGAGAGGAGATATTCCAATATGAGAGGAATAGGTGCCTGTAACGGGGACATGGCTCGTTGTTCGCACCAACAGGAGAACCGCTTCCACTTGGCCAAGTATGTGGTCCGTGTTGAAGGCTTCCTACTGCTCAGCAGAATCTGTTGGACAGAGTGCGAGCATTGCCGCTCTGCCTGGGTGAACCATGGAGCAGCCATGCCGTGAGGTGGAGTGATTGTAGGTCGGGGTGACGTAGTCGGCCGTGGTCCTGGGAGATGAGATCTGGACACAACGGAAGCGGGATCGGTGTCTGAACCGAGAGCTCCAACAGTGTGGTGTACCAGTGTTGCCTCGGCCACACTGGGGCGACTAGAATTACCTGTGCCTGGTCTCTGCGTAGTTTGAGCAGCACCTTGTGGACCAGTGGAAAGGGAGGGAAGGCGTAAAACAGGTGGTCTTTCCAGGGGAGGAGAAATGCATCCGATAGAGAGCCCGGAGCTCGCCCTTGTAGGGAGCAGAACACGTGGCACTTCCTGTTGGCTCGAGATGCAAACAGGTCTATCTGGGGAAACCCCCACCTCTGGAAAACGGAATAGATGATGTCCGGACGAATAGACCACTCGTGCGTCTGAAAGGACCTGCTGAGTCGGTCCGCTAAAGTGTTCTGGACTCCAGGGAGGAACGATACCGTGAGATGGATTGAGTGGGCGATGCAGAAGTCCCATAGGCAAATGGCCTCTTGGCATAGAGTCGACGAACGTGCTCCTCCTTGCCTGTTGATGTAAAACATGGCCGTGGTGTTGTCGATGAGAACTAACACACAGCGGCCACGTAGGAGATTGAGAAATGCCTGGCACGCCAAGCGCACCGCCATCAGTTCCCGAACATTGATGTGCAGGGTGAGCTGGGGTGCAGTCCACAGTCCCTGGGTATGGTGTTCGTTGAGATGGGCACCCCAACCTAGAGATGAAGCGTCTGTGACCAGGTGCAGAGAGGGTTGTGGTGCGTGAAACGGCATCCCCTCGCAAACCACACTGTGGTCTAGCCACCAGGTGAGGGAGGTCAGGACCGAGTTCGGAACCGTGATCACCATGTTCAGGCTGTCCCGATATGGGCGGTACACCGATGACACCCAGGTCTGGAGTGGGCGAAGTTGAAGTCTGGCATGCCTGGTTACGTACGTGCAAGAAACCATGTGACCCAGCAGGGTGAGGCACGACCTCACCGTGGTAGTTGGGAAGACCCTGAGTCCTTGAATGAGGTTTGTGATGGTATGAAAGCGATTGTCTGGCAGGATAGCTCGTGCACGTCCGGAGTCTAGGACTGCCCCAATAAATTCTATTCTCTGGGTAGGCTCTAGAGTGGATTTCTCCTCGTTGAGTAGGATGCCCAACTCGTTGAATGTGTGCACTATTATGTGGACGTGAGCTCGAACTTGCTCTCTGGTGCGACCGCGTACCAGCCAGTCGTCTAAATACGGGAACACCTGTATCCCTTGCCGACGAAGGTATGCCGCCACGACGGCCATACATTTTGTGAACACCCTTGGGGCCGAGGATAGGCCGAAGGGAAGGACTGCAAATTGGTAATGCACCTTGTTTACCACAAAGCGTAGGAAGCGCCTGTGAGGCGGGTAGATTGCTATATGGAAGTATGCGTCTTTCATGTCGAGGGCGGCGAACCAGTCTCCAGGATCGAGGGAAGGGATAATGGCCCCCAAAGAGACCATGCGGAACTTCAACTTTACTACGAATTTGTTGAGTCCGCGTAAGTCTAAGATGGGTCGCAGACCCCCTTTGGACTTGGGGATCAGGAAGTAGCGGGAATAAAATCCCCTGCCCCTTAACTCTAATGGAACCTCCTCTATGGCCCCCATAGATAGGAGCGTAGAAACCTCCTGTATAAGAAGTTGCTCGTGAGAAGGGTCCCTGAAGAGGGACGGGGAGGGGGGGGGGGGGGGGGGGGGATGAAGAAAACTGGAGAGCGTATCCCCTCTCCACCGTGCGAAGGACCCAACGGTCCGAGGTTATAAGGGACCAAGCACGGTGGAAATGGGAGAGGCGATCCCGGAAGGAGGGGGCTGGATCCTGGGGGATGACTGGGGCGCCGTCCTCGACCGCACCTTCAAAAGTTCTGCCTGAGGCCTGAAGGTGGCCTTGGTGGCCCCTGATTCTGACCGGGTTGAGGGCCGGTCAACCTTCTCCTACCACCTCGCCCCCGCCTTCTGGCAGAGTCCTGTCTCTGACGAGGTGGGGGGGGGGGGGTTTTAGAATCGCTGAGGCTGGGGCCTAAATGGCCTGCGCTGGGGACCCGCAACATGCATCCCCAGGGAGCGCATGATTGTTCTCGAGTCCTTGAGGCTCTGCAGACGAGAGTCTGTCTTATCTGAAAACAACCCGTGTCCCTCAAAGGGTAAATCCTGCAGGGTCTGCTGCAGTTCCGGAGGCAAACCCGAGACCTGGAGCCAGGAGATTCTCCGCATGGCGATACCTGAAGCCAGGGTTCTCGCAGCCGAGTCCGCTATGTCCAAGGAGGCCTGTAAGGAGGTCCGTGCCACCTTCTTACCCTCCTCCACTAAGGCCCCAAACTCTTCCCTGGAGTCCTGGGGGACCAATTCCTTGAACTTCCCCATAGAGTTCCAGGAATTAAAGTTATAGCGGCTCAGGAGCGCCTGCTGGTTAGCCGCTCTAAGTTGTAGCCCCCCGGCTGAATAAACCTTGCGCCCAAACAAATCGAGGCGCTTAGCTTCCTTCGATTTGGGCGCTGCGGCCTGTTGACCGTGGCGCTCCCTTGCATTCACTGATGACACCACCAGTGAACACGGCTGGGGATGAGTATACAAGTACTCATATTCCTTTGAGGGGACAAAGTATTTTCTTTCCACCCCTCTGGCAGTGGGTGGAATAGAGGCAGGAGTTTGCCATATCGTATTGGCGTTAGCCTGGATCGTACGGATCAGGGGCAACGCCACTCTGGATGGGGCATCCGCAGATAGGATGTTTACAATGGGGTCCTGCACCTCCACTATCTCCTCTGCTTGTAGGTCCATATTACGCGCCACCCTACGTAATAAGTCCTGGTGTGCCCGGAGATCCATCGGGGGTGGGCCTGTGCTCATTGTGGCCGCCACCGCCTCATCTGTCGAAAGTCCTGCTCCTTTTTGGTTTTCGGTCTGAAGGCCTTACAGATCTTACACTTATCTGTTTGATGGGACTCTCCCAGGCACTTCAGACACGAGTCGTGCGGGTCACTTGTGGGCATAGGCTTAGCGCAGGACGCGCACTGCTTAAAGCCGGGAGCCTTGGGCATGAGCCCGGCTACGCGCCGGGGGAAAAAGGGGGAAGAACAACCCCCTTAATCCCCTTTAACTATATAACAACTGTTAATAAAGTAAATTGAACAACTATCTAACTATATACAACTAGAACTAGAACTATAACTATCTATAAACGGAATAAGCTAGTGAGAGTGGAGAACAGCTATGCCGCTCTCCACAGTTCCAACGACCGTCAGGGGCAGTAAGAAGGAACTGAGGGGGCGCCGGTCGGCTGGGGTATATATCCAGCGCCATGAAGGCGCCACTCTAGGGGGCTCCACAGCCGACCCGACGGTGTTGCTAGGGTAGAAAATTCTCCGACGATCGTGCACGCGGCGCGCGCGCACACCTAATTGGAATCGATATGAGCAAGCACTCGAAGAAGAAACCATTTTACAGATGAAAGACATGGAGCTATGAGATATTGCACTTTGGTGCTGGAGTCACTGACTTCAGCTTTACTATTCAAATGAGATCTCAAAAACTGGATGTTATGGTGTGATAGCCCTTACAAAAAGGAAAATTAAAAGTATATAATTAAAAATAATCCTTACCTCCCCCAAAGAGAAATAATGGCGTGGAATTTGGGAATCGGGATAGACATTCTCCAGGTACCAAGAGAAAGGCTTGCATTGCAGTTTGTGTCTTAGCCCAAGGCGTGACGATATGTCTCCATAATCTACCTTAGTAACACCTGTAGAGAAAAATGCTTTATTTCATACAGTGTTTGCTAGTGAATTTTAAACGGTTGAATTTGAATAGGATAATGTAAATGTGATCAATACATGTTACATGCTTCAAATATACTTTGTCCGTAACAAGCCAGCTAAATACACCTCTATGGCAAAGGCAGACAGGAATTTTTTTTTAATATAGTATACTTTAAAAAAAAATTCCTGTTCACCTGGAGGAAAAGTCACACAGTGGAGACTATTGCTTGTGTCTTTTTTTCTAAACACAGGAAAGGCTAAGCCACTGAATCTGTATGACATATGACAATTCCTTATTGGTGTCTAATGGAACAATTTACATACAAATCACTGACGGGGCTAACAGGGAAGAAAAAGATGAAACCTTTAATCATTATCACCATAAGTTGCAGGATCATTCTTACGTAATATACACCTGGGTCTATGTTGAAGGCAGAATTCCACTTTTAATTAAGTTCTGTTTGCAGGCTTGAAATTTGGGACCACATACTATGTTCTCCATCCCACAGTATAACTCTCACTTGTGTCTATGGGAGGTCTGCACAAACAACTACGGTAGAATATGGACTTTAAATAATTAACCTTTTAGTTATTATTTGTTCAGTACCTTATTGTTGCATTCATGATCATTAGATAGGGAAGTCTGCTAATATAGGACTGCCATTATTTCTACCCCATTTCTTACCCTCTTTCCCTCCCTCCCCCATTTCCTGGTCTTTGAATCTCTTTCTTTCTCAGATACTTCCGTTCCTTCAGAAACCTTCTCACATGTGCACTTGAATCTCAGTCCTTTCCATCCCATTTACTAAAACGATCAGCAATTAAATAGTTAATGCTGACATTTAAAATATCATAATTAGGCACTAAAGTTAATACATCAATGAGATTAATGGGAACAGGGGAGTTTCCAACTCTCAAAAACTGCAACAATTTACACTCAAACTGTTCACAGTTTCACTCTTATCCTCAAAAGCATACAAGCTAGAAATGTACTTTTTAAAAAACAAATGAAAACTGATTTCTACACAAACTAAATACGCCATATGGACCATATAAATACATCAAGTGGACCAGGTTTGGGCTACAGTTTGGGAGTCTGAGAATTTTGTTTTATGGAGACAGCATTTTCATGTAAAAGTAAGAAAATGTAGTTTTTTGTAATCCATGTTCTTTAAAGATAATTATAATAGAAGAACCATCACTGCTGCCTTTCCTGTTCTTGTGTGACTGAGTTTGGAATATTTCAAAGCTAGCCTACTGAGTCATTAAACTAACTCACCATAAAGAGCTGCATAGCTACCTACTTATAGCAGTGAGTGATCATTATATCGTAGCTGAATAAAGATTCACAAAAGTTTAAACATGAAAAAATATTCCCCAACTTGAAAAGGGGTGGAGGAGTATAGCTATATGTTCTGAGAACAAGAAATATGGATAAATAATTTTCTCCCCTATAAAAGATTACTAAGAGTTTGTGCTCATCCAAAACGTACAGAAGGGTTGTACCAAGATGGGAGTAAAGATGTGGGGACAAATATTTGTGGTAAGCTTGCCTTGTAGTGAATTACCAAATTATGGGTATGAAGATATAGCGTGAAAAAACATCATCCTTGGAGAAAAAGAATTTGGAATAAAACCTGGTGTACTGTCAGTACTGGCTTGTTCTCAGTTTGCTGGGATGGAATGACACTATCACACCTCACCAGCATAAAACTCCAAAATACTTGCAAGAAACCAAAAAGAGCCTTTTCCAAGCAACTTAAATATTTTTTCATAAATCAAGGTGAAAAAATAAAAAGAAAGGCTTCCTTAATGAACAAGTATGACATAAAACATAGCTGAAGTATGGAGCTCCTCACTTTTCGGTTGGAAAAGAGTAGCTGATGGATGAAGCATTTATTTGTCATTATGCCTCAAGACAAAGGAACGAGTCTCTTGTAACTTTAGAGTATTCTAAATTCATTCATGCACAGAATCTGTTATATTGACCTTTGGAAAAATGCTATTACAACTGACACATTACTAAATGACAATAAGAATTCAAGTCATAACCATGAAGAAAAAAATTCAAAAGCCACATTCAATGGTGTACAATTGTGATATTTGTCCAACTGGTTTTAAATACCCACCACCTGATTCAGAGAAAGAAATGTCTCTTCCTCCTTTAAACATGCAACAGTCTGATCAACACTGAAGAAACCCACTCTGGAGATTTCAGGCATAGCCAACTATCACCCAGTGTCAAACCTGTAATTCCTGAGTAAGCTCATACAGAAGTTAACCAAAGGCAGACTACACACTCATCTAACAGAGGCCAACATCCTAAATATTGCACAATCAGGATCTAGGTCAAAACATGGGAAAAAATGGTTACTAACCTGTTCTGTCACTGCTTTTCTTTCAGATGTTACACATGTCCATTCCACTTCAGGTGTGCGCATCCCCAGTGTTGGAGATTTTCCCCTTAGTGGGGAATTACATTTGCATCCTCTGCTGCCTTGTGGTACCAAGGTAATCTCGACACATTGGTATAAAGGGCAGAATCATCCCAGGCCCACCAGACAGACAGACACTGATAATGAGAAGGAGGATGGGTCATGGAATGGGCCTGAAGCCTCCTTTTGCTTTTGGAACCAGGGAGTAGCGTGAACAGAAACCCTACTCTCACTGAAGAGAGGTAGCCTCTTCTACAGCTCCCAAATGGAGAAGAGACTGTACTTCTTGGAAGAGGACGGAGGAAGTCCGATAACCTATTGGAAAAAATAGGGGGTGGAGAAACTGGTATGTCCTTGACAAGGCAGGCAAACAGACAGATTTCCAGTCTGCCTTGAATAACACAGACACTGAAGATGCCATGACTCTGGATGCTGAATCTGCCCCATTTAAGGATGTTTGCAGAGAGGTCTGAGCCATCAGACTGCCTTCATCTAACACTGCCTGGAATTCCTGTCTGGCATCCTCTGCCAACTTGTCTGAGAGCTTTAGCATATTGGCCCACAGTGAGAAGTTGTATCCCGCCAATAAGGTTTGTTGATTAGTGATATGAATTGTACACCAAATGTGGGATAAATTTTTCCTACCAAAATGATCTAATTTCTTTGAGTCTTTGTCCTTTTAGGTAGAAGAGGGTTGACTGTGACCTGCTCTTTCATTCACTGCTGAGACAACTAAGGAACCTGGCAAAGGATGGGTATACAAACATTATAAGCCTTGAGAAGAGACATGGTACCGTGTCTCGGTTCTCCTAGCTCTTGAAGGCAGAGAGGATATTTGCCATGATGATTTCATAGAACATAAGAACAGCCATACTGGGTCAGACCAAAGGTCCATCCAGCCCAGTATCTTATCTACCGACAGTGGCCAATGCCTGGTGCCCCAGCGGGAGTGAACCTAACAGGTAATGATCAAGTAATCTCTCTCCTGCCATCCATCTCCACCCTCTGACAAACACAGGCTAGGGACACCATTCTTTACCTATTCTGGCTAATAGCCATTAATGGACTTATGTTCTTGTGTTAGATATCTTGCATACCCCCAGGGGTACACATGACACAGTTAGGGAACCCCTGTGCTAGGAGATCTGAAAGGCTGAGGAATTGGGGAGGACTTGGAAGTGGGAGGCATGTCCCACAGGTTTCAGTAAGGTCATGGGTATGGCACAGGACCCCAGCCACAACTACTCCAATGGTCTCTGTCTCTAGAAATCTGGTGGGTACTGTTAATGGAATTCCCTTGATGAAGGCAAAGGACATTGTCATTGTCTACCCCACAAGCAAGAGGCATAATACTCTACCTCAGACCCAGAGTTGCCTGATCATGGTGGTGGTGTGCCAAGGTCCGGAGGTGTTCTGGAGACATGAGCAGCAGGGACAGCATGATGGGTTCAACCCTGGACTGCACTAGTCAAGAAAGCACTGGATGCTCAGAAGATCAAGTGCGCCAAGGTACCAAGAGCTGATCATGACTCTGATGTAAATAAGTAGCCAGGGCTTGAGGTTCCACCGGAACCAGCTGGCTTGTCTCATAGGCCATTGAAGAGTCCAGTACAGAGGTATTTCTGGTGCTGTTGTTGCACCAAAATAGCTGGCACCCATATTGGGTGTCTCAACGGCCCAGCTGCCAGAGTTGACAACCTCTGATAAGAAAAACCTATAATAATTCTAATGAATACCACTAATTAACTGTTTACAAGAAAAAAAGAAATTCCTTGAAAAGGCAGAATCTTGCAGAAGGAAATCAGTGTTCCCCAACTACTTAACATGAGCCCTAAGAAGCAACTGAGGGCTCCTCCCTTTATGCCAGGGGTTGGCAACCTTTCAGAAGTGGTGTGCCGAGTCTTCATTTATTCACTCTAATTTAAGGTTTCGTGTGCCAGTAATACATTTTAAAGTTTTTAGAAGGTCTCTTTCTATAAGTCTATAATATATACCTAAACTATTGTTGTATGTAAAGTAAATAAGGTTTTTAAAATGTTTAAGAAGATTCATTTAAAATTAAATTAAAATGCAGAACCCCCCCGGACCGGTGGCCAGGAGTGAGCAGTGTGAGTGCCACTGAAAATCAGCTCGCGTGCCACCTTTGGCACGTGTGCCATATGTTGCCTACCCCTGCGTTATGCCATCATGTAGCAGTATGAAGCAGTGGAAGATGCATGTGCAGCTCCGACAGGTACTGCTAAGGGAAAAAATCTCCGACTCTGGTGCAGTGGATGCACACACACCTGAAGTGGAATGGACATGTGCAATCATCTGAAGAACTGAAATTGCTCTAGGGGCAGTGGATGATCTCCTCCTGTCAATGAATAGAGGACAAATATCCATTCTCACCTTCCTAGACCTCTGTGCAGCATTTGATATTAGTGACCATGAGACATCGCTGTCTCACCTAAGAGAGATGGCAGGAGTCCAGGGCAATGAGCTAAAATGGTATGAGTCATTCTAGGAGGGATAAACCTTAAGCATAGTGATGGGAAATTGCAACCTCCACCATTAGTCCCCTCACTTGTGGGATTCCAAAAGGATCAATTTTCTCACTCCAGTATTTTTCCAACATCTACATGCAACCACTAGGTGAGCTGGTTAGACAACATGGACTCAAATGCCAGCAATATGCAGATGGCACACAGCTGTACCTACCCTTCACCATATAACTACCGCACCACTACCACAACACAGCCCAGTGCTTGGATGAAATCAGCTCATGGATGAAGTACACCTGGCTGAGTCTGAGCAAAACAGAGGTGATACTGGTGGGATAGAGGAAAATATTTTGAGGAGCTTGCAGCCATGTTGCAGTCTCCTTGGACTGCATGTTCATATCCACAACTGGTCAATTCAGTCTGTAGTCTAGGAGTACTGCGGGATTCATTTCACTGAAACTGAGCGCTCACACCACTACAGCCACAAGTTATGCTTCAGCAACTGGGAAACTGCAACTAGTTCAAAACTCAGTGCTGTATCTCCCCAGCAACACAGGCTACTGTGACCACATAATATCTGTCCTTCACTTTCTGCAGTGGCTTCCCATAGAATTTGAAACAAGTTTAAGGTCTCAAAGTATTCTATGACCTAGGCTCAGTACCTAAAAGACCTTTTAAAGTTCCAAGACAGAGCTCCTCTGGCACAGTGAAACTCAACAGTAAGAGTAAAGATAGTCTGCTCAGGACACACAACCTTTTTCAGAGGCAGTCTGAGACTCTGGAATGAACTCCCTCAGGAAAGAAGAACTATCACAAACCTCTCATCTCTTTCTGCTCAACGTGCAAGGTACATTTCTTTGACCTTGCCTCCCCTAATATAAACACATTGCAACAGAAAGATTTAACCAAAAAACCACCTACCAAAACAAGACACTCCACTACTCCACATGCTTCTCCCTCTGGGGATAGGATGAGAACACAACACGTGGCTAATATGTAATCACATTGCTTAAAGCACTATTACAATGTGCTCAGATACTTCTGTGAGGAGTGTGGTATATAAAAAAACAAAAAACAAACAAACCTATACAGAATAGAATGCCAGTGTTCACAAAGTTCCAACAAGCTGTGGGCTCAACCATACTCAACTACAGGCTGTGCATTGTAAATGCCTGGTTTAACTTTTTTTTTAGCTGAAAAAGACAAAAACCCAAAGCAGACAAAAATAAGGGTAATTATGTTAAAACCTATAGGGGGACAAAAGATAAAAAGGTAAATGCTACAGTATGTACAATGTTTTCCTTCAAGACTGTGCACATGAGAGTTTGGAGAGAGATTTCTGTTAGTGACACCAGGGACACATTATTTGTTGATGATTTTCAATGGGGAAATGCATTCTGGGCATTTGAGGAGGACAATGATAAGCAGTGACCTTTTAAATACATTTCAATTTATCAATATATTTGAATACTTGAAATTAACCATTACTCAGAATAGTAATAGAAAAACAAACTAAAATAGGTTGAATCACTGAAGATACATTTTAATTGTGTTAGACAACATTTATAGGTACAAATTGCTGCACTTATATCACAATTTTTCACCATGCTCCTTTGTCCCATTTTAAATGTTGTTATTTCCATTTTGTTTCTTTCTTCTTACAGAGGAAATTTGCACAATACCTCAAGCTAGAAAAAGACTTATTTCCGAAGCAAATGATTCTCCATAAATAATACAGAAGACTGTCTTTTGTAATCTTTTGCATATTCCTTTCAATCCATCTATGAATTACGTCATATGAAGCAGGAGTCTTACATTTATGTTGTGACCCAGATTGTTTTAAACAGAGCCTGTTTTTTAATTCTCAATTGGTGAAGAGCAAGTAGAGGCTTGGCATGCTTAAAAATTTAGACTATTTTACATAAAAATGTTCAAGGAATCACCAAACAATTTTGCTGAAATTTATTTGCAATTTATCTCTAGCTTTTTTTGTTATTTTTTCTATATAGGCCACCCCCCCAAAATTCGCAACACTTCAATAATGACAATAGCGGTGAGTAACCAAGCCATTATTAATTCACTTTTGGTTTCACCTAATATGGAAACAGTGTTTGATTAGAACAAACAATCCTAGTGTAGAAAACACTAAGGTAAGCCTTTTTTGCTTAATTTGCTCTACGGGGAAAAAAATACTGGGGGAAACAAATGACCAGGTTGATTTACAAGTATTAGTCTTAAAAGTCTAACTTGAAATTCAGCTCTGTTTAGGTTTGTATTATGCTATTTTTCAGCAATTTCTAATTTAAAATTTAATGCACGTTTAATTAGTAATTTGTCAACAAAACTCCAATTTCAAATTTTAATAATACTGCTTCCAAAAAAAGGACCTGACACACAAAACTTTTTTTTTTAGGTTAAATCTCTTTAATATAATTTCTACTTATAAAGGAGATTTTTCTCTCCTAAAAAATTGTTTTTCAAACAACTAATTTTAGACAAAAGCACAGGATGTAGTATAAGCAGTTAGATGCAATAAATAATACTGTAAACTTCCAGGACTCCTTCCTCCCCCCACTAAACTTCTCTAGAAAAGGTGAGAACATGAGAAATTTGGTCTATCGTGTTTAAGTCCTTACTCATTGCTCTGTAAATAAAAACAACAAGGAGTCTGGTGGCACCTTAAAGACTAACAGATTTATTTGTGGCCCAAATAAATCTGTTAGTCTTTAAGGTGCCACCAGATTCCTTGTTGTTTTTGTAGATACAGACTAACACGGCTACCCCCTGATACTTGCTCTGTGAATGTGAATCTTAAGAAATTGTGTGTAATTAACATGAAAACAAACATTTCAATTGAATTTGCATAACTATCACATATTGCTATGAGGCAGGTGAGGCTTTTTTTTTTGGACTAACTTCTCTTGGTGAAACAGAAGCTTTCAATCTTACACAGAGCTCTTCTTCAGGTTGCTACACTCAACAGAAATACTGTATTTGGCAAACTGGAAACTGCATTAAACAGGCAATAGATGAGAAACTAAAAAAACAGTGACTTTACTTGTCTTTTCCTGGATGCCGAACTGCACTAAGAAACAGGCCACTGATTGTAGCAGAAGAACATACAAAAAGCTTCAGAAATCACATGTAACGTTAGTGTCTGTAATATTTTTTATACTGATCCTTATTTAGAATAGGAAATGCTTTCCTAAAACTAAATGATCAGAGGCCATGGAAAATGTGTCACTTGATTTCCTCTCTGGGTCTAACCTCTCCCCCATTCTACTAATATGCTGTACCATCATCAGGCAGTCCAGACTTGTGACCAGGGCTCTGAGGGAAGGCTAGAGGAGTACTTTCTAAGCTGTAGAAATACCCAGATATTAACTAATAATTTCCTCTTACTCAGAGTGCATTGGGTCAAGTAACAGATTTTCTGTTCTGACTCCTGACCTCTCCCCAGTTCATCACTAATCAGATAAAGCAAGACGTAAAAAGAATAGTGTGGAGGGACAGTAAAGACAGGAATCAAAAGTCAGATAAAAGATTTCCCTCTCAGGAACCACCAAATGAAGTACCTTCTGCTAAATGAAGCATCTATGGAGAAGAACAGACCAAGCTTTGTAATGCTCAATGAAAGTGCTGAAAGGACCATACTGCAGGCCTACTGATTTCTTTTGAGATACATGGTGATCTTTCAGCCCAAGAAGTTGCCATTAGAGGCTTTGATTCCCTCTCAGACTTGTATACCTGATGTGATATATGCATTGTTAACTTTTGATCTATCTAGCTATTGATGCCATGAACATCCTGTTTCAAAGGCATCTTTGGTAGAAAGGCATGATTTTTTTTTATGGAATCAGTAAATTTAAAGATTTATCTTCATTGCTCTGCAGACACAGATTGTGCTGTAACATTTTCTTTTGGTTCTTTAACTTTGGGCAGAAGGAGAAGACATTGCCCTGTAAGACATGGCAGAGTGTGTTTGCCTGAGTTATAAAAGATTCAAATGCGCAGATTATTCTGTCATCATGAAATATGCAGTATAAGACTTGTGCCTGCAAAGAGATCTCTCAAATACTCTTTACTATGGTAATGGCACAAGGAAACAGGTTTTTATAGATAGTAGGTATAAAGACAAGGCGATTTTTGCTTCAAATGGATGAGAAGTCAAGAATAAAAAAGCTCAGCGTAAGTGCCACGATTGAAAAATGCTTCTGATGGTTAATTTGACCTAATAAGCTGCTTTGAAGAAACTGCATACCAAAAAAATATCAGATTTAGAAGAATGTACAGTGATAGAGTGAAGAAATGGCACACAGTTCAAAAGCCATGTCAAATTATTCATATAAAAAACGACAAGGATAGTGGGACTTGTGTTTTCTGGGATTGATCTTTTTATATATGTACCAACAGAAGGACCTCCTCAAGATTTTGAACAGGCTGGTGGATAGGCCAACTGATTATAATAACATTCTTGTTACCACAGCTGAGTATCCAAACTTTGGCTAGGATTTTCACTTTGAAACTAAGGTGGCTTGGATTTGTGTGACTGAGAAACCCATGAGAAAGTAGATCTGGTCTGTAAATATGAGTGAAAGTCTTTGTACTAGTCCTATCAAGACTTCAGTAGTGACTAGCAAAATCCTTCTAGCATGTTTGGAGCTATTACAATTACTGTTCCTTCTTAGCTTTCACTATTCTTGATTACTTTTCCCAGAACTGGAAGAAAGAAAAAAGTGCGCAGTAGTTTGCTGGGTGAGCAACGTAGTAGGGCAATGCTATTTTCTGGAGCTTTGGGTTGATCTCTCTTGCGAAGAATTTTCTGGCTTTCCTGTCCTTGCCAGATGTGAACAGACCCAGGCAGGAGTGTCTAATGACGTTGAGATGATTTGAATTTTTTTTCTGTTCAGAGTCCATTCTTAGTTGTTTGCAGTTTGGTGGCTCAGCTAGTCCACTCTCTGGTTTATGGGCCCTTTTGATAAACATCCCTTGAGTTTAGGTACGTTTCCTCCAGAATAAAATCTGCAGAGCTCTTGCATTTAGTGAATTGTTTTTTCTACCCTGTTGGCTTATGTAAGCGACTGGTAATGGTAATGGAAGGTAATGCATAGTACTAGTCTTTTAAACTAGCAGATTAATGCATTTAGTAATTTTTGACATAGCCCATCTTTTCCATGGGTAATGTGTTGGTCCAGATCAGATTCTCACCCTGAGAGACTGGCATCCTTGTATTCACCCAGAGGTCAGAAATCACAGTGTACATACTGGTAAATTGAATACGTCCTATTTTGGGATATTTTATGAATAAGTGGACCTTTGTGACTGAAAGCTGCAGAAGATTGGTTAAAACAAGGAAGCAAATTTTGGATACCTGAAGCTTTCCAAAACCCCTTCATCCCAACAACTAATCCTTCCCTCACTCCTTGCGACATCCACAATACTACCTCCCTAATCCTAATCTTTTATCACAACCTCCTCTAGCTGGCATTCCTATTTTCTTTACCTTAGAAAAGGCTCCTACTGGCTTCCCTTTCTGTACTCACCATGCTCACATTTTTTATTAGTTCTCCAGTCTCTGTTGGGCCTTCAAGTCAACTCCTCAATTTAAATACTGTGAAAACTAATAATTGTCCATTACCATTACAGATGAACTACTTACTCCCAGGTGAGTAAACCGCAAATTGAGAGTTAACTGTATGACTATGAGAACAGCTTGAATGCTCAATTCTATTGTCCCCCTACTAGCCCCTAGTTAGGAAATCACAGAAAAACAGGAACTGAATAGTGGGGTTGAGAGGAACAGATAATGGGGAACTAATTAAAGCGGATTTCATGGACGACTGGTGCTCTTCTGGGAGCCAAGTCTGCTTCTCCCCAGGAATCCTCACCCTCAACCTTGTTGCTGATTTCTTGTGGGCCAGATCTTAAGCATCAGTGGAAGAGCTGCTACATACAGAGAAAGAAAGCAGAAAAGTTGAGGGGAATTAAGATAAAAGAGGGAGGAAGGAATACATTAAGAAACACGAGAAAAAGTTAAAATGTAAAAAAAATTCAAAGTAAGCTGATAACTCAGCATTAACTTCATTTAACAAAAGAAGGTCATTGATTAAAAGGATACTAGTCTACTTTATTAGAAACAAATATTTGATTACAGGCAAACTGATCATGTTTTCCCCAAGAAGAAAATGGAAACTACTTTTACAAATAAAGCACCAGAAATCCATTGTATGCATAATGTCAATTCACAAATACTGTAACTTTGTAAGGTTAATTTATTTTAAAAGTATTCATCTGAAAGACTGTTAAAAGGAATGTTTTCTTTGGAATCAACAGACAGGATGTAAAACATTTATAATTCTGAGGGCCACAACAGTAATTTGAAGGAGATGCCTAGTTTCCACAAATATATATATTCTCATACATTTACCTAAAATATAAAATTGACTGCTTTTTACCTTTCTTGATAGATGAAAGGAAATTGCTTATTTGATTAATCAGCAATGAATTTCAGCTGATCATCTCTAACCTATTCAATCTGAAGTTATAGGGAGAGAGCAGCCATGGGCCATACTTCAGGATATTATAAGATGTATTTGGACTTCTGGCTACACTTCCAGCACTCCGCTTCCACAAGTCTTTCCATTGCACTTTTATTTTTGTGCACTTGAAGCTCCTTCTTAACTTTCACATATGCATGTAAAAAGGACTTCAGGGCACACCCGCATCTGTTTGGTTAGGATAACAGAAAATGGTTTTTTTGGTTTTGTTTTGTTGTTTTTAAAATAAGACCATTACTTTAACAGAAATTGTTTTAAGTGATCTTTATTTTACTGGAAGGCCTTTTCTCCACAATTACCAGCATTTTTATTTAGAAGTACTTATTTTTATTTTTCCTTTTAAAGACACACAGATCTTCTATCTTGAATGGAATTATTTCACACCAAAGACTGCTCACCTGGGGAAATGATGTAAAAGAAATTCTTAAACTCATCCATCCAGACTTCTGCAAGCCGTCTGTTATTTTTGTTGATAATCTGTCCTGTGCCTCCTGGAAAAGTATAAGGAGTGGCTTTTCGGAACACATGTCCAACATGTGAACAGGTTACAATTTCCAAAGTGCCCCCGCACTGCCAAATCTGAAAGTGATAGAACAGTCATTGCATAATTCAAAGTGGCCACAATTAAGGTGATTTTTAAAGAGTTTTTGTACCTAATGTCTTTTCAAGCTGGAAAAAATTCTGTTGCCCAAAAGTCAAGTAAAAATGTTAGTGTCCTGCTCACTAGAAGAGAATTTAAGGGGCGGCTGGGGGCAGACTTAGTGACATCAAGCACAACAGCACCGAGATGCCAGTAGGGGCTGCTAGAGATGAATGGTAGCACTCAGAGTGAAGCAGAAAGAGAAAAATGGAAGCAGCAAAGGTGTTACTTTGTCTAAAAGAAGTTCCTATTCATGGTGGATAAAAATAAATTTAAAAAAAAATCAGATTTTTAAAAAATTTAAACTGGATTTTTGTTTTATGAAATACATTTTTCTTTTAAAAAATAAACTTAATTAAATGTGAAATTATGACAACCTATGCTAAGAGCTAAACTCACTAGTATCACCTAAAATAATTTAAATTAAATTCAATATTCAAGCAGTACATGTTTGCTGTTGAAGATTTTAAAGAAGTCAAGCCACACTGAACTGGTGAAAGTTCACATTGAACTGGCGCACTAGTTTAGAACCTGGAACCAGATTTTACTAAAGTGCTAAACCAGCTTTTGACAGCAATAACCTTCTCCAGATGCAGGGACAATATTTTCTTCATTTTAAATTTATTCAACTAGTTCAGTTCAATGATCAGTTTATACAAAGTTGAGAAACAGATTGGGAGTTGAAAAAGCAGGAAAGCTTGTTTTCCCACTTCAAATCTATGGAGAAAAAAAAAAAAAAAAGGTGTTGAGAGGATGAAATCCACTAGTTCTAAAATCCTGAAATACATAACGACCAGAAACAAATCAGTTCAGTTTCCTAACAACAAATAATACTTCTTTTCTTTTATAAATCAGTTTTAAATGCAAAGCATGTTTTGAGAAACTTTTTTTTTCTTATGCATCCAGCACAATCAAGATAGTTTTATTTAACTAATAATTTTAAAATGCGGGGTTTTGTAGATTTTTAATCTCCGTCCTAATGCAGCTTGACACAAATCACAAGTAAAAAAATTAATCTGGTAAATAAGAAATGTGTCATTCACCTTTTCCTAACCTAACAAAAAAGTAAAAATTAAGAATTTGAATGAATATTAAGATATAATTAAATAAATGTGAAGAGATACAGTACATACTACTTAGCAAAGAGAAGTACCAAATTTAGAGTAAAAGTTACATTTGGCTGAAAATCAACATGTTTTAATGATTGCCAACCAATACTAATTAAGCTTTTGTAAAGAAAAAAATATTCAAATGAAAAACAAGTTTTAAACTGATTATTTAAATCAGGTTTCTTGCTTGCTGATTTAAATCAATCCACCCTGTTTTTATTACTAGATTTCTCTGTAAAATGTAACAAGATCCAGAAATTTTTGTTCTCAATAAGATTATCTGAACTTAGTCTGAAAGACCTTTTCAATTTTATTCTGAGCCCCAAAAGATAGCCGCTTAAAATTCTTGTTGATGTGTTTAACTTAGCTATGTTAGCAGTAACCCCCATTCACTGTGGCTGAAAGCAAAGAAGGGAATGATAAACGTTATCATTTGGTAGTCACCCAACATGGAACATATTTCAGAAATATGGACAATACTAGGTAGATCCCACATCCATAAAAGGATGCAACCATCAAGTTGTAAATGACTGAAAGAGGGGTTATAATGGAAAAAACTAGCTTTTATTGGAAGGTTAAGCCACACATCACTGATGTCAGCTTAGTTTATAATGTCTCTCCA
This sequence comes from Trachemys scripta elegans, assembly GCF_013100865.1. Taxonomy (NCBI): domain Eukaryota; kingdom Metazoa; phylum Chordata; order Testudines; family Emydidae; genus Trachemys; species Trachemys scripta. The sequence continues at coordinate 106,255,792 of NC_048299.1, forward strand.
AGACTCTACTCTAACAGAAAGAACAGGAGTACTTGTGGCACCTTGGAGACTAACAAATTTATTAGAGCATAAGCTTTCGTGGGCTACAGCCCACTTCTTCGGATGCATATAGAATGGAACATATATTGAGGAGATATATATACACACACACATACAGAGAGCATGAGCAGGTGGGAATTGTCTTACCAACTCTGAGAGGCCAATTAAGTAAGAGGGAAAAAAAAAAACAACTTTTGAAGTGATAATCAAGATAGCCCAGTACAGTTTGATAAGAAGTGTGAGAATACTTACCAGGGGAGATAGATTCAATAATTGTAACAGAGCTTCTAAACAGGCAAATCTTAGTTGATTATTTTTGAAATGCTTATTTTTCTTTAAATGAAAAATCTATGTCCAAACATTTTTGTCTCATGGCTCTGTAGACTGCATAATTGATATTTTCCTTTACTGACAATATAGCACTTCCAATGGTCCACACGAGAAATTACACAAAAATTAAGTTGCTATCTGTGCTTGGATATTAAAGGTACAAGGACTGCAACAGGTTACCATTTATGCAACTTAAACTGTCCTAAATTAAGAAGTAAAGCACTGAACCAAAAGGAATTGCTGCTTACCCTGAAAGAAATTTCTAGGTTTTCTCCTCCCCAAATATCCATTCCAGCATCATATGTTCCAATTTCCTGAAAGTAATCCCTGTCTATTGAAAAAAGGCCTCCTGCCATTGTGGGTGTTCTGAAAGAAGACAAATATGTAAAAGCACTTTAAAGGCAGAATACTGGACATTTTGACTACACACGTAGAGAAATGTATAAACCAAATCTTTTCCATACCATTTAAGCATCTTTGGGTTTTTTTACTTAGTTTACTTTTTATCCTTTGCCTCTTTCCTTCAAATCTTTTGTTTTCCTTACTTTTATTTCATACCTGTATCTTATTGTACTGTAACTAAGCCATTTCCTGGCGGACTAGATGGACTATGTGATTAATAGTATGATACAAAGCCTTTCACGTACACATCAACTATTCAAGCACCTCTCAGTCTCTCTCAATCTGCTACGACTGAAAGTTGTTGTCAACTAATGGTGTAGTGGCCTGTGGAACTCAGTCAGCATTTTTAATCTACCGGTAGTTTCTAGTCAATAAGTGTCCACTTGCTATCTGAATTAGCACTATGTTGACAAGTTTCAGCAGAAGGAACAACTTAATGGGTCCAGTGCTTACATCGGTCTTTCCTCCCTAACGCTACTCTCTATAGGTCAGGACAGAGGAAGTAGATGGTAGGCTGCTAATGCCCATGGGATAGATAGAAATCTTCCATCTCCAAGGCTGGTACCTCACAAAAGGCATTAATTTCCTGAAGAAAAAAAAATTTTTTTTAGACCATTGCTCAAGAAGAAAGCACCACAGTCCAAGTACTGTTGGCCATGCTTATTTTCAATATATTACAGTGTTCACAGAAACAAACACTGTAATCAGGGATACATATAGAGCTTCGTTACAACCGCTTTTTCAGCTACTAAAAAGTTTCTCAAAAATGGGCTATTTCCTAACTAATCTGAAAAATCTCCTAAACTTCAATTATTTACTTAGCCTTTTAATGACAAAATCAGTGCTCTTATCTCATGTGTATGTAGGGTACTTCGACTACATTAAATTGACAGTATTCTTTCATGCTTATTTATATAAATAAATAGAAGCATGAAAGAATACTGTCAATTTAATGTATATAGGTCTTCTATCAGCAATTTAATTTATTCAGAAATGGTTTGAACTAATTTTTTACAAATGGCAATTGTGCACCTGCAGTTAAGTGTACGTGCAATAAACTTTGCAAGCAATTGCATGCAAAACAACTAAATAGATTGGTCACAACACTTGATTACTAAAATAATATCGAGCCCTGGAAAGGAGCTCTTAAGTTTCTGAATCTTTGTAATGGAACAGAAGGTAACAGCTACCTCCACATATCTATTGCTAGTAATATCTGACTAGTTTTAATTCAAAATGGAGCCACTGATTGTAAAAATACAAGTAGATACTACAAAGGTAAGTATTATACAGGCAAGACAGTGAGAGCTACAGACAACCTGAGTGTATTCATGTTTAATTTAAACCACTAAAATCAATCACCCTCCCCTGATTTAAATAAAAAGAGAACTCATTACAAATAAAATCAATGTATAACTGTCACATCACTGATTGATAAACATTTCCTTCTCCTAGAATAAAAGATATATAAGAAAAAGGCAAACATCAATTAAAAAAGTGTACATTATTCGTGAAGTATGTGGGAATCTCATGTGTTCATTTAAGTTCTCCGGTAATTAAATTGATAAATCATTAGGTATATTTTAAAATAAAGTTATAAGAAATCTGTTTTTTCCTTCACCATTAGTTTAATCTAAAAACATATTTAGCAGGAAGATCTCATCACAATACAGCCTTCATACTATACTATTACTCTAAACATTCCAAACGGTTGATAAATCATACCTCGCTAATTATTGGTACAGTAGAACCTCAAAGATATGAATACCAGAGCTATGGACTGACTGGTCAACCAGACACCATATGAAACTGGAAGTAACCAGATAACAGCAGAGACAAAAAAAAGAGGCAGCAAATACTATATTGTGCCTGTATTGCTTCTTAAAGGTGGGCACATCTGGGCTGCCTGTCCCCACCCCCACCCACGGGGCACCCACTTACAGCTAGGAAGTGAAGATGCTGAGATTCACAGGCAAAGCTATCAGCCACTGCTGCCAGCCCAAGGCAGCCGGAGCACTGCGGTCCTTTCCTGTAGGCTGTGGGTGCTGTTTTCACTGCTGCTGCCAGGAGGGGGACAGGCTTTTTCACGTGTCCCCCCCCCCCAACCCAGCCGGAGAGGGGCGAGAGACACAAGCTTGCCTGGGCCAGGGAAAGAAGCTGTCCTACAAGGAAGCTGCCTAGCTGGCTCTGGAATCTGGCCCGGAGTGTGAACTGCTGGAGCTGTGTTTTGTTCAGAGTTACGAACAACCCCCATTCCCGAAGTGTCCATAACTCTGAGGTTCTACTGTATGTAAAAACTAATCTGGAAATGAGACCACAAAAAAATAACGAACCATTTTAGGTATCTGATAATTAAACTAATACAATCAATTCCCCTTACCTGACAGGAAGGGTCCGATCACCTTTCCTTCGGTCCATTTCTCTCTGAGGAACAGGATACCAGCGGAAATTCAATTTCCAGTTGAATCCGCCATAGGTCATATCAGAGCCTGCCATATATTCAAAGGTGTCATCACTGATTACATCAATGATAGGACACACTACTGTTCTCCTAAAGAGAGAAGTGACAAAACTGATTAGAAAAAGTGACCAACAGCTGTTTCTTTTTTCTCTTACCTACTGCAGAGAACAAGCATCCCTTCAAACTTACAGTAAACATGAAGCCTTTAGCTGTCAGGAGGCATAGGCATTTTACTAAATTAAAAGAGTTTTTACCATTCCATTTGAAACGGTATTTGCCTATCAGAGAGAGTGCACATTTGTCCTGGTTTTGGTAATGGCTTAATTTTTATTTATACTACTACATTACTTAACACTAACAGTGCTTTATGTCTTCAAAGAACTATACAAACATTAACTAATTATTCCTCTAAACATTCCTGGAGTAATCAATGAGTAATTATCTTCATCTCGCACATCAGAAAACAGACATGAAGTGATAATGACTTTCTAATGCCACAACAGTGACCCAGGATTAGAAGAATTTTCGGTCCCTAGATGTATGCTCAAGATATCTTACATGTTTTGAAGTAAAATTTGGTCTTTGCTCTGGGGAGAATACTCAGATAACATTGACAAATGGATGTAATGAAGCAACTTTGGTTAACAAATACACTGATGTCATGTAGAGATCTCCAACAGGAAGAAGCCACTCCTCCTTTGTCCTACTCTTTAGAAGGTGAATTCTGAGATAGTAATGAGCTTAACACTCTTGGAAATGCTTTTTGACAACTCTGTGGCCACATCCCCTTTCTTGGAAAGTCACATATCAAGATATGCTTCAAAGGTGCAACTTGCACAACCTGCACCATTTATCCAATGATAATCTCATTGAAAAAACAGGACTTAATAATGACTTCAAAGTTAAAATACTGTAATTTCCTCTTAGAGTTCCCAACAAAACTTCATTTCTTGCAAATTGTTGTTAATGCACCATATTTTTGTAATGATAATTTAGATGTTAAATTTATCTCTCAGTAATTTACTCCAGCCAGGTTTATTTTAAACACAAAACTGAAATCTGCATCACTAGCACACAAAAGAAATTATTTAGGCTGGTTATTTTAATAAACTGCCCCCACAACTGCAGGGGTACTGGATGGAACCACCATATACAAACGACATTCCATAAAGCACCCTCATAAATCCTACATTTTTTCTTAGTCCTCCCCCCGCCCCCCCCCACACTAAGAAAGTAGCCGATTTCTCAATTTCCAGCTACAATATAGATGAATATAGCTTAAATAATCATCATAAGGTTAGAAAACAGTTTCCCAAAAACTAAGTCAGAGTTTTAGGCCAGAAGGGGCCACTAGATAATCTAGTGCAGTGGTGGGCAACCTGAGGCCCCATCAGGATAATCCACTGGCAGGCCGCCAGTTTGTGTACATTTGTATGGCTGCCTGCAGCTCCCAGTGGCCGTGGTTCGCCGTTCCTGGCCAACGGGAGCTGCGGGAAGCAGCAGCAAGCATGTTCCTGCAGCCTGCACCGCTTCCCGCCGCTCCCCTGGGCCGGGAACAGCGAACCGCAGCCACTGGGAGCTGCAGGTGGCAGTGCAAATGTAAACAAACTGTCTGGTGGCCCGCCAGCAGATTACCCTGATGGGCTGCGTGCGACCCATGGGCCGCAGGTTGCCCATGACTGATCTAGTCTGAACTCTTGTTTATCACAGCGCACCAACACCACACAGCATTCACACACTAAACCCAGCAGTGGAAATGAGATCAAAGTATTATAATGTACAACATACTAGACTATTATGTGACACAGGCAGAAAACAGAAGGGACAGAGGTGTGACAGTGCCCAACGCCCCCACAATGGCAAGGAAATAATTAAGTGAGATATCCTGATTATCCTAGCAAGTGACCCGCATACACATACTGCAGAGGAAGGCAAAAAAGCCCAGGGTCTCTGCAAATCTGATCTGGGGGAAACTCCTTCCCAACCTCTCATATGGTGATCAGTTAGACCCTAAGCACATGAGCAAAAACCAACCAGCCAAGCAACCTGACAGAGAGAATGCTCAGAGGCCTAGCCAACTCTGGTTACTGTCCCATTTCCAGCCATAGCCATCCTAATGCATCAGAAGGAGATTTAAAACCTCCCAGAATACATTGGAACGGGAAAAAAATCCCTTCCTGACCTGTCAGTAGCCAGCTGAAATCCTGACACATGAGCTTTAGGAACTTAAGACACAAACTGGAAGAGAGCCACAGGGCTGTTGAGCCCTGTCCCCTAGCATTCCAAGCAACCCCATCATACAATTGCACTCATAAGTTTGCCCAGTTCACTTAAAACTAACTTGTTTGCCCCCACAACGCTTATTGAGAGGCTGTTCCAGAACACCCACTGATAAAAACCTTTTAATTTTCACCCTGGATTTGTTCATGGCCAGTTTATAGTCATTTGTTCTCGTCTTATTTTACAGATTTATAACTTAAATATAGTCTTTATATATATACAAAGAAACCCCATCATGAGAACCTCAAAATAGTGGACCTGACAATTTTTGAAACCAGTTGATTTATCATGCGTTCAAGGCTCTGATGGGTCTTTACGGTAAATATAGCAGGGAAATCTAAAATTACCTAATAAATATATTTGCTATGTGGAAGTGTTTTTTTTTTTTTTTTTTAAAAAAGATATTAATGAACAAGATGACACCAGATGATTCGAGAGATTATGCTACGCTTGGTAACCAGTCAAGATTAGCAAACTATATTATGAAATAGTACCAGATCTGAATCAAGACAATGCTAATCTTTTCTTATTATCCCTTTAATATGTATATTCTTTTAAGGCTAACATTTTTATTAAAAACCTGACCCTCCTCTCAATTCCAAACTATACCTCCAGAACTATAAAGTATAACTTCAACATTTTAATTGCCATTTAAAACGTTGAGTTTCGATAGGAGAGCTGTCATAACATACAGGAGTGTAATAGTGAATTGTGCTTACAACTTTAGTTCTCAAACTAAATTGTTTCCAACAATGATTAGAGTTAACACTATTGTGTGAACAAGAACATTAAAAGCTTCCCCCTGCAATTATACCAGTGGACCTCAACCCTAAGGCCTGGTCTACACTACGACTTTAATTCGGATTTATCAGCTTTAATTCGAATTTACCCTGCAACCGTCCACACGACGCTATTTATTTCGATATAAAGGGCCCTTTAAATCGATTTCTGTACTCCACCCCGACGAGCAGAGTAGCGCCAAAATCGATTTTAACATTTCGAATTAGGGATAGTGTGGCCGCAATTCGATGGTATTGGCCTCCAGGAGCTATCCCACAGTGCACCATTGTGACCGCTCTGGACAGCAATCTAAACTCGGATGCACTGGCCAGGTAGACAGGAAAAGCCCCGCGAACATTTGAATTTCATTTCCTGTTTGCCCAGCGTGGAGAGCACAGGTGACCACAGATAGCTCATCAGCACAGGTAACCATGCAGGCCGATAATCGAAAAAGAGCACCAGCATGGACCGTGAGGGAGGTACTGGATCTGATCGCTATATGGGGAGAGGATTCAGTGCTTGCAGAACTTCGTTCGAAAAGACGAAATGCCAAAACTTTTGAAAATATCTCCAAGGGCATGATGGAGAGAGGCCACAATAGGGACTCAGATCAGTGCTGCGTGAAAGTCAAGGAGCTCAGACAAGCCTATCAAAAAACAAAGGAGGCAAACCGTCGCTCTGGGTCACAGCCGCGGACATGCCGCTTCTACGCCGAGCTGCATGCAATTCTAGGGGAGGCCGCCACCACTACCCCACCTGTGATCGTGGATTCCGGGTCGGGGATAGTCTCATCAGCTACACCTGAGGATTCTGCCTATGGGGGAGAGGAGGAGGAGGAGGATGAGCTTGCAGAGAGCACACAGCACTCCGTTCTCCTCAACAGCCAGGATCTTTTTCTCACCCTGACTGAAGTAACCTCCCAACCCTCCCAAGCCAGTATCCAAGACCCTGACCCCATGGAAGGGACCTCAGGTGAGTTTACCTTTTAAAATATAAAACTTGTTTTAAAAGCAAACGGTTTTTAATGATTACTTTGCCCTGAGGACTTGGGATGCATTCGCGGTCAGTTCAGCTACTGGAAAAGTCTGTTAACGTGTCTGGGGATGGAGCGGAAATCCTCCAGGGACATCTCCATGAAGCTCTCCTGGAGGTACTCCAAAAGCCTTGCCACAAGGTTTCTGGGCAGTGCATCCTTATTCCATCCTCCATGGTAGGACACTTGACCACGCCATGCTTGCAGCAAGTAATCTGGTATCATTGCCTGACAAAGCCTGGCAGCGTATGGTCCCGGTGTTTGCTGGCATTCAAGCAACATCCGTTCTTTATCTTGTTGTGTAATCCTCAGGAGAGTGGTATCACTCATGGTAACCTGGTTGAAATACGGGAACTTAATTAAGGGGACAGAGGTGGCCGTTCCTACTGGGCTGTTTGCCTGTTGCGGAAAATAAATCCTTCCCTGCAGTTAGCCAAGCGCAGATGGGATATTGGCCCGGAGCTTTTCGCTTTGGCTAGCATGGATCTTCCCTATTACCAGCCACGCGGTGGGGGGAGGGATACCGTGATCATCCCAGAGAATTCATGGCGGGAGGGGGGGGTGGTTAGTTTGTTTTCTGCTGCTGCTGAATGTTAACAGAAAAACCGCAGCACTCTACAGGCTATGCTTGGTATGTGGGAATGGAGGGCGCAGAAGCTGTAAGACAGTGGCTTACCATGGCCGCATGCAAGCCGAATTCTGTTGCCCCGACCTGTGATCTCTAGCAGCAAAGCCACAGGCACTCAGCATTAAGAGGCAAAATGCGACCTTGCACAGAAATCACATGTGCTATGTAATGTGAACAGTGTTGGTCACCGTGAAAGAGTATAAGCATTGTTCTGCAAAATGTATCTTTTTAAACAATTCTCTCTTCTTTCCCCTCCCTACAGCAGCTGCAAATTCCTCAAGCCTCCCTCCTCCATCCCGAAGGCTATCACAGATAAGGCGTCGTAAAAAGAAGACCCGAGACGAGATGTTTTCAGAAATTATGGAATCCAGCCGCAGTGACAGAGCTCATCTGAATGAGTGGAAGGAAACGGTTGCAAAGTATAGGAAAGAAGCCAGTGAACGTGAGGACAGGAGGGACCAACGTGAGGACATGAGGGACCAACGTGAGGAGAGGAGAGACGCTCGAGATGAGAGGTGGCGGCAGGAAGATCAGAGGAGGCAGGATGCAACGCTGGGGCTGCTGCGTGAGCAAACAGACATGCTTTGGCGTCTGGTGGAGCTTCAGGAACGGCTGCAGGAAAACAGACTGCCGCTACAGCCCCTGTAACCCCCCCCATGTTCCGTATCCTCCTCACCCAGATGTGTAAGAACCCGGGGGGGGGGGGAGGCTCCGTACACCTTCCCATTCCACCCCAGTAGACAGCCCAAGCAAAAGGCTGTCATTTTTTTAACCTTTTCTTAGTGGCCTTTTCCTTCCCAGCAATCCTTCTCCCAAATCCCACCCGGGTTCCCTCCCTCTTTTTCTAATCTATTAATAAAGAATAAATGATTTTTAAATGATAGTGACTTTATTTAGTTTGAAAGAAAGCTGGGGGAAGGGGGAGGGTGGGTTCCTTACAGAAAATCAGTCAATAAAGGGGGCGGGTTTTCATGAAGGAGAAACAAACAGATATTTCACACGGTAGCCTGGCCAGTCATGAAACTGGTTTTCAAAGCTTCTCTGATGCACAGCGCTTCCTGGTGTGCTCTTCTAATCGCCCTGGTGTCTGGCTGCGCGTAATCAGCAGCCAGGCGATTTGCCTCAGCCTCCCACCCCGCCATAAAGGTCTCCCCCTTACTTTCACAGAGATTGTGGAGCACGCAGCAAGCAGAAATAACAATGGGGATATTAGTTTGGCTGAGGTCTGAGCGAGTCAATAATGATCGCCAGCGACCTTTTAAACGGCCAAATGCACATTCTACCACCATTCTGCACTTGCTTAGCCTGCAGTTAAACAGCTCCTGACTCCTGTCCAGGCTGCCTGTGTATGGCTTCATGAGCCATGGCATTAAGGGGTAGGCGGGGTCCCCAAGAATAACTATTGGCATTTCAACATCCCCAACGGTTATTTTCTGGTCCGGAAAGTAAGTCCCTTGCTGCAGCCCTTTAAACAGAGCAGTGTTCCTGAAGACGCGAGCGTCATGAACCCTTCCCGCCCAGCCCGCGTTGATGTTGGTGAAACGTCCCTTGTGATCCACAAGTGCTTGCAGCACCATTGAAAAGTACCCCTTGCGGTTTATGTACTCGGTGGCTTGGTGCTCCGGTGCCAAGATAGGGATATGGGTTCCATCTATCGCCCCACCACAGTTAGGGAATCCCATTGCAGCAAAGCCATCCACTATGGCCTGCACATTTCCCAGAGTCACTAACTTTCGTAGCAGCACCTCAGTGATTGCTTTGGCTACTTGCATCACAGCAGCCCCCACAGTAGATTTGCCCACTCCAAATTGATTCCCAACTGATCGGTAGCTGTCTGGCGTTGCAAGCTTCCACAGGGCTATCGCCACGCGCTTCTCAACTGTGAGGGCTGCTCTCATCTTGGTATTCTGGCGTTTCAGGGCAGGGGACAGCAAGTCACAAAGTTCCATGAAAGTGCCCTTACACATGCGAAAGTTCCGCAGCCACTGGGAACCATCCCACACCTGCAACACTATGCGGTCCCACCAGTCTGTGCTTGTTTCCCTTGCCCAGAATCGGCGTTCCATGGATAGAATCTGCCCCATTAACAACATGATCTCCAAAGCACCGGGGCCCGTGGTTTCACAGAATTCTGCATCCGTGTCCATGTCCATGTCCTCATCATGCTTGTCGCTGCGCTGCCGCCGCCGCTGCCTCCTCACCTCGTTTTTCTGGTCCTGGCTCAGCATAAACTCCACGAGAACGCGCGAGGTGTTTACAATGTTCATGACTGCTGTTTTGAGCTGAGCGGGCTCCATGCTTGCCGTGGTATGGAGTCTGCAGTGTTCACCCACCCAGGAAAAAAGACGTGAAATGGTTGTCTGCCGTCCGTTGCTTTCATGCAGGGAGGGAGGGAGGGAGGGTGAGGCTGTACCCAGAACCACCTGTGATGTTTTTTGTCCCATCAGGCACTGGGATCTCAACCCAGAATTCCAATGGGCGCGGGAGACTGCGGGAACTATGGGATAGCTATGGGATAGCTACCCACAGTGCAACGCTGCAGAAATCGACGCCAGCCCCGGTACTTGGACGCACACCGCCGAATTAATGTGCTTAGTGTGGCCGCATACATTTCGACTTTATACAACCTGTTTTCCAAATTCGAATTATATAAATTCGGATTAATCCCGTAGTGTAGACATACCCTAACATGTAACACTTCAACAGCTCCTTTATTTTGCATACGCCAAGCAGAAACTGACAATTAGTAGTTAATGGAGGTCAGCTAGGCAAAGCCCACTACCAACATCTTGCTCCTATAGGTATCTACACCAATCTCACACAAAAAAAAAAAAAAAAAAATTGAACTCTCCCTCACTCATGTTTTCGTTCGGTTGTGACCAGAATGATCTTTTAGAACTTCCCCATAGGCTGGTCTTCCAGATGGGTGAGAAGGTGGGCCAGGCTACAGGTGAAGGAGCTCCAGCACATTGCTCTCAGTTTTATTATGTTTCCCTAGAATGGGTGAGTATTTAAGGGCTTTTCTACACTTACAGTGCTGCAGTGGTGCAGCTGCACCAGTGCAGCTGTGACACTGCATTGCTTTGGGTACGTCTTCACCACCTGCCGGATTGGCGGGTAGTAATCGATCTATCAGGGATCGATTTATCGCGTCTAGACGCAATAAATCGATCCCTGCACGCGCTCCCCGTCGACTCTGGAACTCCACCAGAGCGAGAGGCGGAAGTGGAGTCGACGGGGGAGCCGCGGCCGTCGATCCCGTGCTGTGAGGACGTGAGGTAAGTCGATCTAAGATACATCGACTTCAGCTACGCTATTCTCGTAGCTGAAGTTGCCTATCTTAGATCGAATCCCCCCCCAGTGCAGACCAGCCCTTAGTGAAGACACTCCCTACACTGATGGGAGAGTGATAACTGAGCAACGCAGTTATACTGACACCGGGAGTTCGGTCAGTATAATTGCATCGCTCCGGTGTGTGCATTTCCAAACACAAGTGATGCAGTCATACTGACATAAGTTGTAGATCAAGGCTTAGTCAGGACATGTACAGACAAAATATTTCAATGTAAGTTTAAATTTAACAGCAAGTTTTGCTTTTTAAAAGCTCCCCCGTATTAGCATTTCATATGAACACTAGTTTTAATCACACATTTGTGAAAATCTGGGAAATTACAAAATTAATTCACTACTATAAAGTAGGTTAACAATATGTTCAGCTGAAGCTGATAAACTAAGTTAAATCTGCAGTAAAAAAGTGTTCCTTATTAACCTTTAAAAAAGTAGAACATTAACAAATAAATTGATAATTACCTGTCAACTTTGATTCGTGCCAACAGAGGTTCAAGCCATCCCACTGTACATTCACAATGAGCATCTAAGAAGGTGATGACTTGGCCTTTGGAAGCAGCAGCCCCCTTCAATCTGGCTCTGATCAATCCAGAACGTTGCTCCATTCGAATCACATAAACTGGTACTTTTAACTTTTTCACATAGTTTTCTAGTGGTCTCTTCAAGAAATCTGCAAAATATGACCAATCGATAAGAAATATGAATTAAGATAACATGGTAATGATATGACTAGCTCCAGTAGCTCTGTAGCTGTACAATGTAACTATACAATCTGTGGTCCAGATTCACAAGCAAACTCAGTAATCTTGTTTCAGCAGTGAGACAGAAACCAAGCTGTTCAGTAAAAAGGGAGTCCTGAAGCTCTTAGACTGTAAGTTGCAACACCATAAGTCTCAGATGTTAACAATATAATGCACCACATGACTTGGACGTTAAAATACTTTTTACATGTCTGCTGCATATCTACAAAAGGACATGTAACACTTTTCTTTAAGTCTTCAATCTAAGGCTGCTCTTTCAAATATGCCTCCCACTAGCATATTAATACTTAGCTCTATACTTTGAATTTGTATAGCTTTATGTACAAACCCGCACAGATTATTTTTGCTCTCAACTGTAGAGGTGATTGTGTGCCTACCTGTGAATAGTATTTTGAAACAGGTTTTTTTTTTAAATGGGAGGCTACCATTTTATGTATAATAATTTGGTTGTCAGCACTTATCAGTAAGGTTATACCACTGTTCTAAGATGCTATAATGGAGACTATAGTTCTAGGACTTCCACTCCTTTAGGAGACTGAAACGATGATATGAAGCCTTACTTGCCCAGAAATGGCTGAGTATTCTCAGACGGACGTATTGTAGTATTCTGAGAATGGATATGAAAGCTACAGGGAAAGGAGTGTCGGAATACCACAGCAAGAAACAACCTCCCAATACTTCGGCAAAAGACAATGTGAAACACTGAGCTATGAAACAAGGGACATCATTTCTTCACATCGGTTTCTCTGTTCCTTTTTCCTGCTCAATTTCCCTTATTCCCTTCTCTCACTGCATACCATGAAAGAGATGGGGAATGTAAGATGCTTACATTAGGATTAATTGAGATAACCAAGTTTTTGCAGCAGTAGACATATGTCATCTTCTCTGCAACCACGCAGGCTCAGAGTGCCTAGGTGGCTGCAGACTCAGTCTTGGAAGGACTAGATTTTTATTGGTAAATGTCAATTTCACCACACACACACAAACCATTTAAAATTGTTTTCCATATATCAGCGGTTCTCAAAACTCTGGGCTGGGACCCCAAAGTGGGTTGCGGCCCCATTTTAAAGGGATCACCAGGGCTGGTGTTCAGACTGGCTGGGGCCCAAGGCATAACCACAGCCCCACTGCCCAGGGCTCAGGCTTTGGCTTCAGCCCTGGATGGCAGGGCTCATGTTACAGGCCACCCCTGGAGATGAAGCCCTTTGGCTTCGGTCCCCATGCCTGGAGCAGTAGGGCTCAGGCTTCAGTCCCCCTTCTTGGGATCATGTAGTAATTTTTGTTGTCAGAAGGGGGTCGCGGTGCAATGAAGTTTGAGAACCCCTGGCATAGATAATTTAAATTTACAGATAAAGAAAAATGCTGCTTGAGAACTTACAGTTTGGATTTATAACTATTTACTTGGTATATTTTGATATGTAATGTTGACAATTGTCACTTTAATTGTTAAAAACTTTTAAAATCTCGGTGTCTACTGTCAGTGTTAGACCCCACCCCATTGTCTGTTCTCCCCATAATTTCTTATAACTGTAAAAATTTAAGTAGATAAAAATTGAAGAGATGCTTAAAAATAAATATTGACACAATCCATCAAAATTATGTAAAAAAAAAAATAGAATTCTGTCAAGCCTACTTATCTATGGTGGGAGACATTCACCTCACTACCAAAAAGTAATGAAGAAAGTAGCAGACTATGAGACAGTTTGATGGTATGGGTTTTGTGGTACTATAATTAAGGAGAATTTCCTCGCATGCAGATTTAATACATGACTAATTTCATTTTTGCTTCCTTTAGAATTTCAGTTTCTGCCTAAGGTGTTCATATTAATTTATCACCTCAACTCCTCACAGTTAAAATAAAAGGCAAAATCATCTAAGCATAAATGAATATTTGAACTGTCGAACGACCAACTAGCTCTCCTTAAGTAAAAGAACTAATGCAATACACTAGTTCCAGCAGACTTTCAATCACCTACGGAATTAAAATTATTATTTGTATTATAATAGCTGCCAAAGGACCAAATCACACATGGCTGGATAGTCTCTTACCCTGAAGAGCTAGTTTAGGATGGGTGGCAACCAGTGGGAGAACAAACAATTGAGGGAACAGGGAAGAAGGAATATGATTAACAGTTGTAGGAACACAATCACAAACTGGCTGTGTTCACAATTAGCAGATTTCAAGTCTATTGTATATATGTATAAACATGTAAATAAACAATCTAATGTAATATATTCTATAGCTACATTAAGTGTCTGGACTAAAAGTGGAGAGTTTTACTACTTGTGTAGGAAAGTAAATCTACAAAAATGAGCCAGTATAAAATAAAGTAGGTTTTGCAATGTATGGGAAGTGTAATGTTGCACAAAATATGCCATGAACTCTTAGCGTCTGTCTTGCAAATCTCAAGAGGCAGAGCTGACCTGAGGGTGACTACCATTTGTTGCCGCTGCTTTGGCTGAATGAGCTCTAATTGACCCTCCAGTGACAATCTAGTGAAGGAAAAAAAGTAGAAATGCATTTTGACAGATCTTGAAAGCTGTGTTATACCAAAAGAACCTACAAGCAGGATAGACTTTAAATAGATCTCTATCTTCTCCAGAGAAAATCAAAGACTTCATTTTTGCTAGCATGTTCTAACAGGGACTGAACGAAAAATAAGGATAACCTGAGTGGCACAAACCAACCAAGAATACATAATACTTCTCTCTAAAATATTTTACAAAAGGTATTTTGTTTGAGTATACAGCCCTGCTTACAAAATATTAATTCAGATTAAATAAGCCAAATTTATCACAACCAAATATACTCCTCTCAATTTAATTGCACCCTTCCAGACACATTAAACAAACAGAACTGTGGGTCAGCCTTATGACAATACTTTGCTCTGATCTACGTGGAAGCCATGGTTTCAATTTCTGTTCTTTCCCTCCTACACCAGCCACTTCATGAGAAAGAAGGAGCATGTCATATTGATTAATGTGTTCTTCCTGTGGAAAATTCAGTAGTTGCTGTAACCTTTGAAAATAGCCGAACCATTTATAGCTAAATCAACTGAGACAATGACGCTGACCTGAAGTGTGCAAGTGTAATACCAGGAGACTGGTAAGGCTCTACCAGAAACAAATAAAATTTTTAAAAACAACACAACCAGGACTGGCAAAGATCCAGTGCGAGACATCTTGTTCTGCTTACAGTACAGTAAAAGGCATGCTCACTCATTTCATGTAAAGATTAAAGAGCTACTATTTTTCAGAAAATAAATCTGGTCAAAAATTCTATGAATTTTGAAATTTTGAATGTCAGAAACAGGAAAAATGTTGATGGAATTTTTCCTTAACCATTTAAATCAATTATAGAACCAGGTTGGAATTGTTCAAATTTTGAAATTTCAATGATATCCTGATTTTGAAATTTGGGGGAAAAAATCATTAAAAACATTTGTTTCACTCACATACATACATCCTCATTTTTCAACCAGCTCTAAAAAAAGAGAAATGAGTCATTCTTGGACATTATCTAGCTAAGGGCAACAGTATTTTAAATGGAGGCCAGGGATACAATGTTGGGGCCTAATTTGCAAAAAGTGAAAACACTATTGTGAGTATTTCCAGTTCCACCAACTTCAAGGGGACTGTTCATAGCAATAAACACTATGCTCTGTATTAAGTGTTTACAGGATTGAGACCTTAGGTAGTACTGCAAGTCTACTCAGAAATAAAAGGAAAAAAGGGAAGAGTCTGCTGCCTGACTCAAAACCTCCCTCCAGAGAAGTCAGGAAAAGAACCAGGGAATTCTGACTACCAACGTTCTTCTGCAATTAGTTGTGTAAGACACTGTTGAAGTATGTGTTGTGTCACCAAACTTCCCTCTCCAGAGACTGCTTCATATAGCAGTAGAGGGCTATTATCCTCTCTATAGTAATGTTGCCTTTTGCTCAGGTGACAATGGTCTGTGTTGGAGATGTAAAGCTTTTAGGTTCAAACCTGCTAATGATCCATGTATTATGGTGGGACTAGTTTTTTCAGTTTACTTAAAAAAATGCAGGAAGTGATATAAAAACATTACATTAAAAGAATGGTAAGCTTGCAAAGTCAAGCATGCAAAGTTAGAAAATGCCATAATTTAGGCTGCCGCTACAACCTGAATTAGGCCCCCTTAGGTGTATGCGTTATGATGCAGTCTAATTACATACTCATATGCTGTACTTTTTTTAAGAATAAGATTCCTGCTTCATTTAGTGCACTAGATGGATAGCAAATTAGTCAGAGGGTTGTAAGGATAGCAAGAATATTCATCTATAGTTAAGTTATTGGACTAGAAACCAGGAAATCTGGGTCTACCCCTGGCTCTGTCACAGACAACCTCTTATGCAATAGGCAGCAAAATTCTATCATGATGCATGTGTGCAAGAGGTCTGAATTGAGGCCTCACTGGCAATCTTAATTCTGGCATTTTCTAACTTGAGCACCTAATTTTGAAATATTTACATTCTTGCACCGTAGTTTTTTGACAGGTTTCAGAGTAGCAGCCATGTTAGTCTGTATCCTCAAAAAGAAGAACAGGAGTACTTGTGGCACCTTAGAGACTAACAAATTTATTAGAGCATAAGCTTTCGTGGACTACAGCCCACTTCTTCGGATGCATATAGAATGGAAAAATTCCATCTTGTGACGCCAACTACAACAGTGCCATGTGAACACCCGTTCTCACTTTCAGGTGACATTGTAAGCAAGAAGAGGACAGCATTAACTTTTTCAAATGTGTGGGAAAATAAAGCAGGGGAGGCCTTCTTTTTAATAGCCAGAGCTGTGAATCTGAAGGCCCTGAAATAAACCCTCCAACAGAGATCTGTTATGCTGACTGCCATTACACAGAGCAGTCCAGGCCTAAGCCTGAGCAAGACTGAACAAGACAGTTCTCTGCCAAAAACTCGGTCAAGGGTAATGTCCGGGGGGGGGGGGGGGAGGAGATGTGTGTGGAAAAAACCCAGAATAACTGCAAGGCTGCAACAAACTGCTTTAGCAACATAATAACCGCAAGTTTATGAAACCGCTCGAAAAATAGAATATTTGTTTACATTAAGAAATGATTTTTGCAATTGCAAAATAGCTGCAACCTTTTCCAATTCCAGCTATCTGCAAAATGACCAATCACAGACCCTCTGTAGGCGTCCCCTGGAAACCCCCCCAATCTTTAACCAAAAGACCCCGGAAAATAACATGCATCTTGAGAAATGTACCCAAACTGGTGTCAAGTACCACCCCTGGGGAAAACCACCAAGTGCCCCTCTACCCAAATAAACACCCACTTCTCGGAAATTAATGAGGAAGGTACCAGGGGGAAAGGGGGAGAGGGGACTGACCCCAACCCTAATTTCTTAACTCTTGGTTTAAGGGAGGGACTGACCCCGACCCTAGTTTCTTAACTCGCAGTTTAGGGGAGGAACTGACCCCAACCCTAATTTCTTAACTCATGACGTATTGTTTGTACTTTGCTTGCGGTTTAATGAAATAAAAACCCGCCTGCGAGCGGCCCCCGGGATGTCAGTCTTCGGACTGCACCCCAGTGCACTGGTATGTATGTCAATAAACTGGCCTCAGGCTTGAGTCTTTGAACTAAAATCATTGTGTGGGTGTCTTTGACCACAACAAATGTAAACAAACTTGTTTCAGCGATTAGCTGAACAAGAAGTAGGACTGAGTGGATTTGTAGGCGCTAAAGTTTTACATTGTTTTGTTTTTGAGTGCAGTTATTTTTTGTATCTAATTCCACATTTTTAAGTTCAACTTTTATGATAAAGAGATTGCACTACAGTGCTTCTATTATGTGAATTGAAAAATACTATTTCTTTTGGTTTTTTTACAATGCAAATATTTGTAATCAAAAATAAATATAAAGTGAGCACTATACACTTTGTATTCTGTGTTATAATTTAAATCAATACATTTGAAAATGTAGAAAACATCCAAAAAGATTTAAATACACCTCTACCCCGATATAATGCGACCCAATATAACACAAAAACTGATATAACACGGTAAAGCAATGCTCCAGGGGGGCGGGCCTGCGGACTCCGGCGGATCAAAGCAAGTTCGATATAACGCAGTTTCACCTATAATGCGGTAAGATTTTTTTTTGACTCCCGAGGACAGCGTTATATCGAGGTAGAGGTGTAAACAAACAGTACAATTAATCGCATGATTAATCGCGATTAATTTTTTTAATCGCTTAACAGCCCTAATTGTTAGGCTATTGTATAAATATAAACACCAATGATTAGGAAGACAGGTAATAGTTATGGGGCATTCTATCATTAGAAATATAGATAGCTGGGTTTGCGATGACTAGGAGAACTGCATGGTTACTTGCCTTCCTGGTGCAAAGGTTGCGAATTCTCTGGAGACATCCAGATAGACTTATGTGTAATGCTGGTGAGGAGCTGGTGGTCGTGGTACATGTAGGTACCAATGACATAGGGAAGAATAGAAGAGAGGTCCTGGAGGCCAAATTTAGGCTGCTAGGTAAGAGATTGAAGTCCAGGACCTATATGGTAGCATTCTCTGAAATGCTTCCGGTTCCATGCGCAGCGTCAGTTAGACAGGCAAAACTGCAGGGTCTCAATGTGTGGATGTGACAATGGTATAGGGAGGAGGAGTTTAGATTTATTAGGAACTGGGGAAACGTTTAGGAACAGGGGAGCCTATACAGGAAGGATAGGCTCCACCTAAACCAAAATGGAACCAGATTGCTGGCACTTAAAATTAAAAATTTAAACTGTAGAGCAGTTTTTAAACTGAGGGCTGGGGGAAAGCCGACAGGTGCAAAGGAGCACATGGTTCAGACAGACATCCCTTAGTGGAGGATTAATGGAGATCTCTATGTCCTAGGAAGAAGAGGAGGATGGAAGATGATAAAATACGGGTAGGATCTGATGATTAACAGTCAAATGAAAAAGAGTCCCATTCAATTACATCATGTAATGGCAGACAGCTAAAAAGTGACACCTTTTTCAAGTGCTTATATACAAATGCTAGAAGTCTAAATAATAAGATGGGTGAACTAGAGTGCCTCGTATTAAATGAGGATATTGATATAATAGGTATCACAAAAACTTGGGGGAATGAGGATAATCAATGGGACACAGTAATACCAGGATACAAAAGATATCGGAAGGACAGGAAGAGTCAGCATGGATTCACCAAGGGCAAGTCATGTCTGACTAACCTAATTATCTTCTATGATGAGATAACTGACTCTGTGAATGAGGGGAAAGCAGTGGATGTGTTATTCCTTGACTTTAGCAAACTTTTGATATGGTCTCCCACAGTATTCTTGCCAGCAAGTTAAAGAAGTACGAGTTGGATGAATGGACTATAAGGTGGATGGAAAGCTAGCTAGATCATCGGGCTCAACAGATAGTGATCAATGGTTCCATGGCTAGTTGGCAGCCGGTATCAAGTGGAGTGCCCCAAGCATCGGTCCTGGGCCGGTTTTGTTCAATATCTTCATTAATAATCTGGAGGATGGTGTGGATTGCACCCTCAGCAAGTATGCAGATGACACTAAACTGGGAGGAGTGGTAGATATGCTGGAGGACAGGGATAGGATAGAGAGGGACCTAGACAAATTAGAGGATTGGGCCAAAAGAAATCTGATGAGGTTCAACAAGGACAAGTGCAGAGTCCTGCACTTAGGACAGAAGAATCCCATTCACTGTTACAGACTAGGGACCGAATGGCTAGGAAGCAGTTCTCCAGAAAAGGATCTAGGGGTTACAGTGGACGAGAAGCTGGATAGGAGTCAACCATGTGCCCTTGTTGCCAAGAAGGCTAACAGCATTTTGGGCTGTATAAGTAGGAGCATTGCCAGATCGACAGACATGATCATTCCCTTCTATTCGGCATTGGTGAGGCCTCATCTGGAGTAGTGTGTCCAGTTTTGGGCCCCACACTACAAGAAGGATGTGGAAAAACTGGAAAGAGTCCAGCGGAAAGCAACAAAAATGATTAGGGGTCTGGAGCACATGACTTATGAAGAGAGGCTGAGGGAACTGGGATTATTTAGTCTGCAGAAGAGAAGAATGAGGGGGGATTTGATAGCTGCTTTCAACTACCTGAAAGGGGGTTCCAAAGAGGATGGATCTAAACTGTTCTCAGTGGTAGCAGATGACAGAACAAGGAGTAATGGTCTCAAGTTGCAGTGGGGGAGGTTTAGGTTGGATATTAGGAAAAACTTTTTCACTAGGAGGGTGGTAAAGCATTGGAATGGGTTACCTAGGGAGGTGGTGGAATCTCCTTTCTTAGAGTTTTTAAGGTCAGGCTTGACAAATCCCTGGCTGGGATGATTTAGTCGGGATTGGTCCTGCTTTGAGCAGGGCCTTGGACTAGATGACCTCTTGCTGTCCCTTTCAACCCTAATATTCTTTGATTCTATGACAGAACAAGTCATGTTGGTGGAGGAGTGGCACTATATGTGAAAGAAAGCGTAGGATCAAACGAAGTAAAAAAATCTTAAATGAACCTAAATGTACCACTCTAAGGATAGTATCTCTAAGGATAGTAATTGCATGCTCTAATAAGAAGAGTAGCAGTAGGGATCTATTACGGACTACCTGGGCAGGATGGTGATATAGGGACTGTGAAATGCTCAGGGAGATTAGAGAGGTTATAAAAATAAAAAACTCAATAGGAGATTTCAATTATCCTCATATTGACTGGAT
The DNA here is from genome assembly GCF_013100865.1 of Trachemys scripta elegans. Taxonomy (NCBI): domain Eukaryota; kingdom Metazoa; phylum Chordata; order Testudines; family Emydidae; genus Trachemys; species Trachemys scripta. The sequence continues at coordinate 106,276,577 of NC_048299.1, forward strand.
ACATGTCACTGCAGGATAGGATGCAGAGATAAAGTTTCTTGACACCTTAAATGACTACTTCTTGGAGAAGCTAGTTCTGGAACCCACACGGGGACAGGCAATTCTTGATTTAGTCCTAAGTGGAGAACAGGATCTGGTCAAAGAGGTGAATATAGCTGGACCGCTTGGTAATAGTGACCGTAATATAATTAAATATAACATCCCTATGGTGGAGAAAACACCACAGCAGCCCAACACTGTAGCATTTAATTTCAAAAACTGGGACTACACAAAAATGAGGAGATTAGTTAAACAGAAATTAAAAGGTACAGTCAGTGCCAAAAGTGAAATCCCTGCAAGCTGCATGGAAACTTTTTAAAGACACCAGAATGGAGGCTCAACTTAAATGTATACCCCAAATTAAAAAATATAGTCAAAACTAAAAAAAGTGCCACCGTGGTTAAACAACAAAGGAAAAGAAACAGTGAGAGACAAAAAGGCATCCTTTAAAAAATGGAAAATCTTAGTGAGGAAAATAGAAAGGAGCATAAACTCTCACAAATGAAGTGTAAAAATATAATTAGGAAGGCCAAAAAAGAATTTGAAGAACAGCTAACCAAAGACTCAAAAAGCAATAGCAATTTTTTTAAAAAAAATATATTAGAAGCAGGAAGCCTGCTAAACCACCAGTGGGGCCACTGGACGATTGAGATGTTAAAGGAGCACTCAATGACTATAAGGCCACCACGGACAACCTAAATTAATTTTTTGCATCCGTCTTCACAGCTGAGGATGCGAGGGAGATTCCCAAACGTGAGTCATTCTTTTTAGGTGACAAATCTGAGGACCTGTCCCAGATTGAGGTGTCAGAGGAGATTTTAGAACAAATTGATAAATTAAACAGAAATAAGTCACCAGGACCAGATGGTATTCACCCAAGAGTTCTGAAGGAACTCAAATGTGAAATTGCAGAACTACTAACTGTAGTCTTAACCTATCATTTAAATCAGCTTCTGTACCAAATGACTGGAGTACAGCTAATGAGATGCCAATTTTTAAAAAGGACTCTAGAGGTGATCCCGGCAATTACAGGCCAGTAAGCCTGACTTCAGTACTGGGCAAACTGGTTGAAATTATAAAAAAAAACAGAATTGTAAGACACATAGATGAACATAAATTGTTGGGGAAGAGTCAACATGGTTTTTGTAAAGGGAAATCGTGCCTCACCAATTTACTAGCATTCTTTGAGGGGGTCAACATGCATGAGGACAAGGGGATCCAGTGTACTACACAGTGTAGTTAGATTTTCAGAAAGCCTTTGACAAGGTCCCTCACCATAGGCTCTTAAGTAAAGTAAGTTGTCATGGGATAAAAGGGAAGGTCCTCTCATGAATTGGTAACCGATTAAAAGATAGGAAACCAAGGGTAGGAATAAATGGTCAGTTTTCAGAATGGAGAGGAGTAAATAGTGGTGACCCCCAGAAATCAGTACTGAGACCAGTCCTATTCAACATTGTCATAACTATAAAGGGAAGGGTAACAGCTGTCCTGTGTACAGTACTATAAAATCCCTCCTGGCCAGAGACTCCAAAATCCTTTTCCCTGTAAAGGGTTAAGAAGCTCAGGTAACCTGGCTGGCATCTGACCTAAAGGACCAATAAGGGGACAAGATACTTTCAAATCTTGTGGGGGGGAAGGTTGTTGTTTGTGTTCTTTGTTTGGGAGTGTGTTCGTTCTCGGGACTGAGAGGGACCAGACATCAATCCAGGTTCTCCACATCTTTCTAAACAAGTCTCTCCTATTTCAAACTTGTAAGTAAATAGCCAGGCAAGGCGTGTTAGTTTTCCTTTGTTTTCTCAACTTGTAAATGTACCTTTTACTAGAGTGTTTATCTTTGTTTGCTGTACTTTGAACCTAAGACTAGAGGGGAGTCCTCTGAGCTCTTTAAGTTTGATTACCCTGTAAGGTTAATTTCCATACTGATTTTACAGAAATGATTTTTACCTTTTTCTTTAATTAAAAGCCTTTTTAAGAACCTGATTGATTTTTCCTTGTTTTAAGATCCAAGGGATTTGGATCTTGATTCACCAGGAGTTGGTGAGAGGAAAGAGGGGAATGGTTAATTTCTCCTTGTTTTAGATCCAAGGGGGTTGGATCTGTATTCACCAGGGAATTGGTGAAGGTTTCTCAAGGCTTCCCAGGGAGGGAAAATTGATGGTGGCAGCGGAACCAGAGCTAAGCTGGTAGTTAAGCTTAGAAGTTTTCATGCAGGCCCCTACATTTGTACCCTAAAGTTCAAAGTGGGGATCCAGCCTTGACAAACATATTCATAAATGATCTGGAAAAAGGAGTAAACAGTGATGTGGCAAAATTTGCAGATGATACAAAACTACTCAAGATAGTTAAGTCCCAGACAGTCTGCGAAGAGCTACAAAAGAATCTCACAAAACTGGGTGACTGGTCAACAAAATGGCAGATGAAATTCAATGTTGATAAATGCAAAGTAATGCACATTGGAAAACAATCCCAAGTATACATATAACATGATGGGGTCTAAATTAGACGTTACCATTCAAGAGAAATCTCCGAGTCATTGTGGATAGTTCTTTGAAAACATCCACTCAATGTGCAGCAGCAGTCAAAAGTGTTGGGAATCATTAAGAAAGGGATAGATAATAAGACAGAAAATATATTGCCTCTATATAAATCCATAGTACGCCCACATCTTGAATACTGTGTGCAGATGTGGTCACCCCATCTCAAAAAAGATATATTGGAATTCAGAAAAGGGCAACAAAAATGATTAGGGGCATGAAACGGCTTCCGAATGAGGAGAGACTAATAAGACTGGGACTTTTCAGCTTGGAAGGGATGACTAAGGGGGGATATGATAGATGTCTATAAAATCATGACTGGTGTGGAGAAAGTAAATAAAGAAGTGTTATTTACTCCTTCTCATCACACAGTAACTAGGGGTCATGAAATGAAATTAATAGGCAGTGGGTTTAAAACAAACAAAAGGAAGTATTTTTCACACAACGCAGGGTCAACCCATGGAACTCCTTGCCAGAGCATGTTGTGAAGGCCAAGACTATGAAAGGGTTCACAAAAGAACTAGATGAGTTCAAGGGGGATAGGCCCATTAATGGCTATTAGCCAGGATGGGCAGGGATGGTGTCCCTAGCCTCTGTTTGCAAGAAGCTGGGATGGAAAACTTGATTACCTATTCTGTTCATTCCCTCTGGGGCACCTGGCATTGGACACTGTTGGAAAACAGGATACTGGGCTAGATGGACCTTTGGTCTGACCCAGTATGGTCGTTCTTATGTAGTCATTTAAAAGTTGAAATAAATAGTTCAATAGTTCTATGCAATGGCCCTGCCACAGTGGCTCATAATAAATGGAAGTAAGACCGACATCTCTTAAAAGGTCTGAACGGTTTTTCTGTGTATGTTTGGCTAGCTAGCATGGCTTCACCTGGTTTCTTCTCTGATCCTTGCTAGCGCATTCCCTCTTGATATGACCTGCAGTCATCCAGTGCTGACCTAGTTCTTAGTACAGAGGGACTAATTAACTCAGGTGCAACGCTGACAGATGAGGTGTCAGCACACGCAAAGGTCCCCATGTCTCCACTCCAAATACATAGCTGTGTGTTAGTATTGTTAAAATAGATATTAGAATTATAAGAATGTATTTAGATTTTACAGAATGCTTATAAATTGCTGCATGCATTAATCTCATTTATAACATCTGTATCTCATACTGTAAGATGATATTTGAGTTTTGCATTGTGGTTCTCTGTAACTGTATAAATCACCAGACAGGTGAGAGGCATTAATTAGTGCGAAATGCTGGTTTAAAACAGAAAGTCCCTGTTAAGTCCCTGCCCATCACGGAAGGCCCACCAACAGACAGACAGACTAGTGTGGAACATTAAAAAGGACAAAAGACGGTTTACTCTCCCCTGCCCATGAAGATGAGTCATGCAAGCAAATTCCTCCCACCAGCTGAGTCTGCAGCGTAGAGCGGAAGGCGGGGGGGGTGGGGGAGGAGGGGGATAAAATTCCCCAACAAGAAGGAACTGTATCAAGGGCAGGTGCAACCACTAGGCGAACTAGGCAGTCGCCTAGTGGTTGAGGACACCTAAAAGCCCAAAGCCCGCTCAGGCGAGGAGGTGGAGTGGAGGTGGTGTGGGGGGAGGGTGGGGGGGGGGGAAAGAGGCGCGCCGGGGGGGGGGGGGAGGGCGGCGCGCGGGGAGGGCCGCCCACAGTAAGGGGGGACACGCACACAGGGGAACCGCTCCCCGTCCCAGATCACCTCCACTCTGTCTCCTCCGCTGAGCACACAGCCCCCGCTCTAATTCTTCTCCAATCGGCGCTGCAAGCCTGGGAGAGGAGAATTAGGGCAGCGCCGGTGTGCTCAGCAGAGGAGGTGGAGCAGAGGTGAGCTGGGGTGGGCTCCCCGGGCGGGGTTAGCTGCAGAGGGGGGGTTGCTGCTGCGGGCGGGGGGGAGGGGGCGGGCGGGCAGGGTTAGCTGCTGCGGGGGGAGGGTCAGCGGGGTGGTGGTGGGGGGGGGGTGTCGCAAGGTGGAAGTTTCGCCTTGCACCAGCCCTGACTATCTTTATGCTGCTTGGACTCTGGGAGCAAGAATTACTAGCCATAAGCACTAGACCCTAGTGCTTAGTCTGGGTTAGCCCTAAAGAACATATAGAGCTTGTTTATTATAGAAGCTTCTATTACTTTTTGAAACTGAAGTTTGGAGAGAGAGAGAGAGAGAGAGAGAGAGAGAGAGAGAGTGTGTGTGTGTGTGTGTGTATGTATATATATATATAAAAATAAATCTTTAGATAGTTACATGGAATTATCTACAATGCTGGTTATTGGTGTGAGATCTGAAGTGCAATTGACTGGGGTAAGTAACTGGTCCTTTGGGACTGGGAGTAACCTGAATATTACTGTGATCCTTGCTGTAAGGGACCATCTATCACAAAATCAGGCTTACTTGGGTGGTGAGACAGATCAGAATACCCCAGGGGACTGTCTAACTCATATTAAAGCTGTTATAGTGATTGAGGAGTGAACACTTGACAACTGGTTGGTGAAATCTAAATACAGAATCAACCAATTTGGGGGTTGTGCCTGGTTCTTAATAGTCTGCCCTGCGGTTGGTACTCTCACTCTTGGACCACTGCAGGACAGCTTGACATCAGGATCCTCTTTTTAACTAGTTTCTTGCTGGCAAAATGTTAGATATAAAAAAAAAAAGACATCAATAATCATATATATATAAATTAATAATGCTTCATAATTTTGTTCAGTAGCTAAAGATGCAAAAGTAACAGATATGTTTTGTTTCCCTAATGCTTTTCTTTCCAGTGTAAACAGAACTGTGATATTATGCAAATTCACTTTGCTATCAGCAGAGACTGGCAGGTACACAACAGGCTCCAGGCAAGACTCACTGCTTACTCTATTCCAATTAAATTGGAAGACTAGAATTCGAAATATGCTACTTAGCTAGGATGAACATCTCCTTTTAAAAAAAGGCTTATTTCAATACAACAGAATACTTAACCAGCATGTGTAGAAACCTTTATGCTTTCAACTAGTGTGTCTTTCAGTCTTCATTAATTTAAAATCATGTTTCCTGTGAAATCAAACAGACCTGTTTGGGTGGTGGAGGGGTGGCGAGAAAACTTCTCAATTGCTGACAAAAAACTGCAAGTGAAATATATTTCAGTGGTCTCAAATTACGAATACTGTATCTCTCTAGACCAGGGGTTCCCAAAGTTGGCTCGCGGCTTGTTGAGGGTAAGCCCCTGCAGGCTGCGAGACACTTTACCTGAGTGTCCGCAGATACAGCCACTCGCAGCTCCCAGTGGCCGCGGTTCGCCGTTCCTGGCCAATGGGAGCTATGGAAAGTGGCGCAGGCCGGGCCACCGCTTCCCGCAGCTCCCATTGGCTGGGAACAGTGAACCGCGGCCACTGGGGGCTGTGAGCCCCTTACAGGGCCTTACCCTGAACAAGCCGCGAACCAACTTTGGGAACTCCTGCTCTAGACCAAATTAAAGTATTTTAGTAGTTTAAGCCTCAACATCTGAAACATACATTTCCTTTTGGTTACAAAGGGTACACAAGTGTTCTGCTTTTCATAAAAAATGGAAAAAAGCTGACTTCAAAAGAGTTTAGGCTTTTATGGGGCTAACATTTGACTTCAAAATGAAGGAGTTTCTCATTTTAAAATGGGGTTGAATGACCCCTCTTCCATTAAAATTGAAAAGATAGGACATTATCTAGAACAACAAAAGTAAGGGAAATAATACACCTATATTAGTTTGCCACAGTGTTTACGAGTCATTCCTCACCATTTTCAGGCTACAATTAAAAGTGGCTCTCCATGATTGACCTTTAGCACTATTCCAAAATAGTGCCAATTAAGATGTTTTTGAAAGATGAAATAGTGAATATCATTAAAGATGAAAATGTAAGCTTATTTTAAATTTGTACATACATATTCTAATTAATTTGGAAAGTTTAACCCTACAATAATCTCTACTGTAATATATGCAAATTAGTATCAGAGGGGTAGCCGTGTTAGTCTGAATCTGTAAAAAGCAACAGAGGGTCCTGTGGCACCTTTGAGACTAACAGAAGTACTGGGAGCATAAGCTTTCGTGGGTAAGAACTTCACCCACGAAAGCTTATGCTCCCAGTACTTCTGTTAGTCTCAAAGGTGCCACAGGACCCTCTGTTGCTATATGCAAATTAGAATCCGGATTTGATCTGTTCCAAGAAATAACTACTAAAAAAAAAAAACAGGAGGAGGAGGAGGAGGAGGAGAGGGAGATTAATTGAGCTAAAGATGTTGAAATTTTATCATTTGTCTGAGCTACTACACTGGTAATTTTTCAGGGATATCTCAAATACATACAATAATTTAGCTACATAGTGCATTATCAAAAGTGCACATAAAGTGAATGAAGAGCTAACTTGTACAGTAACTACAGCTCTTTGAGAAGTTTTGTCCCTATGAGTGCTCCACCACAGGATGCGTGCATGCCTGTGTGCTCCTGATTGGAGCTTTTAAGTCAGCAACATCTATGATCTACACCAGTGATCTATATATCCTCGTATTCCGGTGAGCGAGATTATATAGGGAAGGATGGAACAGCCGCCACTCCAGTTCCTTCTCAACTACAAAATGCAAGGAGGTTCTGCAGCAGAAGGGGAAAAAGGACAGACGACAGAGCACACCTGTAAGGTACAATGTGAGGGGACACGGGGCAAAACATCTGCAAAAATTCCAGTTATTGTACAAGTAATCTCGCCTTTGAGATTTTGTGCCTATGGGTACTCCACAACACAAGACTTCCAAGCAATATCTCAATGTGGAGGCAGGTGTTGAAGAGGCAGATCTAACAGTTCTGAGGACAGTGTCATGCCTGTCATGTACTATTCCTCCAATACATGCATTTTTTCTGCAACCCTATATACACATTGCTTATTTTTTTCCTTACACTATCATAATAGTTAAGTACATAATTGTGTGAAAAATCCAAGTCATATACCTTACAGAGAATATATTTTATGAATTTAATCAGGAGCGAGTTATGAAAAACTCTTTTCAACCATCACCCTCTCACATAATTCAAGAATCAAGGTAGTTAATTATAAAGTTAGTTTACCTGTACCACAACTAGCCAAAAATTGACAGAATTTTTTTTTTTTTTTAAATCAGAGAAAGTCATTTAGTCAAAACTGAAATGTCCCATGAGAACATGTTAATTTCCATGAAATGTTTTTTAAAAACCCTGTAAGAACAGAATGTTCTGATTTTTAAGGACTTCTCATTTTGAAATATATATATTTTAATGTAATTATTTTTTCATTTTAGTTTTATGTTTAAATTTGTGTGCTTACGTTGTTACAAAACTGAATTACAAAATGTGACAAATGAAGGAAAGCGTATGTGAAGGACATGGAATTACTATGTAATCTAAGAATACAGTAATATAATGATGTTATGAACACTGTATGTGACTTGGTCAGTGAGGGCAAGTTCTTCTGTATTTTGTTATAAAAGTTTCCTATATGAATGCATTGATCTAGCTTAATAAGGGCTGTAGGAAGAACCAACAGAAAGACAATGGCTCCAGATACGAAAATCCCAGCACACACTTGAAAGACAATTGGCAAAGCCATCAGCTTCAAGAACTTTACAGCCTATCTACAATGATCTTTTGCCAGGCTGGGAAATTCAAGATCAAAAAGACTTAACAGCTTTTAAATGGGGGTCTCCCTGATGCATGGGGGAGAAATGGTTTTATGAATTATGGAAAGACTATGCCAATCAGACTGTAGAGATCTTGAGGGAGGGAAGGGGTCTACAGGAAATTTAGACCATTCCACAGGATAACCATGTGGAAAGTGGTTAGTTATCTGGTCAACCAGATGTCTGTTTTAAGAACTGTTTTTATCTTAAATGCTTTTGTTCTAAATAAATAATACTTTGTTTTAAGGAGGCTGTTGTCACTGCTTACTACTGTTATTGCTGGAGGAAGAAACAGATTTGGAGGTACTGGACATAGGTCAGATCCTGTTGAGGCAATCTCGGTTGATACACAGGGGGCTGCAACCCAAGACCTGGTCTGAGAATTGTATCATTCCATCCCAGAAGAGGCAACTGCAAGACAGACCTGAAAGGGAGGGCAGCATTCGAAGGGGCCAGGAAGGCATAGAGTTAGCCCGGGCACCATGACATGTGTTCCTAATGTCTAGAGCAGTGGAGGGCAACCTGCAGCCCACGTGCAGCCATCAGGGTAAGCTGACAGTGGGCCATGAGACTTTTGCGGACGTTGACCATCCACAGGCACAGCCTCCCACAGCTCTCAGTGGCCGTGGTTCACCATTGTCGGCCAATGGGAGCTGCGGGAAGCGGTGGGCTGGCTGCCGCTTCCTGCAGCTCCCATTGGCTGGGAACTGCGAACCACGGCCACTGGGAGCTGTGGGGGGCTGTGCCTGCGGATGGTCTGCAAAATGTCTCACAGCCCGCAATCAGCTTACCCTGATGGGCTGCAGGTTGCCCACCACTGGTCTAAATGAATCCCATTGTGTGTTTCTTGGAAAGTTTGAGGTTCCAATTATCTTGGAACTTCTTGTACTAGTACATTCTCCAATATACGACTGGGTTTCAAATAGCCCGAAATAGGCTCTGCTGCACATTCTGCTTGGTACAGAGAAAGCTTCATCAGTAAACAAGAAAGCCAATATTTAAGTACATCACCAACTGAAATTTGGGGAAAACTAAAATTTAGGGACTACATTTGCATCCTAGCTAGATTTCAACAGTAAAAAAATATACAAATTCATGGCTAGCAGAGCGGAGTTTCACTGACTAGAAAACATTTTAAAAAGTAGTTCTGATCAAGCAAGTTTTTCTGCAGGAATATAGTGGAATTTGCTTTTGTACATGATTGTTCTCTCTTCATTTGTCCTATGTTATTTCTCAGTTTAATACTTTATTTCCCAGATGTCCCTATTGTTCCATGCAATAGCAGAGTTGTATTGAATCTCTGGACCATAACCACTATTCAAACTTTAGCCCCACTACTTCTTTGCCTTTTTGCTTCATTTTCGTGCAGTGCTTTCCTTCAATTCAGCTAATACTCTGACTCTGAGATTAGATTCAGTGGCTCTAGGGATGGCCTTCAAAGTTCATGTTGATGTCCTCTGTAGCTATTCACCTGCTTAATGTGTCATCCTTTCCATTCACTATCCTCTACCTAATGAGCAATCTCTAGCACTGCTGCAACATCCCCAACTTATGGAAATAATCTTCATTGGTTATATAAATGAAGGTAACAGATGACAAGACAATAAAACAACTGGTTAACGGATGTTACACACACACACACACACACACACACACACACAGGGCTTCTCTTTCACATGCATATAGACACTTAATATTGGAGAAAATCCTCCACCAGATTTGGGTTTTTTATTTTAGGTTTATATTTAGTATTTTATTTTATATTTATCAATTACAATACCAATCACCAATTCTTATGGATACGATTATGTCATCGTGGTCACCACTGTCACATAACTGTAAATTCTACCATTTATCTGGACCCTGCTGCCACACATTATCAGTGTGTTAGTTTGCTTTGATCTAGTCCCGTTTCAAAACAGAACTATGTTAAAGCTAACTAACAAACTGTTAATGAATGGCAGCAAGGTCCTCACAGTCACTGTGACCACAGCATGAATTTTTTTTTTTTTTTAAACAGTGACTGATATAAATTATGCATAACTTTATCCTGACAAAACTATATAATTCAATTAAAATGTATTTGATAGTTAGTATTTAATATTAATATTTAAAAATTAAATCCGAATTTTAAAGAAAAACTAAATACAAATATTAAAGTCAAAATCTAAAATGACACTTTTCAATTTTTCTGTAATGCTTTTGTTGAGCCAAAACTGAATTTTGGAAATTGAAATGTTGTTCTGATTTTGAATTTTTTTTTTTAAAATATCACATTTGTCTGTGGAATGAAAATGTCAAGTTTCAACGAGCTCTAACCTGTGCACATATGTTTATATCTTTGAGTTATTTAGGTTTTTAGGGCAGAAAGCTGTCTGTGTTCATTTGATCAGGTGATGAATATAAAAATCTTACATGCTCTAAGACAATGGTTCCCAAACTTTTTTCCACCAAGGACCCCGTTAGCATCTGATTAAATGACCCAGACCCCTTTTGTTTCTGGTTCTACTGGAATATACACAGCAGCATGGGAATGGTCCTGCCTGCTCCCCTCAGAAATGATGCATCATGCTATGTGGAACAAAATGGCGTCCTTCATGTGGCAAAGTGCCAGAATTTCTTTCCAGTGTGTCCTGGCCCTGCTTCCAGGGACAGACCCTAGCATAACCCACAGTGGACTCCCATGATCCAGGGACCTCACTACGGGAACCACTACTGGAGAGGTTTGTGAATGCCTTAGAAAGCAAACCGTACTACAGATTGCACAGAATTTGAAATAAACAGTCTAGTGGCCCTTTTTAAAATTATTATTATTATTAAAGATACCCAGAACTGCTATGTCCTTTATAATGTTAAAAGAAGAATGCAATGGGTGGATCGGTGGGCTTTTACTGTATATTCAGTGTGGAATGTTCCAGATACAAACAAATGTGGGCATTGTTTCATTACTACCATTTTTCAAATATTCTCAAAACTATTTGTCCTTGCTAAACCAATGTCAAGCCTGAATTTCTTAAAGCAGTAAGTCATGAAGCCACGTAGACAGCATCTGAAAACCAGCAACACAACAACACTGTATTACCTCTTTCACTGGCATCATCTACAAGTACAATTTCTTCCAGCAAGTGTCGTGGCGACCGATTTATCACACTATGGACAGTTCGTAAAAGCGTACTCCAAGCCTCATTGTGAAACACAATGACAACACTTGTTGTAGGAAGATTGTCTGGATACACCTTTGTTTTACACCTATGGACAGAAAGGTAAATCAAACAGGTTCATTGATAAGTCAACAATTTTTATAACAATTTTAAAATATAATTTCTGGGTTATAACATTAAAAATACTCCAATAGTAGGATTTAAAATGTGAAAAATGAAAAAAAGATCAAGAGTTTGCAGATTTAAAATAGCAAATAGATATATTTGCACCATAACATGTCTCTGTGTGTTCCAGCTTTGTGGCTCTTTTTAACATACACTGGTGTAAAGGGTTAAGAAAAGCGTTTGTCACTATATTATGCTGAACCGTTCAAACCCATAGTAGAGAGGCAAGGAAAGGATGGAGGACTGAATGGCTCAGTAGATTAAGTAATGGAATGGCAAGCTTTTCATTTGCGGTGCATGTATTGCTCCCTGCTCTGGTCAGCAGTGACCAGATGTTACCATCTGACGGCTGTTCAGTCACTTGCAGTGCATAAATTGAGTTGGTGAGAACAGGATAAAGAAGTGGCATCCTTGTTAACACCATAGGCAAACACACAAGATGTGTATTGAAACTATTGTCTCATTTCTTTTACGTCCTTGTATACCTGTTTTGTGAATAAGGAGGATCAATCTTCCAAGGATGCCACCTCTGATAACATTAAATTAGATCTATACTCGCTTTAAGAAAAAAACTTAATTAAGCAAAAGCTATACAGGCTGGGAAGTGAACAGTTTTACAACAGAAAAAAAAATCAGAAAAATTAAAAGTATATTTGCACAAAAGTAATTTATTTGGAATATTGTATGTCTGGAAGAAAAAATAATTTAATATAGCTAGCATTATATATTTAGCGTTATCCTACTCTAGTAGTTCTTGACATTTGGGGGGAAATGTAAGATTTTAAAATACCCTATAAAATTCATGTAAGTTAATTGTGTATTGAACTTTATAGTAGCTTTTTTAAAAAAAGCAAAATTATGTTCATACAACCTTTTGCTACTGAAAAGTCACATTTGATGCCCCCACTCTAGGATACAAAAATGTTTTTTCCGGTTTTGCATATATTGGACATGCTATAAAAGCTAGTTTAAAGGCAAAAAAAAAAAAAGATTTATATTTAGTTAATTTTACTGGCTGAAAGTAGGCTAAAAAAAGTTTTCATATTTGACGTTTTGAAATTTGTATGCAAGACTATAATGTCTCCAAGAGCACCACATACCTTAAAAAGCAAATGTCTAGCCTACAGACTGGATCACTGTTTTTCAGCAAGCAACCCCGCACAGAATCAGGTAGAGAAATCAATATACTGCACATAAATTTTCAAAAAACTGTTGGAAGGCTTTAAAGTGCAATTCTACTTTAAAAGTGACTATAAAAACTTAGCACTTTTTTTACTCCTTGTATATTTTCAGAATCATATGCAAACTATTGTAATATAAAATTTTAGTTCTGTCAGCTTTGGAGAATCAACAAAGCAATGTAGAAATATGAAATCAAAATCAGAAGAGGACAAGGAATACACTTTATGGAGCTTCATTTCTATCAATAGAACTGTTTTGTTGAATTCTAAATTGAGAGATCAAATGAACTGCAACAGGGTTCATGATAGGCAGTACTGACGCATGCCACCCCAGAAGAAACGCCAAGAAGGATGCTGCCTTAGGAAGCCTTATACCTTCCAACAGCCTTCAGGGAACTGTGAGGAGCATTCAGCACGTTTCCTCCAAATTTAGGGAGGGGGCTAGCATTACTGGCCAGTGTAAAAGAATAGGGCAATGGGTCTGCATCCTCCTCCCACCCTCATTCAATTTGCAGAAGATAGGGTCACTAAAAGCACTAGCCAAAACTAGTTCTCATACTCTGAGCATAAGTACTACATTTGTGCCTGAACTTTCCGAGTGGGAGTGGGGTGGTTCCTCCAACTGAGAGCAGAACCCACAAAGTCTGGGGGCATACAAGCTCCAACATGCCTTACTGAGGGTGAGCTACAAACACATTCCTCAAAGATGCAGCTGAGGATTTTTGGGCCTTGGAGTGAACTGAGTGTCTTTCTGTAAGGGCTACTTAAGCTAAATATTAGCAAAGTCTACTACAACTAGTAATCCAATTAGACAGTCTTCAGGTGGAAACATGTTAACCTTTCATTCTTTCCTCATAAAGTACAAATAATCTAGGAAATACTCTAACAGCCTAATCCCATCAAGACTGACAAGGCCCTATGCACATCTAAGTATTTTCCATTAGGAGTATATAGCGCTGGTAGAGTTCTAATTTTAATATGGGTATTTTGACTTCCGATGAGCAACTTCTCTCTAACACTGACAATCATCCAGTATCCATACTATAAATTGAATCTGGATCTTATAAATATTAGAACCAGATGCAGAATTTGGCCTTCCTTCTGGGATAGCAGAGACAGCTGAACAGGCAATTGGATCAGGGGCTGAAATGAAAGGTTCATCGGGTCTAAAAACCAAGACTGCCTTTGCCTAGGCTGGAGCCAGAATTATCTTTGCTGAGTCTTGTTTGATCATTCTGATTACCCTTGGGATTAGGGGAACTGGATGATAAATGCATGTGTAAGGCTGTAGGAAAATCACGGGCTGTGATTTTGTTGAGGAAACCGCAAATTGTTGCAATTTTAAGTGGCATTGCAACTTGGAACATGGAGCCACCTCTCTCATGACTTGGTGAGGGCCATGGCAGATGCAGAGGATGGGACTAGTTTCTCCGTAGCATTCACCACCCCCTCACTGCCCTAGCTCCATATTGAGCACCACTGCCTGCACTCAAGCCCTTCTGGCGCTTGCCTTGCACTTTGCCCAGGTGAAGGTCTACCTGCACCTGGTAGTGTGGGTCAGGGCCACCAAGCAGCAGTGTCTCCTACCCAACTTCAAGGACTTTCCTTTCCACAGCCACCCCTATGCACCGAGGGACAAGCTAGAGGATGTCCCAGTGAATGGGGCTGGATGGGCTTGTCTCTCCTGCAGGATACAGGGCTGGGAAGGCTTCTAGAGATCTCTGATCTGGGTCTAGCTCCAGGATGCAAGAGTTTGGACTCCAACACCACACACGGCGTGGGGGAGCAGTGGGAGGTACTAGTCATCTAGTCAATAATGAAACAAAACATTTAGGTCCCGGGGCTTTGACTTCAACTTTCGAACAACAACGACGACAACCAAGTCAACTTTCTTACAGCCTTATACATGAAAGCTGATGACCAAGGATCAGGAATGCCCCTGCCATGGACCTGTGATCCTGATCCCCTGCTGAAGAACTCTTGACACTTTCTGTTGTTCAATGTTGATAATATCTATGGAGCGTTGACGTCACTAAGTATTTTTTGAATGACAATGTCCTTTACCGACAAATTATGATTGCTTGTAAGTTACCTGCTGAGGCAAAAAAGCAGAACATTCTGAAGACCTGGTAAGCGGAGAGCCACTAGATTTAAGTTGTGACCAATACACTTGTTCCACAGACATACTGCTTCCTGACAGGGGGGTGGATCTTGCTCCTCTGTTAGTAAAACATTACTGCTTGTTAATATATGGACAGATGAGCCTTTAAGAACTGGAAAACATGGAACACAAGCATGGCAAGTTGCACTCTGCTCCAGAATGTATGTGTGTAATTGGGCCTCTTTGAAAAATCAGAGACCTTGAACCTATGTGGCCCAGGTGAACCCCCATCCCATGTTGGAAGCATTTGTTATGAGAGTTTTGAATGGTAGGCATGGAGAAAAGGGAACTCCTCTGGAAGATTTATTGGGATACTTCCACCAGTTTACATGACAACTTCCAGGGGTACCTGCACTGTCTTGTCTAGGTGATGTCCGATGGGCTGATACAGGATGGTTGAAGTAAGTGTATGCAGCAAAGGTGAAGTCTAGCATGCTGACTTATGTAAGTGCAGGACACGACGTGACATAGAAGCCTGAGGCAAGTTCTCAGCAATGTGTTTACGATGTGTCTGCTGTTGATGATTAAATCCACTATGCCACTGATTCTCTCCTGCGGGAGGTAGGTCCTTGCTGCTGTTGTATCCAATACTACCCCAGTAAACTATTTTTTAATTAGAGAACATAAGAACAGCCATGCTGGGTCAGACCGAAGGTCCATCCAGCCCAGTATCGTGTCTGCCAACAGTGGCCAATGCCAGGTGCCCAAGAGGGAGTGAACCTAACAGGTAATGATCAAGTGATCTCTCTCCTGCCATCCATCTCCACCCTCTGACAAACAACCATTAATAGACTTAATAGAATTTGTTTTTCCTCATTGACCCTTAGTTCTAGGGAGGCAAAAGGATGAATAGTCTGCTGAATGGAGCTGACTACCTATTGAGGACATTTTCCTAGGATGAGGCAATTGTTGAGGTTTGGAGTTGTTAAAACTATGACTCTGCTTTCTCAGGTGGGCTGCTGCTACTACATTAAAACATTTCTTGAACACCTTCAGTGCTGCTGGCAGTCTAGAAGGGAATATCCTTTATTAGGAAATGCCTACGTAAAATGAGAAATATTTTTCTGTGGGGAGGACAGATAGCAATATGAAGGTCAAGGAGTTGTGCACCAGTCCGGTGGATTCAGGGAGGGGATTACTGAGGTAAGCGTTACCATCTTGGATTTGAGTCTGCAAATGAAGGTTGTCTCAAGTTGAACGCTGTGGTATCAGAAGATAGTGGCAGTAAACCTCTTAATTCTGTGAAAGTACGTCTACTGATGAAGTTTGCTCTTCTGAGGGGTCCCAGTTTTATCATCTCCATAACCCACAGTCTGTCATTATGGTTCTCCAAACCCCGTGGAAATGAAAATGGTGATTGCTAAAAGGAGGGGAAATAACTAGTGAATCCACTAGAAGTTGTACAGAACTCTTGGCTGCCAAGTCAAATTTGTTGCCTCAACCATGAAACTGGGTGCAGAGATCACACTGATGGCTTTACCATCATCTGGGATTTTTGAAACTTCCTTAGAGACTCAGAAGGTCTGTGTTGCGGGTAATAAGACAGCCTTGGCTATGACCAGGGCCCTAGCAGGTTTCCTTTTAAAGTAAGAGTCTAACACTGCCCACACACTGCCCTCCAAAGACCCTCCTGGGCATCCTTTGAAGTATATAAGGCTTCATCAGCCTTGATACTGAACAAATCCCTCAAAAAAGGCAGGTGATTCCACAGTAACCTATACCTCCTACGGATTGTTGGATGCTTATAGGCAGGACGACGGTCTCAACACCATACCGAACACATGAAGGGCTGCCTGAAAAGAAGAAAGAGGGACCAGCTGTCCTTCACAAATTAATTTAAATTCCTTTGTACAGTCTTATGAGAACCTTAACAAATTTTGAGATATCATTCAAAGTCAAACTTTGCCAAAACCAGCTAGAATTGGGGATTCCAATCTGCATGCTTGCAGATGGCTAATTATTACATCCAAACAGACCTAATATTTTTGGCTGCTTGGACGACTTTCGTGACGCAACATCTGATGGACTATAGCTACTATGAGGGATCCTGGAGCCAGGTGAATATAAAGTTACTCAAACACAGAAGGTGGAACTTGGTATTGATTCTCTGCACACTTGCAGTATAGAGCTATGTAGGCTGGCGTCTGCCAAAGCAACTTTGAAGGATCTGCAATGCTTTCATGAATGGGCATCACTAGGCAACCTGACATGGTATTGGGCAAGATTTCCAGAAGCTTGTGAGATCTCTCCTACACCATTTCTACTGGGTTCCGCAGTGTATCCCCCATCCATTGAGCAACTCTTGGAAGGATCTGAAGTCATCTGGTTATGAGGATGACATGAGTAGGGATGACAGTCTCATGAGGAGATAATGAGAATGTGAGTACTCGAGAACAGTTGTTCGCTTTTAACTTCCTCAGAGCCTTGATCCAGATTCTCACCACTAAGCGACTGTTCTTGAGTAGTTTTAAGTGCTATCCTCTGACACTAGCGATGGAGATTTAGTTTGAGAACATACTGAAGATTATGATCTCCTTGCAAACTAGAAGTCCCATGGAGCCTGGTAAGGTTAAGGGTGCTGATAAGCATAAGGAGCTGGGTGCCAGGGTGGAGGATACCAAGAATTAGGGTCCCTGTGACTTTTAGCGTTAGAATAATGGCAGTTAAACCTCTAAAAGGTAATTCAGGGTCAAATTATAGCACCTGATTCCAGGAAATGCGAGGAAGCTGTCTTTACTATTGTTAAAAGGTCGAGAAGGAATACTCAACTGTTGGAGCTGACTGGCAGGCATACCCTGAATACGACTTCTCACCAATACTTAAATGACTTTTGAAAATGGAGACTTATACATTGCAATGCTGAGATCAATAATACCTTTAAAAATCTAGGCTTTATAGTGCTTAAATGAAACATTCCAAGATTTTCTAGAAGTCTGAGTTAAAAGCAATGAAAATGTTTAAACTTAATTTTGTAATTATATATGAAAGTTAACTACACGAGATCTCCATACATAATACTCATCAGCAACATGTACACAGTACCATGTATACCAAATCATTATAGTGCAGTAAATATTAAATAAACTAACCAGTCTAAACCTGCTGACATTTCAAAGTTTCCCTTCAGGGTACAGGTTTTGAGGCCCTCTTATTTGTGCAGAACGTCCTTAGTATATGGAGTTTTCCTGTTTTATTGGCTGCCCTTCCGCATTCTCTTTAGAAGGGCAGCCAATCAAAGCTGCTGCACATGCTAAATTATAGACTTTTTGGCTGAAACTAAGACTGTAGCACTCCTATATCTGCAGCTAGCAGGGGAGAAGCTATTCCTGATGACTACAGTTCCTGTTGTGGCTCCCAGAACTGCCCCCACCTGAGGTCTATGAGTAAGGGAAGATCCTCCCCTATCCGGTTCTCCCACACAGGCTTGGGTGATGGAGGTTGAGCATTCTCCTCCCTGACCTGCTTTGCTCTCTCAGGGCTGGAAGGCATTTGAAAAGCTCCTTGGCACTACTTTCCACCAAAATTTGCGAAAGGGGGGCATGGTATGGGGAACTGTTTTACAGTGAAACTGGGCTGGAGTTTGTTTTTTTAATAATAAAATTAGTGGTTGTGCTGTGAAATTCTTTTGAAACGAAATGTTTATGCTGACAGGGAGGAGAGAGAATGAAATACTAAGGTCTCTACTTTTCTTTTTGCCCCTCTCTGTAACTTTAGGTATATTTAAGCAAACTTAGGTAAATATTTGAAAACCCGATATCTACTGTTTTAAGTATATTGGAAGATATGCACTTCTCACACACACACAAACAGAAGGGGGGAGTGACAAACAGAGGACTTGCTACCGTTAAAAATCTAATAACCATGACCAGATCATTAACCCCCTCATCAAACTATATAACCATGACTTTGTCATCATTATCCAAGGATGAAATTAAGAGTTGTGTCTATAGTGTGTTACACTATTACTTGGGGACACCATTACTTTCTGTGTATGTACCGCACCCAGCACAATAGGATTTTTTATTAATATAAATATTTATTACTAATAGTAAAATAGCTATCGCTGTTAGTAGAAATGTTTCTATGAATGTTTATAACTTCAAACAGCTCTTAAACCACAAAGGTACTTGCCATTATTATGAATTAAGTCTATGGAAGGTGTTTTAAAAAATACTTAATTATATTGTTCTTTTATTTGGATTGTGTCTGTTCTCTAATTTTAAAGGATTTTAATATAAGAATGGCATATCTGTAGGGTTGGACGTTTGACCAGTCCAAACATAACTGGCCAAATGACTGGACAAATATAGTTAAACAAAGTAAAAAATGGTCACATACTCTTTCTTTCTTGTTCTGATAAATCAGTGATTTAAAGAAAGACTTTATGGTCTTCAAAAAGATTAGCCTTAGATAGAAACTTAGGTCTAATTACAAGAAGTTATCTAGCTGACTGACAAAAAAAGTGAAACTACATTTTGTAGCAATACTAGGTTAGCATTTAAACGTGAATGTTATTCAAGATTGAACAGTCACAAAAGAATTAAACAGAAATAAACACATTGCAATTAAATGACTTTCTTTTATAGTTTCTCTTATGCTAGGTAGACAGCAGGGCAACTCTTCGAGCACCTTGCTTTTAGCTTTTTTTTTTTTTTAAATCAGCTTTAACTGTTTCATTTATATCGGTCATCAAATTCATCATTATCTTCCTCTTCATCTGATGAACCCTGAGTCAACTCTTATCTGACTCTTTCTTCTGTAACCTTAAATTGTGACAGTCACCAGCTTTCCAGCAATGGAGCTCTTCAATCTATTTCTAGTGTTTGGATAGATGATTCCCCAAACCAACCAGTTTCATTCCACACATGCAGAAGTACACAGAAGTGTTAAAATAATTTCTGCCATTGTAGCTAGAGTGCAAGGATGACAAGTCTTTCTACCATGACAAAGGAGAAAGCAATTTTCATTCAACTGTTGGGATTGCACTGGATTATTTTTTTAAAAAAACATTGCACAGGCTACTTCTTCCTTTATAATTTGATACATCTGTCAGAATTGTTTGTTTGTATATCCACTAAAATTTGCAACAGCCACTATGAGATCACAAGCTGAATCGAAGTCATCATCAGCCAAATTCTTGGCCCCAGAAGCGTGGATCAGGATGGTAGGCAGCATTTGTGCACAAGTGATCACTTGATTTTTTTCCATGCTATTATTTTGTCTATCCTCTCTTTCTCTTCAGCTTTTTTAAATGGACTGCATTCAGTATACTCAAAAATACACCTCTACCTCCATATAACGCGAATTCGGATATAACGCAATAAAGCAGTGCTCCGGGAGGGCGGGGCTGCGCACTCCAGTGGATCAAAGCAAATTCAATGTAACGCAATTTCACCTATAACGCGGTAAGATTTTTTGGCTCCCAAGGACAGCGTTATATCGAGGTAGAGGTGTATGTTTCTTAACATTCTGGAACTAGTTCTTGGCATTAGACAATGTAGAGCTATCACTTTCCATATTCTGAATGGACTGAGCTACAGTTTCAAACAGTGAAATGAATTTTTAGTTTCGTATCCAAAAGATATCAAGAATGTCAGTGTGGGTTACTTGGAAGCCACCCTTTCTTCAACAGCAGCTGATTATAGAGGCTTCTTGCATATCCAAAAATCTTTGAGACATTTAATAGATACCCATTGAGCGCAATAATTTTTACTCAGTATGGATGAAACTAAGTGCTTACTAAATGATGCTGAAAAATGAAAAATGACTGTTGCTACTTGTTTGCTTTTGAAAAACTTGACAATGCTTTTCACTTTAGACACTTGAGAAAGTAGTCAGATCTTCGAAATCACCAATGTAAAGCTGATTATATGGGCAGCACATCCATAACAAAGCGTGGATATGGATACTTGTTTATCAACAATGCCCAAGCAGCTTTCATATTATGTTGGCCACAACCAAAATAGCCTTCATGGACCCAATTCATTTATTATATTTGTAAACTGGTTAGCAATATATTGGGCTGTGGGGTGATGCACTGGAATGAACAACACAGTGGCTATGGAGCTATTACCATGAAGCTGTTAACACCCTGATTGTGCTCCATCCAACACTAAAGACACGTGAAGAGCCTGCACAATAACGCCAACTCTTTTTTTACATCAGCCGTTTCACATTCAGATTTCCTGCAAGTAGTTTCCTATTTGGTACTTAATACACAATGCAATTTATGATAAAATTCCAGCATATAAGGATTTTGACAATATGAAATGGTGTATTGCTGCCATAAATACATCTAGCAAATGTCTGGTAAATTTTGTTTTCCTAGTAATGGGATATTCTACCCAAAAACTTCAACCACTTTGATGAATATCTGAAGACTTTCTAGAAGCAGGAGTTTTTGTGGCTAAAGCAGGTGGAGTAGCAAAATTCTTAGATGAAGTAATGGGATTAGCTTCACTTTCACAGTCACTCATATCATTGTCATCAAAAACTCCATGCTTTGTGGTCATGCTGTCAAAGATTAAGTGGAAAGAATGCACAGAAGAAAATTTTCGATGTGTACCAGATTTCCCTTTTTTTGCTTTTTGACTGAAATAATCTCTCTGCCAATAGCTGCACATCACAAAAATTCAACAAATACTTCTCCATTCTACCTACATGGGTCACCTACTCAGAACAGAAGGTGGAAAGACTCAAAGAACTTGCACTTAGCATTAAAAGTTATCCATGTTCATGTCTAATAAAAAAAGTTTCCACACACATGATTTTGTCTTTCCTCATTATGTCCCTGTTATGTCTCACTACTTCTAGAATGCTCTCTAGATAATGAAGTACCTCCTGTATTTCAATAAGTCAATCAACCAGTAGCCATTCAGTTCTATTTCCAGAATATCCAGCTTTGTATTTGGCCATACTGCACCTTTCCTCCCAGAACCTTTACAGAATCACAAATCACACAGGTATGGGGGTGGGGTAGGGCACGGGAACAGGCCCTCCTCCCTGCAGCAAAACAAAATGGACTCATAAGCCATAGCAGGAGGAAGAAAGGGACAGGATGGGAAAGGTCTCTAAAGAGATATGATGTCAACCCCTCTCATTAGCAAAGAACTTTTTATATTATCTGGAAGCTTTGGCTAAGGATGCATGTATATGTTTGAGGGGTAGGGGACTATGAAGGGGCTTTTTATTGAGGGCGGTTTATTTACATTCGGAGGGGTTATTCACAAGGGCATTTAAGATGGGTTGTATACTTTGTTGAGGGTGGGGGGGAGAAGTTAGGGGGGTAATAACCTTGATACTTTTGTTTGTTATGGGCGAGGCTTAATGGCTGCACATCTTTTTCTCCATGTTGGGGGGAAAGTAGTAATGACTGAACTCTCTTTTCTCTCCATACAGAATTAATGTATGTATGCCTGTCTAGTCAGTTTAGATTGTAGGCTCTGAGGCAGGGACCACTATCTTAATTTTTGTGTCCTTTGTAAGCCACTATGTACATCATTGGCCTGGTATACAAATAAATAGACAACACTTCATTCCAGCTAATCAAGATGCTCAGTTTTCAATTAATTTACCTTTTTCCTAACAGGTTAGCATGTAGTAAAATGAGTGATCAAGACACTTATGTAGACTTGTAAACACATGGCGCCATGATGCAATCAAAAAGGTAGACCACCTCCTACACCAGGGCATTCTTACTGGAATATCTGATTGTGGTCAAACACGCAGTCAATTGACCAGCTTGCCAAGCCTACATTTCATCTCCAATATAGGTTAAAGAGGGCCCCAAATGACTGCTGGGGATGAAAGTTTTACATTATGTGTCAAGCCCTTTCCTTGCAGAAATGGCCCTCAACCTATGAACTTCTAGCTAAAGCGGTTCAGTATCATTACTTATTTAGATTGCTACAGTTCCCAAACATGCAAGTAGACTCTTCCAGCTGCTTTGATCTAAAAAAAGACAAAGGATAGGTAAGAGGGTTGCAATATACAGAACAATCAGGGTGACTAGTCTTATTAGTTACAAGTTTATTGATATATGGATTTTATTTTAATATTACACACACTAAGGTTCCCTCTCTCCCCCATCAAATAAGCTTTTCATCTTCTCCCGCACAGAAATCTCCAGCTTCATCCTCCCAACATTTGACCTCTTGTCCCCAAACATGTAAAAAAGAAATAAGTTGATGGTCAACCAAGTTTCTTGTATACATCACAGAAAGAGGATTTTCAGAGTGGATGTAAATGAAAGAATGAACCAGTTTAAGAAGGACATTCTATCAATTAAGGAATAGCCCACAAGAAACCACAGACACTGCTGCAGAAGAAAATGTATAAAATGGGCAACAAGACTGGCATTATTGGCAGAGTCAAGGAGAAGAGAGGTGATTAGATAGGGAGAGATTTAGAGGGCAAGAAAATTACATGGGGTCTTGAAGGGGATGAGAAGCTTGAACTTGTGCATCAGAGAAGTGGGAGCCAGTAGAAGAATTCAAAAAGAGGCATGACATAATCAGAGTGGGAGACAAGAAATGTAACCTTACTTGGACTAACAAAAAGTAATCCCCTATTTCTCAAGTTGGAACTATCAAATCTCAATTGAGGAAAACTGAGGATATGACACGGCTCGGACCAAAGTGGATAATATCAGTGTCTGAGGATGAGAAGTTATTAAAAAAACCTGAAACCTGAGAAACACACACTTTATCAAGACATTGAAAACAGTGCAAGATAAAGCAGTATAGCAGTGGGGTGTTAATTTAGACCTTGTTTAAACTATGAGATTCTGCAGATCAAAGAAGAATTCTGTATCTAAAAAAAAGGTACCTGTGTGAATTGAAGTTCATTCTCAATAGCTCTGCCTGGATTGCAAAGCTATTAAAAGAGAGGAGCTTTAAGCCACTGAATATAAGGTCTGATTTGACAGAATTAAATCACTGCGTCTATTGCTCAGCCTTGTTTGGTTTTCAGGTCATGATGGATGGTTATTCTTTTACCATTTTAATTTCTCAGTACCATATAAAAGGACCAACATTTGTATCATTTCAAGATTAGTCATCTGGACCAACAATGGCTAATTTTACACTAAAATCAAACTTTAAAACATTCAGACAAATACAAAACGTTGAGGAAGCACTAATCTGAATCAGTTTACTGACGATTCTTACAAGCAATACCATCTCAAATACTACCCCATTAAGGAACCTATAGGCTAATCTCACTGCAGCATATCACTTAGAGATTCCAGAGACATTACTGGTTCTTTGAATTGTTGTGTGTAAATTGAACAGTGAATACAATAATCTAAGCACCATTCTTAAAACCAAAGTGTGCTATATAGAATACTACATAAATACTTGCTTATTATACATTAGTTTAGTAGAGTTTGCTACAGTTTGTTTCATGGTTTTAAAAACCACAGAAAAAACATTTCTGCAGGTAATACTGTGAAGAGATTAATTTATTGACAAGCCTTGCATGCCTTCTCAACAGGTCTGTTTTACATTCTATAGTGAATTACATACACAAAACGATGTTAAAATGCTGCTACTGAGGTAGGGATCCTTTTGAAATAACTATGTGATCAAGTAATAAAGTACTCATAATATATACGCACAAAGGAACAGGGATAAAACTGAACCACACAATCTTAAATTCTACAATTTCCTAACATTTGAGTACTGAACTTTCAAACTTAATATATTTAACACGTAGGGGGTTCGTATGTTGTTTCCTAATGTTTTTTTAAAAGGAACACACAAATTCTACTATATGAAACCTTAATATCGTCACCTGTATCATCAGCAGATTTTAAATCCTGGATTATTGCAGGACAGACCTCTTACTGGTTGAGATAGAGGATTAACTATATTAGCTACCAGCAGGAGTAATCTATTATCCCCTGAAGACCAGCCACTACAGGACGACATGTAACCTGAGAATAATGTTTTATACAGGCATGAGTGAGCCCCATTTTACAATGGCATATCCAAGCACAAAGATTTGGCAGATTGAGAGGCAGTACAGCTAAATGACAAACATGGGTCTGCCAAATTTAAGATCTGGGTTCTTTCCCCGATTCTGTAACCTTTCAGTGGGGGGAGGATGAGGTCAATACAGAGTTATGTAGGGCACAGAATTATTAATGGAAGTTAGAAGCTTTAAGTATAGAATTCACGGTCTCTTGGTATACAGCCCAGTGCATGTTCCCCCAGACCAAAAGACATTTTGATGGGTAAAAACAAGAGAAGGGAACAAGAGCATCCATTCGGTATTCTTTCCCCCCCCCCCCCCCCCAAATTCAGAAGTTTAGTTGAACAACTTGCTGTAGCATGCCATACAAGTGATAAAATGTTGAAGTTCTAATAGGACACTAACAGATTCTTAGCAGCAAGCTTCATGCAAGCAACACTAAGCAAAACAGAGATGGGAAATGGTGCTTTAGAAGCTTACGACTTAACCCAGTTCTAAAGAATTTACATGGGGACAGTAACAGTTACTTCCCTAACCCCAGGATTATCCCCTGGCCAAATTTCAATGTTGGTGCTAGAGCTTTCCCCCCAACAATGGAATGTTTTAGGTAGCACATCCCCTATTATAATGCTGTTTATATTAGTGAAAAAAATTATAAATGGCAAAATCTTTGGTATGGAAATATAATGGAGCTTAATTTGGACACAGATTACAATATCCTTACATTTGCAATGAAGTAATTATTTTTCACTGTCCATGAAGTTAAGAACTCAATTTAAAGTAGGATTGCTATAGAAGAAAATCTTATTCTTAACTTGAAAACGTGCGTTAAATACTGGTTTAACCTTTCCTGGATATTGACAGCCTCTTGAAACTTTTACAGATGAGTCCATTATTTAACAATAACCTCGACACTAACTCTAGTATTCAGAAACAAACCACCTAGAAATCACCAAAAGGCAATCCATGCACTGGAATAAAAAAAAAAAAATCACTATTATCCTGTAGTATCAATATGGCTAAAAGGACTAAAAACAAAATATCAGAGCAAAGTGGAACCATTTAAGTATCACAATTTGCTGGACTTCCTTCGAACATATAACACAACATATAACCACAGTTTTAGTTTACGGGAGCATAAAAAACATTGCCAAAAAGTCTATATCAGAACCTTCCACTACTTCTGAAAAGAGCTTCATCTTCAGAGTCTTGGATTGTAGCCATTTATGCTAAACAGAGGTCTTAATTTCTACTATTCACATCAAAATCTATCCTTAATCTTTCAACCAGTGACCTGAATGCAGACAAAACCTTCAAAAACTTTTCCACACATTTTAATCCAACCTGCTAAATTCTCTGCCATCATTAGTATTTCATAATTTACCTGACATCAAGAGTATGAAATTTTCCTTTCGTCTTATTTCAAAGATTTGGATAGAAGAAAGGTCGCATAATCTCATGAACCAAGTAGAAATCTTCTTTAAACCCTGGAAACAAAATCCAAAATGGTCCTTAAAACCATTGTGGTTACAGAATTCAAGCAGAATTTCACAAAAGGAAAGTGGCAATTTACTAGTTTTCCTGGCATAACAAATTGCCCCTAGAAAAGCATTTTTTGATAGAAACATAGAAGAATTCTCTTCTTCAAATAGCTGAAGCTATATTTTTTAAGCCTCCCTTGCCAAACGTATTTCTCATGTTGGAACTATCAAATCTCAATTGAGGAAAACTGAGGATATGGCACGGCTCGGACCAAAGTGGGTAATATCAGTGTCTGAGGATGAGAAGTTATTAAAAAAACTTAAACCTACACTGCTTAGGCTTAGAGTGGCAACATGATTTTTAAAGTTTTAATTTAATTTTATTTTTTATAAGAAAAAACAAGATTCATACCTTCTGCCTTTTTGGGGAAATAAATATTAACACACACACCAACAAGGTTTCCCGGGCCCAGAATTAGGCCAGATTCTGCAATAGGCTCAAAATACATTATGCGTTTTGTCTAATATGGAAATATGTTCAAAGAGCCACTGCTCTTGACGGTAAGATCAGATGAAAAAAGGTTCCTAGATTGAAAAACAAAGTCCTTGATCAGATGCTTTCAGATTTTTAGTATTACTATAGTCATTGCATCAACTGCAATTTTCTTCAGTCTACTTATCAAATACCAAGGTCAGTATAACTTCAGAGTCTCAGGGTATGTCTACACTACGAAATTAGGTCAATTTTATAGAAGTTGATTTTTGGAAATCTATTTTATACAGTTGACTGCGTATGTCCACTCTAAGTGCATTAAATCGGCGGAGTGCATCCTCACTACCATAGCTAGCATCGACTTACTATGTGGGTAGCTATCCGCCACCCATTGGAATACTGGGTTAAGCTCCCAGTGCCTGATGGGGCAAAAACTGTCACAGGTGGTTTTGGGTACATGTCGTCAGTTGCCCCTCCCTCTGTGAAATCAAAGGCAGACAATCATTTTGCGCCTTTTTTCCACGCAGACGCCATACCACAGCAAGCGTGCAGCCCGCTCAGCTTACCGACACTGTTGTGTCCTGGGTGCTTCTGGCAGCAGACAGTGCAGTAGATCTGAAAACCATCATCATCCACCGCTTCCGTTGCAACTCTGCTCTCCTGGTGCTATGAATCCACCTCGCAGGTCTTCTCGTCATTCGGTATAAATATCTATTCTTGTGGCATCCGTCGTCATCCACGTATTCCGCTGCAACTCTGCTCTGCTGATATTACCTCGACAACAAATTTCTCCATGTTGTCTGTCATGGGCTCCCGGGTCCTCAGGAAATGTACGCGGTGCTAACCGTCGTCCGCCACCGCTTCCGGTGCAACTCTGCTCTCCTGGTGCCATGAACCCACCTCGCAGGTCCTCTTGTCGTTTGGTATAAATATCTATTCTCGTGGCATCCGTCGTCATCCACCGATTCCGCTGCAACTGTGCTTTCCTGCTCTCCTTCAAACGCCATACTACAGCAAGCATGGAGCCCACTCAGCTCACCGTTGCTGTTGTAAGCATTGTAAACACGTCGCGCATTGTCCTGCAGTATGTGCAGAACCAGAACCTGCAAAAACAGGCAAGGAGGCGACGACAGCGCGATCATGATAGTGATGAGGACATAGACATAGACTTCTCTGAAAGCACGGGCCCTGGCAATTTGGACATCCTGGTGGTAATGGGGCAGGTTCATGCCGTGGAACACCGATTCTGGGCCCGAGAAACACACACAGACTGGTGGGACCGCATAGTGTTGCAGGTCTGGGATGATTCCCAGTGGCTGCGAAACTTTCGCATGCATAAGGCCACTTCCATGGAACTTTGTGACTTGCTTTCCCCTGCCCTGAAGCGCAAGAATACCAAGATGAAAGCAGCCCTCACAGTTCATAAGCGCGTGGCGATAGCCCTCTGGAAGCTTGCAATGCCAGAAAACTACCAGTCAGTTGGGAATCAATTTGGAGTGGGTAAATCTACTGTGGGGACTGCTGTGATCCAAGTAGCCAACGCAATCACTGAGCTGCTGCTACCAAGGGTAGTAACTCTGGGAAATGTGTAGCTCATAGTGGATGGCTTTGCTGCAATGGGATTCCCTAACTGGGGCGGGGCGATAAGCAGAACGCATATCCCTATCTTGGGACCAGACCACCTTGGCAGCCAGTACATAAACCGCAAGGGGTAGTTTTCAATGGTGCTGCAAGCACTGGTGGATCACAAAGGACGTTTCACCGACAAACGTGGGATGGCTGGGAAAGGTACATGACGCTTGCATCTTCAGGAACTCTGGTTTGTTTGAACAGCTGCGGGAAGGGACTCATTTCGCAGACCAGAAAATAACTGTTGGGGGATGTTGAAATGCCTATAGTTATCCTTGGGGACCCAGCCTACCCCTTAATTCCATGGCTCACGAAGCCATACACAGGCACTCTGGACCGCAGTAAGGAGCTGTTCAAATATAGGCTGAGCAAGCGCAGAATGGTGGTAGAATGGGCATTTGGACATTTAAAAGCACGCTGGCGCAGTTTACTGACTCGGTTAGACCTCAGTGAAACCAATATTCCAATTGTTATTGCTGCTTGCTTGTGTGCTCCACAATATCTGAGAGAGTAAGGGGGAGACCTTTATGGCGGGGTGGGAGGCTGAGGCAAATCGCCTGGCCGCTGATTATGCGCAGCCAGACACCAGGGCGATTAGAAGAGCACAGCAGGGCGTGCTGCGCATCAGAGAAGCGTTGAAAACCAGTTTCATGACTGGCCAGGCTATGGTGTGACAGTTCTGTTTGTTTCTCCTTGATGAAAACCTGCTCCCTTGGTTCACTCTACTTCCCTTTAAGCCAACTGCCCTCCCCCCTTCGATCACCTCTTGCAGAAGCAATAAAGTCAGTATTGTTTCAAAATCATGCATTCTTTATTAATCCATCACACAAATAGGGTGTGCCAAGGTAGCCCGGGAGGGGTGCGTGAGGACAGAAGCACAGGATGGGGTGGTGGATGAGGGTAGGAGGGAAGGACAAATCCACACTGCACTTCAAAACTTCTTGAATGCCAGCCTTCTGTTGCTTGGGCAGTCCTCTGGGGTGGAGTGGTTGGGTGCCTGGAGCTGCCCCTCCCCTCCCCCCGTGTTCTTGGGCATCTGGGTGAGGAGGCTATGGAACTTGGGGAGGAGGGCAGGTGGTTACACAGGGGCTGCAGTGGCTGTCTGTGCTGCTGCTGCAGCATTTCCTGCAGCTCCACCAGAGCATATCGGTGTGACCCCCCAGTAGCCTTAGCATTGCATCCTGTCTCCTCTCATCGTGCTGCCACCACCTCTCCTCTTGCTCCCGCCAGCTCTCATCTTGCTCATCCCTTCTGTCCTTGTGTTCATTTTCTGCTTTCCTGAACTGACATTGTTTGCCGCCACGTTCTGCTGAGCTCTTTCAGTGCAGGAGGACTGCATAAGCTCAGAGAACATTTCATCACGAGTGTGTTTTTTTCGCCTTCTTATCTGTGCTAGCCTCTGGGACAGAGATGATAGGGGGAGCGTTGAAACATTTGCAGCTGCGGGAGTTAAAAAGGGAGAGTAGTATTTAAAAAGACATTTTAGAGAACAATGGGTAGATTCTTTCACGGTGAACCAAGCTGTTAACATTACATAGCACATGAGCTTTCGGTACAAGGTTGCATTTTGCCTCTTCTATTGAGGGCCTGCCGGTTTGGTGTTAGAGATCACACATGCAGGGCCGGGCAACAGAATTTGGCTTGCTGGCAGCCATGGTAAGCCACAGTCTTTCGGCTTCTTCAACCTTCAGAACATGTGGGAATGGTTTCAAACAGCAGCGCCCTCCTTTACCATACCAAGCACCTGTTGGGTTGGCCATTTAAAAGGAGGGGCTGTACTGGCCGCGAATGCATCCCAAGTCTTCAGGGCAAATTAATCATTAAACACGCTTGCTTTTAAACCATGCATTATATTTACAAAGGTACACTCACCAGAGGTGTCTTCTCCGGCTTCATGGTCCATGAGCCCGGGTTGGGAGGGTATTGGCTCTAGGGTGATAAACAGTTCCTGATTGTCGGGGAGAATGGTTTCTCCGCTTGCATGCTGTGCGCTATCCTCCTCCTCCGTCTCATCTTCCTCATCCCAAATATCCTCTTCCCTGTTGCGTGAGACTCCCCCCTTGCAGGTGTCCACGGACAGGGGTGGAGTAGTGGTGGGGGCTCCCCCTAGAACTGCATGCAGCTCATTGTAGAAGTGGCATGTCTGGGGTTCTGACCCAAAGTGGCCGTTTGCCTCTTTGGCAGGTTTGCCTGAGCTCCTTAATTTTCATGTGGCACTGCTGTGGGTCCCTGTTGTAGCCTCTGTCCATCATGCCCTTAGAGATTTTTTTCAAATGTTTTGGCATTTCGTCTTTTGGAATGGAGTTCTGATAGCACAGATTCATCTCCCCAAACTGCAATCAGATCCAGTATCTCCCGTTTGGTCCATGCTGGAGCTCTTTTGTGATTCTGGGACTCCATGGTCACCTGTGGTGATCAGCCCGTCATGCTGGCCAAACAGGAAATGAAATTCAAAAGTTCCCGGAGCTTCTTCCTGTCTACCTGGCCAGTGCATCTGAGTTCAGAGTGCTGTCCAGAGGAGGCAAAATGGAGCGCTCTGGGATAGCTCCCGGAGGCCAATACCGTCAAATTACGTGCACACTACCCCAAATTCGACCTGGCAATGTTGATTTCAGCGCTAATCCCTCATGGGGGGAGGAGTACAGAAATCGCTTTTAAGAGCCCTTTAAATCAACAAAAATGGCTTTGTCATGTGGACGAGTCCAGGGTTAAATCGATTTAACACTGCTAAATTTGACCTAAACTTGTACTGTAGACCAGGGCTTAGTTGGCAGTAGGGCCTGGCAGCCCAAGTCCCAGCGGTCAGCGGGGGAGCCGGCAGCTCTAATCACAGTGCTCCGCACGGGGCTGGCAGCCTGAGCCCCAGGGAGAGCGGGGCTGGGCAATTGGGGCCAGCAGCCCGAGCCCTGCCCCCGTCAGCGGGGGAGCTGGCAGCCTGAACCCCAGCCCGAGCCCCAGGAATTAGTCAAATCTCATCTAAAGCCAGAAGCACAGCCCTCCTTGTTATAACCAGCCACAACCTCATCTGAAACTAGAGGTGGGTGAAAAATACCAAGCATTTTTCACAGAAACTTTTGAATTTTTTTTTCACATTTTTCAAAATTCCCCAAGAAAAATTTACAAAAAACTGAAACGGAAAAATGGTCCATTTTCAAAAACTGTTTTCATGAAATATTTTCTGATTTTTGAAAACCAAAAAAGAATTTTTTATTAGAAACCATTTTTTTTTTTTAAACAAAAAGCCAAAAAAACATTTTACAGAAACATTTTTGGTTTCTGGTTTTTCTAGGTTAAAAATATTTTTCAGAGGTTCATAGCTTCCGGGGCCCGGCAGTTGGGGCATCCATCACACTGAGGAAATTTAAACTTAAATCCCTGAAAATATTCATTTTTAGGAGGGGGTTCACGAGATTTCACAATTTAGTGAAAGGGGTTCGTGGGCTGTTAAAGTTTGGGAACCACTGCTTTATATCCCTATTCTCCATGTCTAAATACACATGTATTTATACTATGGTCTTGACACAAGGATTTGTGGTGCTGCCTTAAATCATTCAGAAGATAAATTGATGGAGTTATGGAATGAGGGATAAGCGTGAAGCTTCAAAACACTCAAGTACAGGAGTAAGTTTAAATTATTTAAAATGCTGTCTGGAAAAAAGTACCTTTACATATTCTCTGATATGCTAACTTATCAGTCTTGGTTTCAATACATCTACTTAAGCAACTTAAGTCAGGAAAAATAAAGTTTGAGAAAAGCATGCAAGTCTGATTCTCTCTCTGCCAAATTAAATTATGATTCAAACAAGCAGTTTCTAATATACAGCAACTGCTATTAGAGGCAAATCAATTTAAGATTTGAAAAGCTAACTTTAGTATGATCTCATGTGTAAGCATATTGTATTTTGGGCAGGTCTACACTTACAATATTTCAGCTGCACCGTTGCAGCTCTTCAGAGAAGATGCTACAATACCAATGGGAGACCTCCTCTCAGAGTAGTTAATCCACCTCCGTAAGAAGCTCTTCCATCAACACAGTGCTGTCTACACTGGGGGTTAGGTCGGTACAACTATCACTCAGGGGTGTGGATTTTCCATACTCCGAGTGATGTAATTATACCGATGTAAGTTTACAGTGTAGACCTGGCCTTCATACTGTAAGACAGACATGCAGGAAGTTTTATAAGGTAACTTCTTGTAATCAGATTTCAGCAGAGCAAATGAAATACATATTAGGCCTTTTGAAAATGTCCCTTGTACCCAAGTCCCAGGCTACAAATAGTCCTGTGTGGGTCAACGTGATGAGAAAGAAGCCATTCCCACAGTGAACTCACATAAAGCAGTCTTCCACAAAGCTGCAAATTCTGCAATTCCAATTCTTTTGGCAATATTCTGCAGAATCTATCAGTTTAAAAAAAATATTTTCTAGCCCCTCTTGGTTGTGAAGGTAACCTTGAAAACGTGAACTGAGTGTACACCAATGCAGCGTTTTCTGCAAAGACCCTGCAATAATATCAGAGTTGTGAACTGCCCCACTCACCGCAATGGTTTAGCTCAACCTTCAAATAAATCTGCATGTCAACACAATTATTTTACTGCTGAAAACTTTGGCACAAATATTTACCATTTATAGCACAATATCTCATTGTGCTAAGTGCTATACAAAATATGGGGACAATTCCTGCCTCAAAGAGCAGATATTCCCAGCTGAACTGCTTATCCTACAATTCCAAACTGCCTCCCTCCTCCTCAGGAACTAAAATCTCTAATTGTACACTACGCAGCTGCCATAACTTCCATCTAATCCAGAAAAAAAGCTAGTTACTTACCTGTAATTGTAACTGTTGTTCTTTGAGATGTGGGCAAAAACCTGTAACTCAGGTGTGTGTGTGCCCAGTGCACCAAAGTCAGAGAATTTTGCCTAGCAGTACCCATAGGTGTGGTGCTCGCATCCCTCCCTTCACAGCCCCTGCCATGGCTATATAAGGGCAGTGCCACCCTGGCTCCCGTCAGTTCCTTCTCAACCGAGGACTGCTGTGGAGTCAGGCCCCTCCAAAGAGTGCTGGAGCAGGTGTAGTCTGGGACTACTTGGCTGAACTCAAATTACTAACCAAGGTCTTCTGATCAAACTGTAGTACAGAGTCAAGAATTAGGAACACAATTTTTACAAAGACAGATTGCATAAAATTACTTCAGGCAGAGTTAGGAATAAAACCAGGTTTCCAATACAACACCCAAATGTTATGCACTAAACTACACTGCCCTACAGATTTAACATGTCAAAAAGACATGTTTTGTGTATAGACACTTGTTAGTAGCAACATATCAGTGTCCTTTTGCTATGTTGATCCTAAGTGGCTATAGCTGTTATGGGGACTGTCTGACCAAAGATGCCTGAAGAGTGTTTTGGAAGGGGTGGGGCAGCCACAATGTGTGTGGGGGGTTGGGGGGAGGGGAGAGACGGAGATTTGGGGTGTGTGGGATGGGGGAACCCCAAGTTTGTGGGGAATTGGGCAGGGGAACCCTAGGTTTGGCAGGGGAGCCCCCCAGTGAGCAAAAACGGCTGAGTGAGCCCAGCTGCCAGGGACAGCTTCATGCTCCATCTTGGCAAGGTATGGATGGCTGGGGAAAGCACCATATGCAGCCTGCAATGGGCGATGTGGGGGGGAGAAGAGAATAAAAAATGGCTCCTAGCAACTACAGCAGAAAAGAGGTCAGGTCAGTGCCTTGGGGATTCAGGTCTCCTGACGACGCACTGCAAAACATATCCCGCCACCAGCAACCAAGATGGAGGGGACAACTGATACACCACACTGCAAAATAGCGCACACACACAAAAAAACTGAAAAAACACACACCACGCCCCTGCAAGCTGGATGCTACGGAAGGGAGGAGGAAACCTTCCAGCTGAGCCTCTGCTGCTCCCCAAAGCCCAGCTCCCTCCACCCCCTTCTCTCCCTCAGGTGGTTAGTACTGTCCCAGAACTGGTACCAGAAATAAGGCAAATTAGAAGTAGTTGTGTAACGTATTCAGACATTTTAGCAATATTCTAGCAGAAATTAAAGCCTCAAGTTCCATTCCACTATTTACTCCTGGGGGAATTCTGCACCACTGCACAATGCAGAATTTTGCAGAAATTAATGTTGGATGTGCAGAATTTCCTTTCCTCCTCCCGCCTTCAGAAATGGGCTAAAGAGATGTTGGCCGCCACTAGAGGCCGCTGGACCCAGCAGAGCCCAGTTCACATATAGAAGAAAAGGCCAAGGGGGTGGGGGCACTACTGGTTCCCAGCAGCTGTAGTTCCCAGCACACCCTGGTAAGGAAGGAGGCGGCAGGGCGCAGGAAACTGCCTGCCAGCCTGGGACTCAGCATCAGGCTGTTTCTCGCTCTGGATCCCTGGACTCTAAGAGGGTAGGGTTTGTGAGTGTCTTGGAGGGGGGGGCCCTGCAGCTGGACTCTAGGGGGGGATGGGGTGTGCGTGTCTGCCCCCCCCAGCTGAGCTCGGGGGGGGGAGGGGGAGAGAGAAGGGGCAGAGAAACAGGAACTGGGTTGTCGTAGAGGTTTCTTTAACTCTCTACTCCTGGGGGAATTTCTGCACGTGACTGTATTGTTACAGACATACTTGCTGGCAGGTATTTTAAAATAAATTAAATAATTGAAACTGGCATGATTATAGAGTGTTATTTTGACAAAATTGGCAGAATTTTGCACAATTTTAAAATACTGTGTGCAGAATTTTTAATGCTTTGGTGGAAAATTCTCCCAGGAGTAACTATTTCACAACCAAATGTTGAGCTATTATTTTAAAATTTTAATCTTTGTTAGGTATCTTATGCTACAAATTTCAAATCGGAAACCGTGTGTAAAAATATATAAGAACACTGGGAAAAAGTGTGTGACTGCTTTAAACCCTTTCCAAACTCACTTATACTTTTAAAATACTACAACCATCATTATTATACAAAAACATCCGGTACAAAGACCAATACAAATCAGTTAAAGCAAAATGAGTCTAGTTACTGCACAAGATACACAACATTACATGTTTAATTCAAAATTCACTGTCTTTTCATGGTATGTTTTACCAGGCTGACACTAATTTAAATTTGTTGGTGTTTCCTTTTGTTTTATGTTTTTACCAGCACAGTAAAATGGCCTACATGACAGCTTATTACATCCACAACACAGTACCACCCGTTTGCATAATTTTGCTAGACACTATCAAACATGTCATTATGGGGTCCTTAATCACCTTATCATACTGCTGTAGCATCACAACATGAATGCAAAAGGAGTTATTTTTAAGAAAGTAGTTCACAGAAATGCCTATGAATATCCAGAAAAACGTAAAGGATTAACAAGGTTACATAATACACTACACCGTATCAGACCATCCAGTCCAGTATTCTACAGCAAAATACAGAATCTTAAGTAAAAAATCCCACAAATGTGCCATGCAATTCCACACAAGGCAGAAAAATTCCTTTTAAATTTGGTAGGTTAAAATATGCTTTTAAGTCTGGTATTTGATTGTCTTACTGTCCTAGTTTGCATAATTAAGATGCTATCTTGCCTTTTATTGGTTAATTTAGATTGGCTTTACCCTACAAAATATGACTTAGAAATGGCTAAGTAAATAGTCTTACACCTGCATATAGTTCATTTCTCATCTTTGCACTTAACTGTAAAAGTAACCCTCAAAACTGGTATAATTAAAGATAATTTTTCAAAGCAATTGTGAGGTCAGTAAGCATAAAAAAAGTTGTTCTATTTTACTTTTCTTGTGAATCTCAGAGCATAACATGACTTGAGTTGGAACAGAACTTCAATCGATTCTTAACTTCCAAATGAGG
Organism: Trachemys scripta elegans; assembly: GCF_013100865.1. Lineage (NCBI taxonomy): Eukaryota > Metazoa > Chordata > Testudines > Emydidae > Trachemys > Trachemys scripta. Next base: position 106,312,920 of record NC_048299.1, read on the forward strand.
CAACTGTTTGATTTTTTTCTTTTCCATTTTTCTCTCAAGCAAGGAAGTTCTAGAAACCAACGTATCAAATTTAGACCAAAGAAAAGCACTTGTAGATTATACGCCTTCAACAATAATCTCAAGAAAAACTGAGCCCCTTACAACTAAAACCTATCTGAAATATTACAGTATTAACCAAAAGTCTTATACACTGTACCACAAAGATTCTCCCTATTCCAAATAGCTTATGCTATCAGGGCTAGAGCTTACAAATGAATCCAAATAGCTGGAACGATATGCCTGGACAGATCCATTTACAAGAGATAGCCATAAGGGTATAAGTGACACATAGTGGAGAGAAGAAAAAAGGATACAATTAAATATATGCAATTATATACACATATACATGAAATAGAAAAATCTGTGCCACGTTCAAGAAAAAATTAGGTCTTGCTTTATATCCCTAGATCATACTAAAATTATAGTCAAATAGTAATAAGTAAACAAATAATTGCAGTTTTTAACATGAAGGAATTAATCTAAATGTAAATTCATAACCCACCTCAAAATTTATTCAAAGTTAATTATGAACTCATAATTCAAAACAGATCTAGCTCAATACGAAGTCTTAAAGTCGATCACATTACCCTTATTGAAAAAACACAACCATCTCCAATTAACTACATACTACATCAAAAGTAACTTGAGGAGTATTATTTTTAAAATATAGAACTAGAACTTTCCAGAGAAAAAGTGGTCATCCCTTATAACCCCTGATTACATGCTTTAGAGTAGCAGGATAGAAGGGGGAATAGATCAGTCCAGCAGCTGGACCTTGAATCAGCAGCAGCCCCAGAGGAGAGCTCCAGAGAAAAGGACTCAATGATTCATTGAAAAGAATGCAGGCAGCTGACTGAGAAAAAAGTTACTTCATGAGCTCTGCCCACCTAAAAGTCCCTCCCCTCAAGTGGTCAGGGAAACTCCAAGAGAGACATCTTATGATCTTAAAGAAGCTACAATTTTATTTCAGACACTTAACTAAAAAATGAATCTGAAAGGGTCAATACCATGCAAGCAACTTCAAATGTAATAAAACCAGATGGACACTAGAGAATTATATGGAACCTAAATAAAAATTTGTATCAATTACATTAGGTAAACTTATTTCAAGTATACCATTTCTTGTTTAATGTTTTCCCCTATATAAATGAAGAATTTAGTTTGGTTCATTATAAACATGAGACCTCTGAATTCTTCAAACAAGTAACTTTCTCTTGAGATTTACCAGACCTGATCAAAATCTCTATTTTCTAGGATAGAATGATTTAAATGAATTTTAATCATATCCTACATTTGCACTTTGTTATTTTCCTAAAGAAAGAGTGATTCTCACTGGCTGGTATAACCATTAAAATGTTGATTTGCAATCAAATATAGCCTTTACAATAAATTTGGTACTACTTTTTGATAACCAGGAGGATACACTATATCTATACAAAATTACTAAAGAAATTATGTAGCTTAACATCCATTTATTCAAATATTTAATTTTTACATTAAGTTAGAAAATGGTCAGTGATGCATTTTTTATTTATTCAATTAATTTTTACTCATGGTTTGTGCCAAGCTGCTTTTGGATGGAAACAAATTCAATTAAAAATGCACAAAAACAGCATTCTAAATTAGTATAATAAAATTACATTAAATGTGCTGGATACGTAAGAAAATTAAAACATTTTGTATTTAAAAATGGATTTATTAAACAAAAGGAAGTATTATACGTAGTTAGCAAACTGAAATGATTGTTTCTGGTCATCATGTCCTTCAAGATTTTAGACAAGACAGTTACCTTTTCTGTAGCTGGCATTCTTCGAGATGTGTTGCTAATGTCCATTCCATATTAGGTGTGTGTGCTTGCCATATGCTTCAGTGCCAGAAGTTTTTCCCTGAGCAGTATCCATAGGGGACCAGCTCTGGCGCCCCCTGGAGTGGCACCCGCATGGCGCGGTATAAGGAGTGCCACCGGCTCCCCCCAACCTCAGTTCCTTCTTGCTGGAAACTAAGAGTGGAGAGGGAAGGCGGGTCATGGAATGGGGCATGAGCAACACATCTCGAAGAACACCAGTTTTGGAAAAGGTAACTTTTCTTCTTCGAGTGCTTGCTCATGTCCATTCCATGTTAGGTGACTCCAAAGCAGTACCCTTGGAGGCAGGTAGGAATGCACAGACGTGTAGACTGCAACACAGCTCTGCTGAACCCAGTGTCGTTCCTGGCCTGCTGAGTGATGGCATAATTAGCGGAAAACATGTGGACAGAGGACCACATTGTGGCTTTACAGATGTCCTAGATAGGGATGTGTGCCAGGAAGGCCGCCAAAGACACCTGCGCTCTTGTAGTGGGCTCTGACAATCAGCGGCAGCGGAACCCCCGCCAGGTCATAACAGGTGCTCGTGCATTGAGATAATCCAATTGGAAATCCTCTGAGGACACCAGATGACCCTTCTTCCTATCTGCTGTAGAGATGAAGAATTAGATCGATTTACAGAAAGGCTTGGTACACTCCAAGTAAAAAGCCAAGGCCCTTCAGATGTCCAAGGCATGAAGACGCCTCTCTTCACTGGTGTTGTGCGGTTTGGGACAGAACAACAGGAGGAAGATGTTCATATGGAAGGTGGAGACCACCTTTGGCAGGAAGGCCAGGTGGGGCCGCAATTGAACCTTATCCTTGTAGAAGACAGTGTACGGAGGCTCAGAGGTCAAGGCTTTAATTTCAGAGACCTGTCTCGCCAATGTCACCGCCACCAGGAATGTAACCTTCCATGACAGGTGGGAAAAAGAGCAGGAACCCAGCAGCTCAAAGGGCGGGACAGTAAGCCTAGAGAGGACCAAGTTAAGATCCCACTGCAGGATGGGAGCCCGTACCTGCGGGAAAAGTCTCTCAAGCCCTCTCAGGATCATGGGAAAACACTGTCTGTCCTTGGATCGGCTGGTGAAAAGTGGAGATGGCCGCAAGATGCACTCTAATGGAAGTGTGCGCCAGGCCCTGGTTGCTCAAATGGAGCAGGTAGTCCAGGACAGCCTGTAGGGAGGAACACGAGGGAGAGATGCCCCGTTCGGACACCCAGTGGGAAAACCTCATCCACTTGGCCAGGTAAGTCAGTCTAGTTGAGGGCTTCCTATTTTCCAGGAGGACCCGTTGGACCTCTTCTGAACAGGTTCGCTCCTCTGGGTTCAGCCATGCAGCATCCATGCCGAGAGATGGAGGGACCCGAAGTTGGGGTGTAAGAACTAGTCCTGTGACAGCAAGTCCAGTCAGTTGGGCAGGGTCCAGGGAGGAGCTGCTGTCAGGTTCATGAGCATGCCGAACCAGGGCTGGCGAGGCCGCGCCGGGGCGATCATGATAACCTGCGCCTTGTCTCTCTTGATCTTTGCCAGGGCACTGCTGAGAATCTGAGGGAATGTGTACATCAGGCTCCCTTACCACGAGAGGAGGGAGGCATCAAAGGGAGCCCTTGCTCAGACCTTGCCAAGAACAAAACCTGTGGCATTTCCTGTTCTGTCTGGTAGCGAACAGGTCAACTCGGGGAGTTCGCCACCTTTGGAAGGTCACGCAGGCTACCTCTGGATGGAGCGACCACTCGTGATGAGAGGAGAAGCGCCTGCTGAGCTGGTCTGCCAGTGTATTCCTGACGCCGGGAAGGTGACAAGCTTCCAGGCAGATTTCGTGGCTGATGCAGAAGTCCCAGAGACGGAGCGCCTCCTGACAGAGGGCCGACGAGCACGCTCTCCCTTGCCTGTTGATGTAGAACTCGTAACACCTTGCCTGACAGGTGAGGAAAGAAGACTCTGCATGCCAGCCGGACTGCTCAGAACTCTGACGTTTACATGCAACTGCACCTCCTCCAGGTACCACATACCTGAGTCTGGAGGACGCCCAGATGCGCACCCCAGACGAGGTCCAAGGCGTCCGACATCAACTCAACGGAGTGAGGAGAGTTGTTGAACAGAAACCCCTCCAGGACTGTCCTGCAGTCGGTCCACCATCGCAGCCAGTATCACCTGGGGAATGGTAACTATCTTTTCCAGGGGGTCTCGGGACTGGGAATAGACCGTTCCCAGCCACTATTGCAGGGGCCACATCTGGAGCCTGGTATAGTGGACCACATAGGTGCACCTGCCATGTGGCCCAGCAGGTGCAGACAGACCCTGGCTGTAGTCAGAGGGAATGCAGAGACTTCCGCGATGAGGTTCTTCAACACGTGGAACCTTTCCAGTGGAAGGAGAGCTCTGACGCAGGTCGCGTTGAGGACCGCTCCAGTGAGCTCCATCCTCCGCACTGGCACGAACGTCGACTTCTTGTCGTTTACCAGTAGACCCAGAGAGTGGCACGTGGCTTGAAGTACGGCAATACCTCTTTGGGCTTGAGACCAGGAGCTGCCCTTGACAAGCTAGTCATTGAGGTACGGATAGATTTGGATACCCAGGCGCCTGAGGTAAGCCGCTACCACCGACATGCACTTGGTAAACACCCTCGGTGCTGTCGACAGGCCAAATGGGAGGACCGCAAACAGGCAGTGGTGGGGCCCCACCGTAAACCAGAGGAAGCATCTGTGTCCTTGAAAGATCGCTATGCAGAAGTATGTGTCCAAGTCGAGGGTGGCATACCGGTCTCCCAGATCCAGGGAAGGGATAATCAAAGCCAGAGAGCCCATGAGGAACTTTAGCTTCTTTAGGTAGTTATTGAGGTCTCCCAGGTCCAAGATGGGCCGTAGACCGCCCTGGGCCTTTGGGATTAAAAAGTACTGGGAATAGAACCCCTTATTCCTGTACTCGAGAGGAACTTTTTCCACTGCACCCAGCTGTAGCAACCCTTTACCTTCTGCACTAGGAGACTCTCGTGAGAGGGGTCCCTGAAAAGGGATGGGGAAGGCGGGTGGAAGGGGAGGGGTAGAAAGGAACTGGAGGGTATAACCCTGCTCCACTGTGCTGAGGACCCAGCGGTCCGAAGTTATAGCAGTCCAAGTAGGGAGGAAAAGGGCTCTTCCAATTCCTCTGCCTGAAGCCCCAGGTTAGAAGTGACCCTCTTCAAAAGTTCATGGCGTGCTTTGGGCATCATCCTGAGGAATTGGGTGAGGGGGCCCCATGATAGCCTCCTCTGGCGATGACACGGACGATGCTGGTGTTGTGGGAACCTCTACGTCCATGGGTGGTCTAGCAGCTTGCTCCCCTGGGTCCTTCTGGACCTTTGGGCTCTTACCCCCGAAGCATCACGCATCGGAGGGGAATGGGATACAGAGGCTGCTGGCCTCTCCGAGGCTCTCAACACTGATCAGGCAGCGTGGGAAGGTTGGGAGAATCCCCAAGGGTTCCACAGGTACCATGGCACTGACCACTGCGCTTGGGACCATGGGACAGATTTTGGTGCTGATAATGTAGTCCACATCGCCGGTACCGGGGCTTGTCCCGCAGTCAGGGAACCTCACTCCGAGCTGGAGCTACCAGCTGAGTGGTCAGTACCGGGCGACCAGGATCGGGCTGAGCAGTGGCTCCTGTCCAACTTGTGTCGGTCACTGCGTCCTGAAGCTGACCTGTCCGAGCGAGACTGTCTTGGTCGGGCTCTCCGGGACCAACAGTGTTTGGCGGATCTGCATAGGATACCCGGCGATCCACGCCTCACGCTACTCAACAGGTCCCAGGACGTTGAAAGGGACCGGAAGCTACTACGGACCAGTTGCTGGGAAGATCGTCCTGAGTAAGGCGAACTCTCTTTCTTGGAGAGGGTGATGATGGCCCAGCAATCAGCCGTCTCTGGCATCCAACTGGTCCCGGGACCTTGGAGATGGTCAGTGCTGGTCCCAGAGTTCTTGCCAGGTGGCGTGTGCCTCAGAGGGTCTACGCCAATATACCGGTGAGGTACGCCTCGAGTCCCTTGATTGGTACCCCCGGTGTGTGGACCAAAGAGGGCTCCGCTGAGCCTGCCTCTTCAGTCCTGAGGCATGACGGCTTCGGGCGGGCAAATGCTGGCTGGACGTCCCTCTCCATGTGAAATAGTACCGCTGAGGTGGGGCACACACAGGTCCCAAAGTGGGTTTTCCCCAAGACTGGGGTACTGCGGGAGCTGGTGTGGGCAGCACCGGGAGCGTCAGGATCTCTTGAGCTGCTCGAAGAGCTTTGGGCTTCGACTGCACCTGAAGCTGGCTAAGGCCTGCACCGCTATCTGGGGTCGCAGGCGAAGCATGGGATGGGCTGCACCACTCGACTTGAGCTGGGGCCCAACTTCCCAAAGGGGGTGTTGAGCTGCCCGGCACGGGTGGTGGCTCATCCCCAGCCCTCTCTTTTCCCTTACAGGACGTAGGAGATCTTCCCCTGAGCCTTTTTCTGCTTCTTGACTGGAGTCGTGGAGGGGGACTGGTGCCGGCTCGTTGACAGCCCTGGCGGAGCACTGCGCACGGAGACCATGGTGCGGGGGACCACTGCTCCGGTGCCAGAGTGAGGGCTGACTCCATTAGAAGCACTTTCAGAGGGATAACACGCTCCTTCTTCATCCTAAGTTTGAAGGACTTGCAGATACAGCACTTGTCACTTATGTGCCCTTCACCTAAGCACCTTAGGCAGCTGGTATGTGGATTGCTGATGGGAATAGGCCGTTTGCAGTGATCGCAGGGCTTAAAGCCTGGGGACCAGGACATGCCCCGTCCCCCGGCTGAGTCCCATTCATGACTAATGAAAAGTTGAGAATTACTACTACGGGTAACTAAGAAACTACTAACTATACACAACTATATTACAGGTTTTCAAAGTTCACAGGAACAGAAAACGAAACAACGGGAGCCGAAGCAGCAGATGTTCCAGCACCATCACTGGCAGCAAGAAGGAACTGAGGGTGTGGGGAGCTGGCGGCGCCCCTTATACCGTGCCATGTGGGCGCCACTCAAGGGGGCGCCAGAGCCGGTCCCCTATGGATACTGCTGAGGGAAAAACTTGCAGCACCAGTGCATGTGGCGAACACACACACACACACACACACACCTAATATGGATGGACATGAGCAAGCACTTGAAGTACTAGTTGATCTTATCTTCTCTCACACTTAGTTTTTATAGATACATTTGAAGAAGAAAATAAGCTTTCCTGCTTTTTCAAGTCCCAATCAGTTTCTCAACTTTGAATGAACTGGCCATTGAACAAAACTAGCTGAATAAACTGAAATGAAGAAAATATTCTCTTTGCACCTGCAAAGAGAAGAGGATCTGGCTACCAAAGCTTGTTTTGCACTTCAAACTGTGGTCCCAGGTGTTTAGTTAATGATTTTCGTCAGTTTAGGGCAGAGGTGGGCAAACTACGGCCCGCGGGACCCTCCTGCCCGGCCAGCTAGCCCTTGGCCCCTCCACCGCTCTTCCCCCTCTCCCGCAGCCTCAGCTCACTGTGCCGCCGCCGGGGCTGCAAGCTCCTGGGGCAGCACAGCTGCAGAGCCTGACCTGATCCGGTGCTCTGTGCTGCACGGTGGCATGGCTGGCTCCAGCCGGGCAGCGCAGCTGTAGCGCTGCCAGCCACCGATGCTCCAGGCAGTGCAGTAAGGGGGAAGGGAGCAGGAGGGGTTGGATAGATGGCAGGAGAGTTTGGGGTGGTGGCCTGGGATGTGGATAGGGGTCGGGGCAGTCAGAGTGCAGGGAACAGGGGTTGAATGGGGGCAGGGGTCCCATTAGGGAACAGGGGGGGGAGGGTTGGATGGGGCAGGAGTGGTCAGATAGGGGGCAGGGCCAGGCCATGCCTGACTGACTGTTTGGGGAGGCACAGCCTCCCCTAACCGGCCCTCCATACAATTTCCGAAACCTGATGTGGCCCTCAGGCCAAAAAGTTTGCCCAACCCTGGTTTAGGGCCTTCACTTTCTTTAAAATTTTGATGCACTACTTAATTATTTTAATAATTATAGTAAGTTTAGACTTTAATGATAATGCAAGTAGTTATATTTTTAAATTTAATTTTATATAGGTTTATTTTAAAGAGAAAAATGTGTTTAAATAAAAATCAGATTTTTAATACATTTTTAATCCACCCTACGTTACCTTCAAAAAGACCAATTTAATTTCTTTTCTTGAAAAAGCCTAATAATCATAACTAACTTCATGGTTACAATAGCAGTAAATGAAATTTGGTGGCTTTGCTTTTAAGTTAAATATTACAAATGAACCCCTCAAAACCCAGCAATTCTAACCACCTCTTGTGTCTTACAACTTTCATATCTATGCTGATTACCAACATATAAAAGAACAATGGTTACTATGGAGAATTTTTAATGTGTGTTCATTTAAGTAAAGCATGCTTTCAATAGAATAGAAGGTACTTACCCTTCTAACCTGACATCAGGTAATGATCTGTTGAGAGCAATCATTTCACTTGCCATTAAATTAAACTGATTTATTTTAAACATCTCTTTCATTTTTTCTTGATCCTCTTTAGGAATAACAACAGGCTTCCCCATTTCTCCAGGACCTTCGTGTGGCTTCTGTACCGGTTCTGGAACTAACAAAAAAGAAGTTTAAATACTGAACAAATTACCTGGGGTTCTCAAACTTCATTGCACCACGATCACCTTCTGACAACAAAAATGACTACATGACCCCAGGAGAGGGGACAGAAACCTGAGTTTGCCTGAGCCCCACTACCCCAGACAGGGGGGCCAAAGCCAAAACCCAAGCCCCGGGGCTTTGGCCCCAGGCAGTGGGGCTCAAGCTTTGGCCCTGTGCTGTGGGGCTCAGGCTTCGGCCCTAGGACCCAGCAAGTCTAATGCCAGCCCTGGCGACCCCATTACAATAGGCTTGCGACCAACTTTGGGGTCCCAACCCAGTTTGAGAACCGCTGGATTAGACTATTCTGAAGTTTACTGGAGAAATACGACTATTGCAGGGACCCTTGCGTTTTCTTCTCATTTATGTTTTACAAAAGCATATCTAATTTGTTTAATGATGCACTGTTTCATATGAAGCAAGATTCGAGGACAGGATCTAAAATTTGACATTTTTAAATACTGGAAAAATATAAACTTCGACTATTAATATATTTAACAAGAGCAGTTAAGTCTCATTCTCAGCAACTATTGTTCACTTGGAGGACCAAAAAGCACCCATCTTTTTGTCATCACATTTTGTATTGTACAAACTTACTGCATTACAAATTTCACTCAGTTATGGAATAAATCTCTACATTATATTTCACAGACTTTCTGAGAAAAAAATAATTAGTGGGGGGCTTATTTCACATCTAGTAACATCCACTTCCACATAGTTTATGAGGTTAGCAAAGGAATTTATTTTTATATAAAAACTTCTATTAAGTGAAAACTAATCCATTTAGACTAAAATTCTGATATGTATAATATACTTTACGAGTTGGCATTGATAATGCAATTTGAATTCATTCTTCAGAACAATCCTCTCTCAATTTTAGGAGAATTTAATTCCACCAGAATTAATCTATTACAAACATGAAACAATGTGTTAGCTCTAGCCAATCTGTATCAACAAATTTACTATTACTCCTAAACTAGGCATACTATTTCTGATACCAACTGTTGCCAAGTAAAAGACAAAACTGGAAAAAAATGGTTACTCACCTTTTTGTAACTGTTGTTCTTCGAGATGTGTTGTTCATGTCCATTCCAAGCAGGTGTGGACGCGCCGCGTGCACGCCAGCCAGAAGATTTTACTATAGCAACGTCCATAGGGTTGGCTTTGGTGCCCCCTGGAGTGGCGCCTTCATGGCGCTGTATATAGGGGCCAGCCGACCCTCCACCCCCTCAGTTCCTTCTTGCCGACACTCCGACAGAGGGGCAGGAGGGTAGGTATTGGAATGGACATGAACAACACATCTCGAAGAACAACAGTTACTAAAAGGTGAGTAACCGTTTTTTATTCTTCGAGTGATTGTTCATATCCATTCCAAGCAGGTGACTCACAAGCCTGAACCTAGGTGATGGGGTCGGAGGTCACTGCAGACTGGAGTACTGTGCAGCCAAAGGCTGCATCATCTCTGGCCTGGTGCATGATGGCATAGTGTGTGGTAAAAGTGTGGATTGAAGACCACATGGCCGCTCTACAAATTTCCTGCGTCAGGACCTGGGCCAGGAATGCAGCGGAAGAGGCCTGTGCTCCTGTGGAGTGGGCCGTGATAGGCGGGGCTGGTATGTTAGCCCGACTGTAGCATTCCCAGATGCAGGTTTTGATCCAAGAGGAGATCCGCTGTGACGAGATTGGCTGCCCCCTTCATTCTGTCAGCCACGGCAACTAAAAGTTGGGTTGATTTCCTGAAGGGTCTTGTCCTTTCAATGTAGAACGCGAGGGCCCTGCAAACATCCAGGGAATGCAGCCTACACTCCTTAGTCGAGGAGTGCGGTTTCGGATAGAACACCGGGAGAAAAATGTCTTGACCCATGTGAAAAGGGGAAAACACCTTAGGAAGGAACGCTGGGTGCAGCCTGAGATGGACCTTGTCTTTGTGGAAGATGGTATATGGAGGTTCAGATGTCAGTGCTCTGACTTCCGACACACTCCGGGCTGATGTGATAGCCACCAAGAACGCAACCTTATATGAAAGATATAACAGCGAGCATGAAGCCAGTGGCTCAAAGGGGGGCCCCGTGAGGACGGACAGGACCAAATTGAGGTCCCAAGCAGGGACAGGTTGACGAATGTGCGGGAACAACCTGTTAAGGCCCTTGAGGAAGCGACCAACGAGTGGGACCGCAAACACTGAGGTACCCCCCGCCGAGATTGCAGCAAGGTGTACTCGAACCGAAGAGAGGGAGAGTCCCAGGTGTCTCAGATGTAGCAAATAGTCCAATATGAGAGGGACCGGGGCGAGCAAGGGATCCTGACCCCGTTGTGTGGCCAGAGGGAGAAGCGCTTCCACTTGGCCAAGTACGTGGTCCTTGTTGAGGGCTTCCTACTACCAAGAAGGACCTGCCTGACCTGATGAAAGCAATGCATCGCCACAGGGTTTAGCCATGGAGCATCCAAGCCGTAAGGTGGAGCGACTCCAGGTTCAGGTGACGCAGGCGACCCCGATCCTGTGTGATCAAGTCCAGGAGTAGGGGCAACCTGAGGGGCACCCGTATAGACATATGCAGGAGCAACGTGTACCAGTGCTGGCACGGCCACGCTGGCGCTATTAGGATGACACGAGCATGATCTCTGCGGGCCTTGAGGATTACTCTGTGAACCACAGGAATCTGGGGAAAGGCATAAAATAGCCCGTCTGCCCAAGAGAGAAGGAAGGCATCCATTAGAGACCCCGAACTGCGTCCCATGAGGGAGCAGAATTGGCAACACTTCCTGTTCTCTCTGGAGAGAAACAGGTCAACCTGGGGATGACCCCAAAGCCGGAAAATTGGGAATACTATATCCCAGTGGATAGACCACTCGTGACCTTGGAACGAGCGGCTGAGGGAGTCTGCAAGCCCATTCTGTGTCCCCAGGAGGTGGGATGCAGTCAGGTGAATTACGTTCTGTATGCAAAAGTCCCATAATGCGAGGGCTTCCTGGCACAGGGGAGAGGAGCGAGCACCACCCTGTTTGTTGATATAGAACATCGTTGGAGTGTTGTCCGTGAGGATAGAAATGCACCTGCCCGCCAGATGGGATTTGAAGGCTATGCATGCGAGGCACACCGCTTGTAATTCCCTGACATTGATGTGTAATGAAAGGTCTTCTCGTGACCAAAGTCCTTATGTCCTGAGGTCGCCCAGATGTGCACCCTATCTCACATCTGAAGAGTCTGTTACCAGTGATAGGGAGGGCTCGGGGCCGAGGAAAGGCACTCCCGTGGGTCGAACCACATTGTAGGGAATCCAACGCTGGCCGAGGTAGCATCACCACTAATTCTAGGGAGTCCCTGACCGGCTGATACACCCCTGCCAACCAGGACTGGAGTGGATGCAGTCCGAGTCTGGTGTGGCTCACCACATAGGTACATGCCGCCATGTGCCCTAATAACTTGAGGAAATTTCTTGCTGTGGTGGTAGGGTAACGTTGGAGGCAGAGAATAATGTTGGACATAGTCTGGAACCTGGCCTCTGGGAGGTATGCTCTGGCATGTGTTGAGTCCAGAACTGCCCCTATAAATTCAATTCCTTGGGTTGGAGAAAGTGTGGACTTGGCCTCGTTCAGCAAGAGGCCGAGCTCGAGGAAGGTCTGCCTGATGAAGACCACCTGTGCCTTGGCACGGCCCTTGATGAGCCAATTATCCAGGTAGGGAAACATCTGAATACCCTGCTTGCGCAGGAAGGCTGCCACGACTGCCATGGCTTTGTGAAGACCCTTGGGGCTGCTGACAGTCCAAAAGGCAGAACCGTAAACTGTAGATGGGTGTTGCCCACGACAAATCTGAGGTAACGCCTGTGCTGAGGGATTATTGCAATATGAAAGTATGCGTCCTTTAAGTCGAGGGCGGCATACCAGTCTCCTGGATCCATGGAAGGTATGATGGAGGACAGGGAGACCATGCGGAACTTGAGCTTCTTTACAAACTTGTTGAGACACCGCAAGTCCAAAATAGGTCTGAGGCCCCCTTTCGCTTTCGGTATTAGGAAATAGTAGGAATAGAAGCCGCTGCCCCCGAGCTCCTGAGGAACCTCCTCTACTGCCCCTGCTGCGAGGAGGGACTGTACTTCCTGAATTAGAAGTTGCTCGTGAGAGGAGTCCCTGAAGAGTGGGGGGGGGGGGGGGGCGGCGGGAGGAGAACTGGATAGAATATCCCCTCTACCGTGCGAAGCACCCAACTGTCTGATATGATCCAGGCCCACGCACGATAGAAGGGGGATAGATGTGACGAAAAGGTACGGTTGGTAGGATCCAGAGTTTCTGACCGGTAGGTCGGTCTCAACCGGGCCATCAAAATGGTGGTCTAGGCCCCTGACCAGTCGCCAGCGTGCGTGAGGCTGAATCGGCCGCGTCCAAGGCTGCCTGGAGGGAAGCTCGGGTAATCAATTTTCCCTCTTCGATCAGGGCTGAAAACTCAGTTCGCGATTCCTGGGGAAGGAGTTCAGCGAACCTGGACAAAGCCGAGCACGTGTTGTGTCCATACCGGCTCACTATGGCCTGCTGATTGGCTATGCGCAACTGCAGATCCCCTGTCGAATACACCTTTCACCCGAACAGGTCCAACTTCTTGGCCTCTCTATTTTTTGGCGTAGCTCCCTGGAATGCTTGGCGCTCCCTCTGGTTGCCGCATCTACCACTAGGGAGTCCGGCGGAGGGTGTGTATAAAGATGTTCATAGCCCTTGGATGGAACAAAGTATCGCCTCTCAGTCCTTTTAGCCGTGGGGGCCAATGAGGCTGGCATCTGCCACAAGGTGCAGGTTGTGTCCGCAATGGTCTTTATGAGAGGCAGGGCTACCCTGGATGGGCCCAACGGGGTCAGGATGTCCACCACCGGATCAGTATCCGCCCCGATCTCCTCCGTTTGGATCGAGAGGCTCTGGGCTGCTTGCGTAAGCAGCTGTTGGAGGATCCTATTGTCCTCCAGAGCCAGTGCCGCGGACGTTCCTGCCACTGCCTCATCTTGCGAGGAAGAGGAGGAGATCCCCTGAAGACAGCCTTCTTCTATACCCTCTACCGCTACCAGGGCCTGTGGCACACGGTACTCAGGCTGCGCGGCCGGTGCGGGTTCAGGATCCAGCACCACGGCCGGTACCGGGGTCGAAACCGAATGACAAGGCGTGCTGGGCGGTGCCTGCGGCCTTGGGAGCATGGCCCCCGTTGGTGCCGGTGCCTGACTAGGTGGTGCTGTGTCCCGTTGTGGCACACTCCTGTCAGACGGCGGTGCTGGTGGTGGGGGCATTAGGGGCGGGGCCACCGACGTCGAGGAGACCGATGTGGCCCGTGAGTGGAGTCCATACGCCTGACCCACTGACTGGTGGTAGGGCCATGACGTCCAGAACGGCCACTGGGGGGGGGGCGGTTGCCACTGTTGCTGCCACTGCGGCGGGTAAGGCTGGGCACTCGCACACGAGGATGATAGTCTGCTCCTCGATCTATTGGAGCAGTACGAGTCCACCTCTGAGTCAGAGGTCTCCGAGTCAGAGGACATAGGAGGGGCAGTACACACTGTCGCCGGGGACTGGTGCCGCCGGACCGAAGAAAGTTCCCTCTGCGCCGGTGCCGCTGGGGTGGCTCAGTGTGGGGAGCGCGGCGACAGCATTGCCGATTTGCCCTGAGATTGTAACTGGGGTCGAGGGGTAGCCGGAGGTTCTCTCCACTGGTGCGGTGACGCCGGCACCGGGAGGCTCAAGAGGTCTGAGGCAGCCTTGAACACCTCCGGCGTCGATGGGAGGCGCACTTCCTCTATAATGTCCGGGGATCTAGGCCTGTCCGGACTCAACCGTACCCTCTCCGGGGCAGGAGTCAACGGGATAGCAGAATGGGTCTGCGGCGCGGCCTGTCCTGCAGCACTCGTGGACAGCGCTGGCCCCTTAGGGTCCTGGTGGGGGCAATGTTCCCTCACTGGCCTCTTTTTAACCGCCACTGGTGATGGTGAACGATGTCTCACCGAGGCCAATTTCTTGTGTGCCAACTCTCTCCGGTGTCGGGGTTTAGAGGCTTTGGCCTCACAACTTATCGCTGGTGCTGGGGCACTGCACACCGAGGATGAAGTGCTGGGTCGGCAGGCCCAGGGTCCGATTGTGGCTGCAGGGCCACTTCCATTAGAAGGACTTTAAGTCTCTGCTCTCTATCTTTGAGAGTCCTGGGGCGAAATGCCCTGCCGATACTGCACCTGTCTCTTTGGTGGCTCTCCCCGAGGCACCTTAAGCAGGAAGAGCGCGGGTCACTCTTCGGCATGAATTTCCCCCAGTCCCTGTAGAGTCTGAACCCTGGAGACTCGGGCATGCCCCAGTGGGGTGATGAAAACGTTGGGGAACCCCCCCCCCAACACACAACTATCTATCTAAACTAACACTAAACAAACTGACTAACTATTTACAACTAAGATGGAACACTGCCATGATTGCTGAAGAGCAAGCAAAGTTCCAGCTAGCCGTCACCAGCGGTAAGAAGGAACTGAGGGGGTGGAGGGTTGGCTGGCCCCTATATACAGCGCCATGAAGGCACCGCTCCAGGGAGCGCCTAAGCCGACCCTACGGACGCTGCTATAGTAAAATCTTCCGGCTGGCGTGCACGCGGCGCGCACACACCTGCTTGGAATGGACATGAACAATCACTCGAAGAAGAACAGAACATTATTTCATTTTTAAGTTTCTGAGAAAGCATTACAAATAATTGAGACTAAAAAACAAAACCAAAGTGGCCAGTGTTTCTTTATAAATACCCATTTTGTGATATTTTTCAAAAATTATTTTTTTTTAAATATACAAATAATGAAATTTCAAGACACTGGTTTTTAACTTGACCTTTAGCATATATATTGGCTATAAATCATCTAGCCATTGAATTATCAGATTAATTTAAATAGAAAACAGTACTATAAATGAGCTAAATAATTCAGTGTACTCTAACAGAATATTAGGTAATTCCAGTAAGATCAAGGCACCACCCTTTTTCTCTTCCTGCTTCCCAAATATGAAATGCTCCTTAATTTTTGGCTAAGAGAGAATACTGTAATCTTACACGAGGTCAAAGAGGGGAAAAATAGCTTGCCAAGAGCAAAAACAAAATGCATCCTATACTCACTGAAAAACTTAGCATTCAAATTATACGAACATATAAAGAGTAACAAATGAGATCTTGCGCCTATCTCACTGAGTTTTCCAAAGTGACTGCAGGGGGGAAACTATTAGAAATACCTAAATTCAGTTTGTTAGCATTTCCATTATAAAAGATTTTCAGAGTTTTTTCTTAGAAGCTCAAACATTTCCACTGTTTCCAGCAGGCCTTTGAAATTTGGTAGGTTGAATAATCTGTGACCAAAGAAATACCTTTTCTTTGTCACATGAAATTCGTTCAAGTTTGGCCGAGATGTACTGTTAAAAATTGCCTGTTGACCAATCTGCCTGGTTCAATGGAATTTACATGTTCCTGCAGAACGCTGATTCCACCAAATCACCATTTTTCAACAGAGAACTGTTCCACTGGAAAATTTTCAATAACCTAATTATAATCAGTCTAATTCTGTTATGTATCACAGGACCACTTGCCTCATTTGGTGCACAGTATGGACAGTGCAACCCAAATTCTGCGCTCTCTATTTTTCAAGTGCTTCACTTTACAACCTAAAAACAATTAAAAGAACATTCTAGAGACAAGATGGGTGACATAATATCTTTTATTGGACCAACTTCTGTTGGTGAAAGACAAACTTGCAAGCTCTTCTTGAAAGTCTCTCTTTCACCAACAGAAGTTGGTCTAATAGAAGATATTACCCCACCCATCCTGTCTCTCTAATATCCCAGGACCAACATGGCTACAACACTGCTGCAAACAAAAGAACATTATGTATTTCAGAAAATATCTCCCATGAATTGGTTTGATATTCAATTAGTCATAAAGGAGACCTTCTGAATATTATAGCTATACAGAGACGTTATAATACTGTTTAAAACAGTATCTAGTCAGCTTGCTAACTGGTTTCACTCTCAGATTTCAAACCAGTACTATTAATAGAATGCTACATTAATATATTTTACAGCAAAGCTAATTACTAAGTGTAATATCAAATATTTAATTGAAAACAGTCTTTCCATTCATATTATAAGGCCATTTATGACTAACAGAAAAAAGTTATATGAAGTAATATTGTGTAACTAACTTTGCACTTTTCCTACATTATATTTATCTTAGAGTGCAAATTATCTGTTCTGTTAAAAAATGAAGTTTCTACACATGCAGAGGACTGCGTTCAATTTGAAACTTGACTTCAGTGACAGTTGGTGGGAAATTAAAATACAGTTTCTGCATCTCATCACCATTGTCCCAAAAATAAGACAGCTAGGTTCCTTTAACAGAAAGAACAAAAGTCTCAAGGGACATTCATAAAATCTTAAGAGTTTCAAATTACCATTCACTAGTTCTTATTTAAACATTCTTTGACTGCTGCTCCCAAGCAACTTTTATAAACAAAACGTGCAAAAAACCCTCTGAAAATGGAAATGATCTACTAAAACACAACTGCTTTTTCAATCAAAAACCTTTGAGTCTTCCTTTTTTGCCTGTTCTTTCCCCATCCCAGTTCAGTTCATCCTCCATCTCCTCCAACTTGTGGTACTACATATATGCAAAGCATTTCCCCAGTAACATCAATAGGAGCAGCAGTAGAGCAGAGAAAAAGCCTCCTCCCATTGCAGAGATGAGGGTTTAATACATGTTCCCCTCTCCTCCCAAAAAAGTTTCAGTGCCAGTCAGGGAACAGAATTTTTCAAGGAATTTCACATTTAATTTGTCCTGTGCACATAAATTTTTTTTTTATAGATACAGTAATTATACTTAAAAGAAATTAGTCATATTAAAAGCTCCAAACACAGATTCTGGCCTTAAAATTAGAAGAGCCTCAATACAATTTATTTTTATCTTCACAACACCCTTATGAGGTAAAATATCACTATTTTACAACTAGAAATTAAGGCATAATGATTAAGACCAAAACTGTCAAAGTAACTACAGTAAAATCTGTGTTATCTGGCACTTTACCAATCAGAAAGCTCTATAAACCAGCATTTTGGGAGGGGGATGTGGGGCATCGGCTCTGGAAGGGAGAGAGAGAGTGTGGGACGGGGCTCAGAGCAGGGGTTTAGGGCATGGGAGGAGTTTTGGGGTCCCAGATCCACATGGTGCTCAACTCAGGCAGCTCCCTGCAAGTGGCGACATGTCCCTGCTGCTCCTAGGTAGAGGTGTGGCCAGGCAGCTCTGCGTGCTGACTCCATCCACAGGCGCCGCCCCCGCAGCTCCCACTGGCCATGGTCAATGGTCCTAGGTGAAGGAACCACCACGGGGGATCACGCTGGCTCCGCAGCTCCCATTGGCAGGGGACTGCGGCCATGGGAGCTTTGAGGGAGGCGCCTGCAGGCAGAGGCAGCATGCAGAGCCACCTGGTCATGCCTCAGCCGAGGAGCAGCAGGGACATGTCGCCGCTTGCAGGGAGCTGCCTGAGGTGAGCACCGCCAGAATCCGCCACCTTGCATTCCCTCCCATGCCCCAACCCCCAGCCCTGAGCTCCGTCCCACACCCAAATTCCCACCCTCCCTCTTAGTTAACTGGAATTTTTGACTTATTGGCACCCCCCATTTCCTCAACATACTGGATACCAAAGTTTTTACTGTACTAATTTTGAGTGACCCCCTTGAGATGCTTAGGACCTGATTTTCCCAAGTACTTCCAGTTTATACATTCTAAGCACAGCTGCCATTGACTTCAATTGTGATTGAGTGCGCTCAGCACTTCTGTATATCAAATCCCATGCGTCTCAAATTGGGCACCCCAAAATGAGCCACACAGTTAGTGGCCACCTCCTAAAAATTTGGTTTAAGGGACTTTTCCAGTTGCACATTGGAAGTTTACAGAAACCCAGTTCTCTGGGGTGGCATTCAACTGCTTAAACCATGAGATCAACCTTTCTCTTCCTGCAGTTTCCTGCCTCATTCACTACTCAACTTCCAAGTTAACAAACAAACAAACAAACCCTCCACTACACAATACTGTTTGGGCGCTGTCTATCCTAGGCACTGAATGAGTCAGAAGCCCCTTTAGAAAAAATAAATAGGTGATCATGTAAAGACTGAATGGTAGTGCATACATTCCACGGTGCTGATTTACAGTTCCATGGACCACCTTAATTTTGATATTTCTTTAAGTCTTTGGTGCTTGACTCTGCAACTTATCTTTTAATGGAGTCTTTTTCTGTGTAATTACCTAGGGTTTTTAAAAAAAATAAGTGAAGGAAATTGAAATTCTATCACATGTAATATAACCATATTCAATCCAACCCATCCTCCCAATATTGGTTACCTTTAGGGTTGGCAAGTTTAAATCCATAGCATAGACTTCTATCACTAAGCTAATGGAGTAGCTGACAGAGCCACTGGAAGGGGATGAGATACTTCACTGGTCGATTTCACAGCTACTTGCTAGACAACAGGGAAATGTGGGGACTTAATAATCCTGGGTTCTATTCCAGGTTCTCAAGATGCTTTAAATTAGAAGGCCTTCTGCCCACATCTCCCCATGCCCATCCCAGTCTATTCCTGCCCCATATAACCAATCCTTCTCCCTCTGCTCCTGTCCCTTCCTAGTGTACTGCCTTCCCAGCTCCTCACTCCTTGCATTTAAATGCAGGCTGTTTTCTCCTCTACTCTATGCTGCTGGACATCAGCAGAGAAGCAGTCAACAAAGTCTCCCTACTCCCAGCAGCCTCAAACAGCCAGAAGAAACAACTGTAAGAAGAGTCCTGCTGCACTTAGAAGTAGTATACTAAGCCCTGATGGAATATTCATGCTATTTTGCTGTCAAAACCTTTATGTATGTATCTATGTCAATTTTCAAGGGCATATAGCTGTCAAATAGAGGTGGATTTTCACAGGGAACTCTATAGGCACCTCTCGGACATACACCCATTTAATGGAGATGTTCTAGTCCCTCCATGCTTTAGAGAAGGGACTTGAAATATTGCGGGGTACAAGAAGTTTCTAACATTTACAAAAAAAATTTCCCCGAATGTCGTTCTTGGTAATGGCTGAATCATTTTTTGACACATTTCAAAAATTTCAGCCTGAGTGGTTAGTTTGGCAGGGTAGATAAGAAAAATGATTTTTTTTATTTAAAATCAGATTTTTTTGATTTTGTTATTTAAATTACAAGAAGTTTTCCTTTTAAAATATAAACCTGTTAAAAATGAAAACTGAATTTAAAACAAAATATGTTAAGTCTAAACTTACTACATCATCTTAAAACACTTAAAGAAAAACATGCTGAATCCATGATCCTCCGTAAAAAACTGAGTTAAGACTTAAACATTGTTTTTTCTATATAAAGAATGAATCTGGGGGAAAACATCAGATTTATGAGGTTAAGCCTTATAAATATGGTACAATAGGCCAGCCTAACTAATTTAGGAGACTTATTTTCAAGAGACTAAGGCAAGTAGGAACTTAAGCTGCAGTCACTTTCACTTAGATGTATTTGAAAAGTTTCCCAGACTTGCCTGCGATAATCAGTTTAAATTTACTGACTACATTTAATTTCTCTGTTTAATAAATCATTTAGTTGTACGTGTGAAACATCCTTTGATAAAAGAAGTTTATGTATCTAAAGCATTCACAGTTCCTTTAATAAAAATAAATGTTATAAGCTGTTATGTTTAATTAAATTTAGTTACCATCCTAATGCAGCTTGACGAATCATGAAGAAAAAGTTAATTATCCCCAGTAAATAATCAATCCATCATTCACCTTTTTCTAAACACACTAAAAATGTACAGTTCAGAAGAATCTGAAAGCTATACAACTGCTTAAATAAATAAATTATATCTCTAGAGAGAGTGGCCTGTCGATTAATCAGTTAACTCACACGATTAACCCAACAAATTAATTGCAATTAAAAAAATTAATCATGATTAATCGCACTGTTAAACAGAATACCAATTGAAATTTATTAAATATTTTTGGATATTTTTCTACATTTTCAAGTACATTGATTTCACTTACAACACAGAATACAAAGTGTACAGTGCTCACTTTTTATATTTTTATTACAAATATTTGCACCATAAAAATGATAAACAAAAGAAATCGTATTTTTCAGTTCACCTCAGAATACTGTAATGCAATCTCTTTGTGGTTAAAGTGCAACCTACAAATGTAGATTTTCTTTTTTGTTACATAACTGCACTCAAAAACAAAACAATGTAAAACTTTAGAGCCTATAAATCCACTCAGTCTTACTTCTTGTTCAGCTAATCACTAAGACAAACAAGTTTGTTTACATTCACAGGAGATCATGCTGCCAACTTCTTATTTACAATATCACCTGAAAGTGAGAACAGGCATATGGCACCTTTGTAGCAGGCAAGGTATTTACATGCCAAATATGCTAAACATCCATCTGCCCTTTCATACTTCGACCACCACTCCAGAGGACATGCTTCCATGCTTGTTAAAAAAAGAATGCGTTAATTAAATTTGTGACTGAACTCCTGTGGGGAGAATTCTATGTCTCCTCCTCTGTGTTCTACCCACATTCTGACATATATTTTATGTTATAGCAGTCTCGGATGATTACCCAGATGTTGTTCGTTTTAAGAACACTTTCACAGCACATTTGACAAAATGCAAAGAAGGTACCAATGAGAGATTTCTAAAGAAAGCTATAGGACTTGACCCAAGATTTAAGAATCTGAAGTAGCTTTCAAAATCTGAGAGGGACGGGGTGTGGAGCATGCCTTCAGAGGTCTTAAAAGAGCAAAACTCCGATGTGGAAACTACAGAACCCGAACCACCAAAAAGAAAATCAACCTTCTGTTGGTGGCATCTGATTCAGATGATAAAGGTGAACATGTGTCCATCTGCACTACTTTGGATTGTTATTGAGCAGAACCCTTCGTTAGCATTGAGACATGTCCTTTGGAATGGTGCTTGAAGCATGAAGGGACATAGGAATCTTTAACACATCTGGCATGTAAATATCTTGCGATGCCTGTTCTCACTTTCAAGTGACATTGTAAACAAGAAGTGGGCAGCATTATCTCCTATAAATGTAAACAAACTTGTTTGTCTAGGTGACTGACTGAAGAAGAAGTAGGACTAAGTAGATTGTAGGCTCTAAAGTTATTTTTGAATGCCGTTTTTTTGTACATCATTCTACATTTATAAGTTCAACTTTCATGATAAAGAGATTGTATGAGGTGAATTGAAAATACTATTTCTTTTGTTTTTTTGTAGCACAAATATTTGTAATAAAAAATAAATATAAAGTGAGCGCTGTACATTGTTTTCTGAGTTGTAATTGAAATCAATGTATTTGAAAAATGTAGAAAACATCCAAAAATATTTAAATAAATGGTATTTTATTATTAACAGTGTGATTAATATTTTTAATCGCTTGACAGCCCATATCTATATCTTTATCTATAGTTATAAGGTACCATCCTAGGTAGCAAACAGCTGTACCTAATCCAGAGTAGAGGCTCTTTTTAGTTGTAAATCAACATGTTTTAATGGTAATATCAACCAATGAGAATGCACCTTTTAGATAAGAATGGAATTACAAACAGAAAAACTGATTAAAACCAATTATTTAAAGTGAGGCTTTCTACTAGGTGATTTAAATCAATCCATCCTGAAGTCTGACAGAGTTATAATGGAAAGTGGAAGGCAATCTTAATAGCCATTGCCAGCTCTATCTGTATTTTACAGCTTTACTTGATTTGTTTTATACATCTGCAAAGAAAAATGGACATACTGTATTAAACCCAGACAAGCTCCATACTTTATACTATAGTAGCAACAGTTTTATGCAGCTTAAAATATTCTTTCTAAAAGCACTGAGTTCCATTGGGTGGCATATGGAAACTATGCTGGAAAGCAAAGGAGGACAGGAATAACAGCTTTCTTGAATAACTTTGCTACAGAATAAAATAGTTCCTGTTTCAAAAATAAGCACTTATTCAACATCTCAACACTGGAGGGTTTACTGTACTAATTTTAATAAATGCCCTTTTGTTCCAACATTTATTTTGTAATGAGATCACTGTCCTTCAAAATTACTACATTTGGCCAAATACAGCTCTTAGTTACACTGCTTTATGCTATTGATGTCAATGGAGTTACTGCAGATGTACATTACGGTAGGGAAGGATTTGGATTATTTCCTTAACTCTGTTTTACCTTCCTATACGAACATCATTTTAAATGAAATCTTCCTTCAGAATGCCTCGGGTATTAGACAGCCTACACAACACCTCCAGGATTTTTTTTTTTTTTTTTTTAAAGACTGAAAATATTTGTGATACATACAAGATGAAGCCGTACTCATCCTGTTGGGAATTATCAAAGGGCAAGTTTTCACTGATACTTATTTAAACAAAAGTTGTAATTTATAAACATCTACTCACCGTCTCCAGCAGGTAGGCCTCGCTCTTTTTTCTCATCACATTTGTTGCATTCACTGAAGTACAGCAATAGAAACATATCCAAAAGGACCCAAACCAGTGAGGTGGCAAGGACCACCTTGCAATATGCAAATTTTCTCATGGCACTTTAAGTCAAATACAAAAATAAAAAAGTATAAATAAAAATATCAACAAGATTGCTTTAATCCAGTTTCCGAGACCATGTTCTGTATCTGAAAAGAAAACAAAGAACAGACATTACAAAAAAATCCAAAATGAGAAGTAACATTTAAAGAGGCAATTTTACTTACATTTTAGGATAACAAATTTGAAATGCAAATTAGTTATCACAATGGTCCACATGCAAAAGTTAAGAAAAGCTCTAGGCACTCTACAAGTGAAGAGAGTAGACACAACTGAGGCAACTAAGTCAGTTGATGTGTTAACACTCATGCCTCCAAAATGCCAATGCCAATAGTCAAAATGCCAAGTTGTCTACTCAATGCAGAAGAAAATATGGAACTATATTAAAATTAAAATCCACTCTTTGGATTTGGACTTAATATATTGTTTACCCTTTGGAAATTTAGGATAGCCAGCATAATGAAAGGTCTGATCACAACAAACAGTCTTTTCTAATTTTCCTTGGACTGAAATACATTTGGCTAGAGGGGAATTATTAACAGTACACAGAGAATACTAGATTAAATACTAGAATTAGCTTGGTGATAAACAAGAAAATGAAGATCACCTTTGCTCCAGTCTTTACTGGTAAAGTTTTGAAAATGCCAGTATTTATGTCTAAGACTGCTGTAGTATGGCAAGCAACAGTTTTATTTAATTTGTAACGTGGTTGAGAAATAAACAAGTTTGTTCCACTTTGCTGTTTCTGAAACAGACTTCAATTTTTAGGAAACTGTTTGCTATAGGAATTTGGCCCAATTTTGGATTTCATTTCCAAAGTTTCAAAGTGACTATAGCTTACTATTCTACATATAGTAACTAAACATCACATATCACCCAGATGTAAAAGGCAGGATTTTCATATTATAATTTGATATTTAGAATCATAGAAATGGAAGGGACCTCAAGAAGTCATCTTGTCCAGCCCATATTGAAGCAGGATTGCATATGCCTAGACCATCCCTGACAGATTCTCATAGACTTTAAGGTCAGAAGGGACCATTATGATCATCTAGTCTGACCTCCCGCATGATGCAGGCCACATAGCCGTCCCTACCCTTTCCCTTGACTCTGCTGTTGAAGTCCCCAAATCCTGTGGCTTAGAGACTTCAATTAGCAGAGAATCCTCCTGCTAGCGATCCCTGCCCCATGCTGCGGAGGAAGGCGAAAAACCTCCAGGGCCTCTGCCAATCTACCCTGGAGGAAAATTCCTTCCCGACCCCAAATATGGCGATCAGTAAAACCCCGAGCACGTAGGCATGATTCTCCAGCCTGACCCTCATTAGCCATTATACTATTTACCTGCCATGGCACGCTGTTCCTTTGACTAAAATCATGTTATCCCATTAAACCATTCCCTCCATAAACTTATCTAGCTTAATCTTAAAACCAGACAGGTCCTCCGCCCCCCACCGTTTCCCTCGGAAGGCTGTTCCAATATTTCAGCCCTCTGACAGTCAGAAACCTTCATCTAATTTCAAGCCTAAACTTCCCCACGGCCAGTTTATATCCATTCGTTCTCGTGTCCACATTAGTACTGAGCTGGAATAATTCCTCTCCCTCCCTGGTATTTATCCCTCTGATATATTTAAAGAGAGCAATCATATCCCCCCTCAGCCTTCGTTTGGCCAGGCTAAACAACCCGAGCTCCTCTAGTCTCCTTTCATACGACAGGTTTTCCATTCCTCTGATCATCCTAGTGGCCCTTCTCTGTACCCGTTCCAGTTTGAGTTCATCTTTTTTAAACATGGGAGACCAGAACTGCACACAGTACTCCAAATGAGGTCTCACCAGCGCCTTGTACAACGGAAGCAGCACCTCCTTATCCCTACTAGATATACCTCGCCTAATGCATCCCAAGACCGCATTGGCTTTTTTCACCGCCACGTCACATTGTCGACTCAGTCATCCTGCGGTCTACAAGGACCCCAAGGTCTTTCTCCTCCTCCGTTACTTCTAACCAATGCGTCCCCAGCTTGTAACTAAAATTGTTGTTAGTCATTCCTAAATGCATCACCTTACACTTTTCACTATTAAATTTCATCCTATTTCTGATACTCCAATTCACAAGGTCATTCAAAGTCTCCCTGCAGAATATCCCTATCCTCCTCCGAATTGGCAATACCTCCCAGCTTTGTGTCATCTGCAAACTTTATCAGCCCACTCCTACAATCGGTTCCGAGGTCAGTAATAAATAGATTAAATAAAATGGGTCCCAAAACCGAACCTTGAGGAACTCCACTGGTGACCTCCCTCCAACGTGACAGTTCACCCTTCAATACGACCCGCTGCAGTCTCCCCATTAACCAGTTCCTTATCAACCTCTGGATTTTCATATCGATCCCCATCTTTTCCAGTTTGACCAGTAATTCCTCGTGCGGTACGGTATCAAACGCTTTACTGAAATCAAGGTATATTAGGTCCACCGCATTTCCCTTATCTAATAAGTCCGTTACTTTCTCGAAGAAGGAGATCAGATTGGTTTGGCACGATCTGCCTTTGGTAAAACCATGTTGTAATTTGTCGCAATTGCCATTGACCTCAAGGCCCTCAACTACTTTCTCCTTCAGAATTTTCTCCAGGACCTTGCACACTACAGATGTTACACTAACAGGCCTGTAGTTACCCGGGTCACTTTTTTTCCCTCTCTTGAAAATAGGAACCACATTAGCTATTCTCCAGTCTAATGGAACAACCCCCGAGTTTACAGATTCATTAAAAATTATCGCTAAGGGGCCTGCTATTTCTCGCGCCAATTCCTTCAATATTCTTGGATGAAGATCATCCGGTCCGCCCGATTTAGTCCTATTAAGGAGTTCAAGTTTGGTTTCTACCTCGGATACGGTAATCCCCCCTCCTGTATCCCCCTCTGTCACGCTGCTAATAGTCCTAATCCCTTCATTGGCCTCATTGAACACCGATGCAAAGTATTCGTTTAGATATTGTGCCATGCCTAGATTATCCTTAATCTCCTCTCCAGCTATAGTCTTCAGCGGTCCCACTTCTTCTTTCTTTGCTTTCTTCCTATTTATATGGCTGTAAAACCTCTTACTATTGCTTTTAATTCCCCTTGTAAGGTCCAACTCTACACGGCTTTTGGCCTTTCTCACTCTATCCCTACGTGCTCTGACCTCACTAAGGTAAGTTTCCTTACTGATCCCTCCCCTCTTCCACTCTTTGTAGGCTGTTTTTTCCTAATCGCCCCTTTGAGACGGTCGCTCATCCAGCTCGGTTTAAATCTCTTGCTTACTAACCTTTTTCCCTTTTTTGGGATACAGGCCTCCGACAGCTCATGCAGCTGTTTGTCTAGAACCTGTTCTTAAAACCCTCAAATGATGAGGATTCCACAACCTCCATGGCTTAAATATGCTTATAGTTGGAAAGTTTTGCCTAATAACTAACCTAAGTCTCACTTAATTTACATTAAGTCCATTACTACTTCTACTTTCAGTGGACATGATGAGGACTTCTCTCTCCTATTAGCCTTCTCTTCTCTACATTAAACATGCTGAATTCTTTCAACCTTTTCTCATAGTTCATGGTTTCTAAACTTGTTATTCTTGATCACCTCTGGATTCTCTCCAATAATACAATAGCAAATTTCATGTGTTGCCTTCAATGAAAGTTGGGGTCTTAGCACTTTATATGCCTTTATACCATAATATTCTCCATCACTCACTGGAACAAGTTTTCTCCATGATCCAAAAAAGATCCAAAGTCTACCATCAGCATATTACACAGTGTTAACCTAGAACTGAAAGAGTAATGAACACATTTGATATGCTGCATTCAATTATTAATTTTCTTTTTAAAAATATCAAATTGATTTAGTCTTAGCTGTTTGTTTTGTAATAGGATGCTGCAAATCAAAAATATGTTCCGACTTTGACAAGCTTTTCATGCCTAGAGAGTGAAGAATGTGTGTATTAAAAAAATCAATATAAAATAGAAATTAAAGCAAGAAAATGCTTATGGTTAATAGCTTGCTGGTGAATGTTTGACAAAAATCAAGCTAAAAGGGGGCAAGTATACCAAGGTATAAAAAAAATGGAAAAGGATTTTCAGAACTGTCTTATACTTCAGACTCCCTTCTACCTGAGAAAGAAGTGTCTTCACAAAAAATGTCACCATGGCTAGGTCATTGGTGAGCTGAGCTCGCTGCCTATTATGTTTACCAATAGTCTCTCTCAGTTGCCTGGAATTCCCTGTTGGTTTGTCTGTTCTCTCATCTTATAACTTTGATCATAAGCTTTTAGATGCAGGGACCATCTTTTTGTTCTTTTTGTACATTGCTTAGAATAATGGTCTCCTAGGTGCTACACTATTACTGAAATACCCTCAAAGCACCTAATGTACCTTTGGGCATTATGTTAATTAACAACTCAGCTATATCAAGTTAAAAAAAAGACACTTTGATGCTAAGTGTACCAAAGTAAATATTGGTTACAATAAAAGTTATCAAGTGCAGTGAAGGATCCAGCAACAGGAGTAATCTGGTAGACTAATAAACTGTCATTTAAAATAAGAGTCCTTCTAACTTATAAGTTTAGATTGAACCCTAATCATTGAATCCACTTTGATCAATTTGATTACTGGGCAAATATTTACCCACTTTTCAAAAAATTAAAGTTTTAGAAATGAACCCTTTAAATTCTATTATGCTCCACTTAATTCAAATTAAGAATAAATTCTACAGACACCACTGTAAATTGCCATACTGCAGACTTTTATACAATTGTCAAAAAATATTTAAACACAAAAACAAGCTTTGGCTTCCCTAATTAAATTATTTTCAAAAACAAGAACACAAATAATGCAAACTGGCTTCTGTCAATTACTTCCAGCAACATGCTACAGGGTTTATGCTGGGTAACAAAACAGTACAGAACTTTGGCTAAGTGCTCCTTGTCTATCATCATATTAATATATGTTAAGATTTTACTAGGAAACTCTTCAACCACATGCAGTTTCCTTCCTGGGCAACTTCCTCTGCTTCCTGCTCCGGAAGAAGTCTCTTCACCATATGCATTGTTGCTATATATGCAATCTCTTCCTGAATCATCTTTCAAGGGGGGATGAATTAGCAATTACAACCAGTTAGAAACAGAAAACCACAGAAATAAAGAGAGCTCAAACACTAAACCTCAGTTTTCTTTAGAGAACTTATTATGGAACACTGTCTTTCTTCCACATTATTGGCCAAATTCTATACCATGGAAAGGTGGAGCAACTCAGTTCTCTTCTAGAAAAAGGTATTAAGTTTTTAGAGTTATGAGTAACGCTTATGTCATATAGTCTCACCCTCAGCTTCCACGACTTTTGCAACATCCAAAGCA
This sequence comes from Trachemys scripta elegans, assembly GCF_013100865.1. Taxonomy (NCBI): domain Eukaryota; kingdom Metazoa; phylum Chordata; order Testudines; family Emydidae; genus Trachemys; species Trachemys scripta. The sequence goes on from NC_048299.1 coordinate 106,341,466, forward strand.
GTCTTGCAGGTTTTTTAATCCTGCATTTTTTTAATTAATTATATTTCTAGCCGGTATGATTGCAAAGATATTTCCTACGTGAACCAGGCATTAACCAATTCAGTGCTGTTGTCCTAAGACTGACCAGATCAAACCTGTTCCAGGAACACTTTACAACTCCAGGAGGCATAAATACAGATCTATCAAAGTATCTGTCCTGACAGACTCAAATTTTACATTTAAATTAAATCACTCAGGTAATGAGATCTTCATAGCTTTATGTTTGTAGTCACTACTCCGGGGACAATTAGCATCTTGCTAGCACTCCCAACCTTCGACTGCTTCTCCTACCCCATCCGTAAACTGCATCACGAATTTCACATATGTTAAGAACATAAGAATGGCCACATTGGGTCAGACCAATGGTCCATCTAGCCCAGTATTGTATCTTCCAACAGAAGCTTCAGAGGGAATGAACAGAACAGGGCAATTATCAAGTGATCCATTCCCTGTTGTTCAGTTCCAGCTTCTGGCAGTCAGAGGTTTTGGGACACCCACAGCATGAGGTTGCGCCCTGACCATCTTGGCTAATAGCCATTGGTGGACCTATTCTCCATAAGAATGGCCATACTGGGTCAGACCAAAGGTCCATCTAACCCAGTATCCTGTCTTCCAACTGTGGCCAATGCCAGATGCCCCAGAGGGAATGAACAGAACAGGTAATCATCAAGTGATCCATCCCCTGTCGCCCATTCCCAGCTTCCGGCAAACAGAGGCTAGGGACACCATCCCTGCCCAACCTGGCTAATAGCCATTAATGGACCTATCCTCCAGGAACTTATCTAGTTATTTTATTAACCCTATTATAATCATGGTCTTCTCAACATCCTCTGGCAAAGAGTTCCACAGGTTGACTGTGCATGGTGTGAAAAAAAATACTTCCTTTTGTTTTAAACCTACTGCTTATTAATTTCATTTGGTGACCCCTAGTTCTTATGTTATGAGAAGGGGTAAATAACACTTCCTTATTTACTTTCTCCACACCAGTCACGATTTATCCAATTCTTTTTTGAACCCACTTATATTTTTGCCTTCAAAACATCCCCTGGCAATGAGTTGCACAGGTTGACAGTGTGCTGTGTGTAGAAATACTTTCTTATGTTTGTTTTAAATCAGCTGCCTATACCCCTGGTATTTGTGTTATGTGAAAGAGTGAATATGTAAGTGTTATTTACCCCTTCTCCACACTATCCATGATTACTATATTGCCCTTTAGTCGTCTCTTTTCTAAACTGAATAGTCCCAGTCTGCCATTTTGTCACTCAGTCTTGCGAGAACCCTTTGTAACTTCACAATCTGCTTTGGCCTGAACTATTTCGCAGAACTTTGTATCTGCAAGGTTTGCCACCTCAATGTTTACCCCTTTTTTCAGATCATTTATGAACATGTTCAACAGAACTACCCCCAGTACAGAGACTTGGGGAACACGGCTATTTACCTCTCTCCACTGACATTTATTCATACTCTGTTTCCTATCTTTTAACGAGTTATTGACGCAAAAGAGGACCCTCCCTATTATGTCATGACCGCTTAATGGGCTTAAAAACCTTTGGTGTAGGATCTTGTCAAAAGCTTTCTGAAAGTCCAAGTGCACTGTATACACTGGATCACCGATGTCCACATACTTGTCAAATTCTAATAGATTAGTGAGTCATGATTTCCCTTTACTAAAGCCATGCTGAATCTTCCCCAGCATATCATGTTCAGCTATTTATCTGATAATTCTTTTCTTCCAGGCCAACTGGTTGGTACTGAAATTGCCTATAACTGCCATCACCACCTCTGGAGCTTTTTTTTTAAAATCAGACTTACTTTAGCTATCCTCCAGCCATCTGGTACAGGGTGATTAAAGTGACAAATACATACCACAATTAGTACTTCTGCAATTTCATATTTGAGGACCTTCAGAACTCTCATGGGGAATATCATTTGATCCTGGTGACTTAGCACGGTTTTATTTATCAATTTGTTCCAAAACCACCTCTATTCACACCTCAGTCTGGGGCAGTTTCTCAGATTTATAACCTAAAAAAGAATGGCTCACGTGTGAAATCTCCTTCACATCCTCTGCAGTGAAGACCTGTGCAAAGAATTCAGTTAGCTTCTTCACAACAGCCTTGTCTTCCTGGGATGCTCCTTTAACACCTCAATCACACAGCGACCCACTGATTGTGTGGCAGACTTCGTGCTTCTGTTGTACTTCAAAAAATTTTGCTGTTAGTTTTGGAGTCTTTGACTAGCAGTTCTTCACATTCTTTTTTGGCCTACCTCATTATATTTTTACATTTGACTTACTGGAGTTTTATTCTGCTTTCTATTTTCTTCAGTGGGATCTGACTTCAATTTTTAAAGGATGCCCTTTTACCTCTAACCACATCTTGTACTCTTGTAAGCCCTGGTGGCCTTTTTGGTCCCCTTTTTTAAAAATTTAGGGTAGACATTTATATAGAGATGATATATACACATGAAGATTAAATCCTGTACATCACTTTGAAAGTGTACAATTCCATTTTCAAGAGGATATTAGCATTAGGTTTCTAGCGTTAGTAATTCTAAACTCTTCCAGAAATTAAAATGGCTTGGGTGGGAAGGACACAAGGCAGAAGAAATGAAGTTATGCAATTTTAAAGTCAATATTTCCCCATCTGCAGACAAAATTAACATTTTATTTCCTTAGCAAATCTGAGAATTCAGACAGGTAGGATGTCCCAATGGTTAGGGTGCTTGCCTGGGACTTGGGGGACCCAAATTCAATTTTCTGCTCTACTGCAGACCTCTTCAGTGACTTTCCCAACATTACATAGTCCCTCTGCCTCAGTTCCTTGTGTATGTGTATAAAATACATATTTCCAAAGGGTACCTATATCACCATAATATCTGGGCACCAAAATAACCTTAGGATACGTCCAGACTACCCGACGGATCAGCGGGTAGTGATCGATCTATCTGGGATCGATATATTGAGTCTCATCTAGACGCGATATATCAATCTCTGAACACGCTCCCGTCAACTCTGGAACTCCACCAAGGCAAGCGGCGGTAGCGGAGTCGACGGAGGAGCCGCGGTCATCGATCCCGCGCCGTGAGGACGGGAGGCAAGTCGAAATAAGATACGCAACTTCAGCTACGGGAATAGCATAGCTGAAGTCAACGTATCTTATTTCAACCCTCCCCCTCCCCCCCCAGTGTAGACCAGCCCTTAGAAATAATGAGGTTCTAAAGAGGGGTGGCAGAATCTCAACCGAGTGCATATGCCTTACAATACAGCATTGTTAGAATATTAAATTTGGAAATACAGTACAATTTTTTTTTACACCTTAAGACGTAGTAAGTTCAGAGTCTAGCTCAAAAATCAAGACAAATCTTAGACCAAGTTTCAATGAAATCCTCAAAACAATCTTAATTTGAAGAAAATTGGTTCACTTCACAGAATAGCTTGCTCCTCATGGTCACATCTGGCAATTGAAAAGAAAATGTCTACTGGAGACTAGATGTAGCAAAACTAAAGGGGGTTCAGACGCACAACAAAAATGACTATAGACATGGAAAAACTTCCATATGGAGATCCTGAGAAGATTGAGACAACCGTTCAGCTGAGAAGAGAAATGAGGCAACAGATGTATGTAAAATAATAAAAGTGAACTTCAGATGGAGAACGTTGAAAACTAATCTCCAGATATTCTGGCATTAGAAAGATCATTTTTAATTTCTCACACTTCACCTTAAGATGTTCGTGGGCTGGAGGAAGCTGGTAAGTTAAGGAATAGTAAGACCCCATCTATTTGTCAGCTTCATTCTATATGGAAAGATGACTACAATCAGACTAGTCCTAGGCTCATCACGAAAATGCACCCTCCTCCACTTATGAATTGGGTGAACACACAGACAGATTCCTCTGAAAATGATGCTGATTGGAGCTCTGTAAGAGCTTTTTCCTTTATTATTCCTCTGGTCTAGGGCACTGCAGGAGTGATCTGGTAGAAAACCTATGACTGTCACAGGATTGATTGAACAGAAAGAAAACCAGTGCTAATTCAACAGATCTTAGGTCTCTCTTGGAATCTATGTATATTCCTGTGGGACCTCAGACTTCACAGTCTGGTCTTAGACTAAAGCCTTGAGCTGTCAAAGGAAGTATAAAAGACCCCAGAGCCCTAGTGTTCCTGGATGAAGGCTGGGGTCTTGGTTTCTCAACCACATCAAAGAGGCTGGCTAAATCAAATAAGGTTTCAAGAAATGATTTGACATCGGAGCTGCCCTTAGTGAGACAACACCTGGCTGAATCCTAAAATGAGCAATCAGAAAGGAAAACGGCATAGCTCAATAGAAACTGTGTGTTGTAGCTATAGCCCCTACTAGCATGTTTGGGGCAGTCTCTCTAACTGGAGCACTTCTGTGTCTGCTTAATGATCTAGTCTTTGGAATATATAGCCATGCTCAGCAGCGGATGAAGAACAAACTGAGGATCTCTGTAAAACTAGATCTTGACTCAGAAAACTACATCCAATAAGCTCAAAAGGCTTTTTGCAGTACTGCTGCAAAGTGAATAAGGGACTACAGACACATGGAGAAGAGTAGGAAGCCCTCTTTGTTCTTAGTACTGGACTACACTTCAACTGCTGAAAGCACTAAACAACCAAAGGAACATCCAGCTTCCATTAAAAAACACTTTTGTAGGAGGACTTTATCAAAAAGGTCAAATATCAAATGCCTGTCTTTAAGCCACAATCTTGATAGCTCCATAAAAGCTAATTTAGAATGGAAACTGAAAAGGAAAAAATGTATAACCTCACGCATGCAACATTTGAAGGTCAGAAAAATCGTATTTTGACGATTTTGTCATGAGCCATTTGGTATTACAGAAAAAGGTCAGCTTTAAATTACTGCTCATACTATACTATTTCATTTCCGCTCCTATTTGTTCCTTCGGTAAATGTATCACAGCAAGTTAAAAGTTACATTCCAGCTTCTCACACCTATATGATTGAGAACAAAAAATAATAAATAATAAGTCATCTTCCCTTCATATCACAACCATGCTGTCCTTTTTAATTGGGGACCAACTTCATCTTGGACTACATTAGTAATCTTCAACATACAAGTTTATTTAATTTACAAAGGATTACAATGCTGTTAATGATCTTAAACAGCTATATGCTGTATTTAAGCAGATACAATGCTGATCTGAAGCCAAAATTCCTTTGAGTTCTAACTGAAAACATGTTATGAACTAGCATTAAAGAAAATGGTTTAAAGCAATGCTGTCGTCTTAGAATATGTGATCTGGTTTAGGTTTGTCATTATAGAAACCACGTAATTTCTGTACTCCTTAAGAAACTTACTAGACCGGGGTGTACAAACTACGGCACACGGGCCGCTTCCAGCCCCGATTCACAATTCCCTTGATGAGCACAGTCTTCCGGCATGCAGAGCCACACTGCACAGGTGCGACTTCATACCACTGTTTCTGGGATTGGAACCCCCCCCCTATGTGGCAAACCCCCCCCCCCCCCCCCCCCACGCAGCAGCGCACCCAATTCCCTCCTGGCGGCACAGAATTCACCCAGGAGTAAATTACAAAGTAAGATTCTCTGGCCTGTAAAATGCAGGAGGTCAGACCAGATTAACTGTTATTCCTTCTGGCCTTAAACAGCTATGAATCAAATCCAAATCATACCAGGAGTGATTAATTTAATGCCATCCGATGGATGCTTCTTGGCCTCTATGATATGGAGTTTTTGTCCAGTCCAATTAGTAGTGAGGTAGTGTCCACTAGAGATGTGTAAATCTTTATTAGACTAATGTACAAATACCATCAGTTTGTTTTGATCACATATAAAAACAAAACAAACACAAATAGTTAATATGGCCATACCTCTTGGAGATAAGCCATTTTAACTCAGCTGCTGCCCCAAAACTCCATTCTTGAGCCTATCTAGACCAGCAAATAGATCTGCTGCTGCTAATTGGGCATGGGAGAATTCATTTTTTAAAAATGATTTCAATAGATAATATCAATGTTTATTTCTATACATTTTTAAGGTTCTCAATTTAAATTTTCACAGTTGTAGGAACTGTTTTAATGTCATTAGAGACTGATCCAAAAAGTTGGAGCTTTATAACCGTTAGGACACAAATTGTCATCACAAGTAAATATCACTAAACTATTGAAGTTCTCCAACAGCTTTTTTCTTACTAGGCCTATCTGTAAATTATGACTGCCGACAACATTTTTTTTTTATTTCTGCGTATTTGGTGAAATTTAATCCTTCCAAGCCTACTCATAAATGTTGGTAACTTGAGGATAAAATTTGCTTCCTGCAGCTCTGCTGAAATAGTTTTGCCTGGTCCATACTATCAGTTAAATTATTTTTAGCACTAGGAACCCATTGCGGATAAGTTGATAGTAATAGATCTGTTTGATAGCACACACTGGACTTCATGTATCTAAAAAAGGAATTATCAGTTGGCAGATTCAATGGTGCCAAGATGGCAAATTTAAGACCCCAACCCTTATCCTTGGGAAATGTCAGGAAAGGAGGGTTTACTATTAAAGCCCCAAATCTCTCTGACTCTGCAGGCTGAGGTAATCACCACTAGGAAGGTTGTTTTCCTTGATAAATTAAATAAGGAGCAGGTAGCCACTAGTTCAAATGTGGGCTTTGTGAGGCTTTTGAGAATCAAATTCAGGTCTCAAGCAGGAGTACTTCCTGCCTAATCAGGGGCATGTGAAAAGGGTCCCTGAAGGAGGACCGTGAAGGGAAATGAGGAGAGAGGGAAGTAAAGTGGATGGTATAGCCCAATTGCGTTACTTCCAGCACCACTTGTCTGAGATGAGGTGCTCCTATTCACATTGAAAGTGGGAGAGTGTTTCCAAATGGGGGAATGAGGGCAAAACACTGAAGCTAGTAGGCTAATGAGGGGTGGTAATATGAACCCTGGACTGTCACGTCAAAACTGGCACTTCGATGATGACTGTTGAGGAGCCACATCAGATGGGTAATATGAACCCTGGACTGTCACGTCAAAACTGGCACTTCGATGATGACTGTTGAGGAGCCACATCAGATGGGTTAGAGCAGGGGCTCTCCACCTTTCCAAACTACAGTACACCTTTCAGAGTCTGATGTGTCTTGCTTACCCCCAAGTTTCACCTCACTTAAAAACTACTTGCTTACAAAATCAGACAAAAATACAAAAAAGTGTCACAGCACACTATTACTGAAAAATTGCGCATCTTCTCATTTTTACCATATAATTGTATTCCAATTGATTTATCTTATAAACGGTGTACTTACATTTCAGTGTATAGTATATAGAGCAGTATAAACATGTTAGTGTGTGTATGAAATTTTAGTTTGTACTGACTTTGCTAGTGCTTTAGATATTTGCCTAGTTTTACAACAGGCTACATAAAGATGAGTTGATGTACCCCCTGGAAGACATCCGAGCTCTCTCAGGCGTACACATACTCCTAGTTGAGAACCACTGGGTTAGTGGATCTCTTTCTCTAGAACCTGTACATCTTCCTGGGGGGTTCCATGGGTCTCTGGAATTCAGATAATGGTATAGGAAGTATCTCTGAGCCATTTGCAATCTGCTGAACTTCCGTTTGTTTGCAGAAGCATAGATCCCTAACGAGCATAATGTGTCCCTGAAATCTTTAAGGATATGCAAGAACTCATCAGTGTTCTCTGCAAACAGCTTCTATCCATCAAATGGGAGATCCTCAACTGCATTTTGAACTTCCCTGAGGAAGCCAGACAATTGCATCCAGGAATCGCTATGCATCACCACTGGCGTAGAGAGATGGAACGGGCCATGGAGTCTGCAACATCAAGCATTGCCTGCAAAGATATTCTTGTCAGCAACTGTCTTTCAGCAAGTGGCCTGGAATTGTTCTCTTTGATCCTGGGGAAGGTGCTCAATAAACTACAAAAATTTCTTGTAGTTGGCAAAGTTGTACTTGGCCATCAATGCTTGATAATTTGCAAAACAAAAACTACAGTAGGCCTTCTTTCCCAGGAGATCCAGAAGCTTTTCGTCTGCCATATAGGTTTTATAACAGTGTTTGTCCTATGTGCATCAACAACCAGAGAATTGGGAGACTGGTGAGAAAAGGAATTCAGAGTCCTTGAAGGGGACATAACAAGTAGGAGTCACTGTAGCTGGGGTTTGCCAGGTTATTCTAGTGCAGGGGCTCTCAAATTTCATTGCACTGCAACCCTCTTCTGACAAGGAAAATTACTACATGACCCCAGGATGGGTGACTGAAGTCCAGCATGGGGGGGCCAAAGCCAAAGCCTGAGCCCCACCACCCATGGCTGAAGCCCTCGGGCTTCTCCTTCGGCCCCAGATGCTGGGGCCCAAGCCCAGCCAAGTCTAATGCCAGCCCTGGCAAACCCGTTAAAATGGGGTCACGACCCACAGTTTGAGAACCACTGGATTTAGTTCAACACTTTTTAAAATCAGTGCTTGCAGCTTTTTTTATATTAAACCAAACTGCCAATGGATACAATGCTAATTGCCTAAATTTAAACTGATTTTTATAAAGCTCAATGTTTTGACTGATCCTTTCCAGAAAAAACCCTCAAAACAGAACATCAGCCAAAGTACACGTTGCAGCCTCTGACATTACAGCATTGCTGCAAAGAAGAGGCTATCATTTTTTATAAAAAAATCGAGATGTGGATTCGAACAAGATATGAAACAGTGAAGTTTCACTGTAGTTCACTTATACATTTTTAAAATGTGAAACAGGTTAATTAGGACCTAACCATAATCACCTGACCTAATCACTAATAAAATACAGCCCCAGAAGTGTTCCTCTATTAAAAATCATACTTATGAAGCTACTTTTTAATAATGACCAGATAACAGCAGTCCCTCCCTCTACTGATAAGATTTCACTGTACCCAATTTTTAAATGGAACCAAGCAATGTTACTGTACAAATGTTTTTAAACCTACAAGTATCACACTTCATATCAAGACTAATAATACATTTATCATACGCCAATCTCTTCCTTTGCTAAATATATTTACTTTTATATCAAACTTGTTCAGACTTGCTAGCGCAATTAACTTCAACAAGTGAATTCACTTAATTGCCTTCATAGTTCCTTAAAACACACATTAAAAAAAATCTAGTTTTTTGTAAGAGTCACTCATTTGTTTTATAATTAAATTTTAAAAAGGTAAAAAAAAATCCTGAATCACAATACCAGATACCCAAATATTTAGCTTACAATCACAGTCAAGCTCACAGCTCATAATACAAATTCAGTGCATTATGAAAAACGAAGTACAATTAGAATACCTCAGACTTTTGTATACCAAAATACAAAGTTGCTCTATCATATTAATTTCCAGACCACAGCAGGTATACAGAGCCCTTACACAATATGACTCACTTCGCAATGACTTTAAAAGCTTATAAATCTAACTCAAAGACAGTACTATAATAATGCAAACGGAAAATAGCATGATGGATAATTGGAGAGATCAGTAACATTCACCGAATTGTAATCCAGAGCTAAAATACAGTTTAACACCATCATATAAAGGACCTGGCTAAGGCTCTATTTTTAACAGTTAGTTGCAAGTTTAACTTGCATTCACTTTGGTATTAAAGAATGAACTGAAAATTCTGTTAAAGTAAAAACGTGTGTGTGTTTATAACAGCTGAAAGAAAGTCATGGCTTAACAGTCAACTATTTAGCATACGCGGTTTTCAACTGTTTTGACAATAACTTTACATTTGTGTGCCAGGAGAGCTCTAAAACAGAGAAGTTGTTTCCCCTCAGCCTCTTTCCAAGTATTCAAGAAAACTAGAGACGAGTTAGAAGTAGAACTGGCTTAAGTAGAGAAATTCTCAGTCAGCATTTTCCTCCTTCTAAGGTAACCCAGTGTATACTCTTGTAGATAAAAAAATCAGATTTTAGCACAGGTGTTGAATAAAACTATCAATTAAGATCTTACTCAAAAAGAAGTTCAAATACAGAAAAATTGATGTGCATTAAATTTCAAGTGCCTATACCTGAGAAGATAGTTATGAACTAATAGTCCAGCACAAAAACAGAAAGGAAAAGATATGACAAGGTTGAATTAAAATTCTCTTAAGCCATCTGTCAATGACTGTTTACCAGAACTCTTGAGATAAGTCTAAGAGCCACCTCAAACTATGATTAAGGCTGCAAGTTTGTCATGGAGGTCACATAATCCGTGACTTTCCATGACCGCCATGACTTCTGCAATGGCTAGCCACACCGGCCGCTGCTGGGGCAGTCTCGGGCCACCTCCCTATCCCCCAAACCAGCAGCAGCAGGAGTTTGGGTGGGGGACTCAGGGCTGGGGACGCAGGAAGGGGTGAGGGCTCTGAGCAGTGCTTAACTTTGCGGGAGGGGGCTCCCCAGAAGCAGCAACATCCCTCAGCTCCTAGGCCAGACAGCTCTGCAAGCTGCCTCTGCCTGCAGGCACCGCTCCCACAGCTCCCATCGACTGTGGTTCCGGGCCAATGGGAGCTGCAGAGGCAGCGCCCAGGGAGAAAGCAGCATGCAGAGCTGCGTGGCCACGCCTCCGCCTAGGGCTGAGGGATGTCGCCGCTTCCAGGGAGGCACTGAGCCGGGTACGGAGCCTGCCAGCTCTGACAAACCCCATTCCCTCCCCCGAGCACCTGCGGCGCCCGCCCCCGGCCACCGCCCTCCCCAAGATTTAGTCAGGGATATATAGTACAAGTCATGGACAGGTCATGAATTTTTTGTTTACTGCCCATGACTTTTACTAAAAATACCCATGACTAAAACATGGCCTTACTTATGTGTATTAATATAATTTTCACCCTCAAATAGCAGATCCTTAGATTCATATGGTCACCAACAGGCATCTGAATCTCCAAAATGGTCTGACTAAAAAAACCTATATTTCAAATTATTACACAAACCACTTGGGGTGTGGCTTTTGAGGTTCCAGAAATTATCTGCTTAATTCATCAACTTTCTTACCATTCAGCCTCATAACTTTTTAAAGCATGATTTAAAATAAATTTCAAAGTTTCACACTAATACGTATACAGATTGAGAAAGTTAGCTTTTCTATCCAATAGAGAGGTACATAGGTTTACTACACTAGAACAGATCATCAACACATTAAATTCCTCACGGCACTCAAAAGAGAGGGTAAAAAAAATCCTAGTAGCTATATTTTTCAAACTTGGGTAACTAAAGTTAAGCACCTAAATCCACATTTAGGTCCCCGAGGGACCCATTTTATTGACCCATATCTCCCACTCATCTGTGTTGAAACTAATTTGGTTACCAAGATGTACAGTTACCCTTGTCAAAGGGAAGAATCAGTACTGAAACTGCAAGATGAGAATTCTTGGACAATGGCAAGATGGAAGTCAGGAATTTTATTTCAGCTGTTATCAGTCACCCATTTTTGGTACCAAGAATGGCAATACCAAAGGCAGGTGGGTAGAGGCCATTGGACCAATGTTGCCAGTCACTGAGAGCCCAATGCCAGGCAACTTTTGAAGCTTGGATATCAAGGTACAGTGACTGATGGAGGTGCCAGTGTGACTTTTCTTGGGCCTTGAGATACCCCTTAATAAAGCCAAGATGTGGGGATCTCTGCCTTTTCTTGCTAGGACCTGGTAATGATGACAGTGACCTGAGATCTGAGCCCCTTAGAGAAACTGTGCTCTTTCCAAGTCTTACTCCCAGAAGCTTTACTGGTGATGAAGGATAATGTCTGAGACATATGTCCCAAAGATCTGAGCTAACCCCAAGATCACTGGAGAACTTTTTGAAAACATTTGCTTAGGCTTTTCAGTTTCAGCCACTCCAGGATCTGAGATAGGACACAAAGACCCTTCTCCAACAAAAAGTGCTGTAGGTGAGCCTCTCAAGTTTGGTGTTCTCTTACAGAATGACCTGCAAATGGTACATTTCCTAGGATATGCCCCTCATTAAGGCACCTCATACACACATCATTAAGCAGCAGTATTGAACTGCAATACAGCCAGTTTTTAAATCAAGGAAACTTTAGCTTTGCCATAAGGGCTAGACCTAGTATAAGAAGTCTCAGAAAAGTTAAGAAAAATTAGATTAAAAAAATAAAATCGAAGACTAACAACTATAGCACTATGCATTTCAAACAATTTACACTATAAAGAATTACTCAGAGAGCAAGAGGAACATACACTGCTAGGGTTCCACCTCATAGCCACGGGCAGTAAAAAGAAACTGAGGGATGGCTGAAGTTGCCCTGCCGTTTAACGGGGAATATGAGGCACCTCTGGCCCTAACTCACAGAGCTGGACAAAAACATTCTGAATTTGAGTACTTTGGGTGTGCACGCATACCAAGAGTGAAATATGGACAAACTTGAAGAATTAAAGATTTATCTTAGAGACATGCAAACAAAAGAAAAATTATGTTAATCATTTTTTGTCAAAAAAAACCAAAAAACCAAAAACATGCCGTTGTCACCTTTCTGAAAGCAAGAGAACTAGGTAACCAAGGAACCAGAACTACTGGTGCAGGAAGTGAAATCAGGTATTATAGGGATAATGGACAAATGGTGGAATAGTTGTCATGACTCGAATACAGACATTGAAGGATATGCGCTGTTCAGGAAAGAAAAATAAAAGTAAAGGTGGTGGAGTAGCTTTGCATATTCATGATGAGGTAGGCTAAAGAAATAAGTAGTGATGGAATGGATAAAACAATCCGTCTGGGTCAAAAATTACTTTGGTGGAAAAATGATAACAGAGGTTCCACTGGGATAGTGCTTGTGGTCTGCTAAAGATCTCAAGTATCTGAACTGGATATTTTTAATGAAGTAAATGCTACTGAGAATTGTGATTATGGGAGACTTCCATTTCCCAGATACAGATTGGAGAACAAATGCTGCTAACAACAACAAACAGGATCCAAATATTCCTTGAAGTGATAGCCAAAAGACTTCTTCACCCATTAGTCACCAAACCAACAAAAGGTGATGCCATTTTATATTTAGTACTGAGGACCTTACAGAAGAACTGAATGTAGAGGACAACCTTGGTTCGAGTGATCATGAGCTAATTCTTTTTGTTGGCACTCTTTCATCTGCGAGACACTGTGGGAATTGCAGCCTATGATGTAGATGGTTTGCAATGTCTCACATGACTAATAGGCCAATCCAACAGTTGCATGATATTTGGCAGTTACTGCAAATGTATGTGTCTTGATTGGGAGCTGCTTGCTTCCTACGGGCTCTTTTTTCTTCAAGCTGTAGAAGCCAGCTCCTGTCATGGACTTTGATACCCTGATGGAGATAATGGCACCACTTGTTACGATCACTTGCCAAGATTTCCCATTTGTCAGGATCAATCCCAAATTCCTTCATATCTCGCTTGCATGTGTTCTTATAGCGAAGCTTGGGACTTCCTGTTTTTCTTGTTCCCTCTGATAGCTCCCTGTATAGCAGTGGGTCTCAAGCTTTTTTTTTTTTTTTTTTTTTACACTGGTGACCCCTTTCACATCGCAAGCCTCGGAGTCCGACTCCCCCCAATAAATTAAACACACAGTTTAATATATTTAACACCATTATAAATGTTGGAAGCAAGTAGAGTTTGGGGTGGAGGTTGACGGCTCACAACCCCCCCCCATGTAATGACCTTGTGACCCCGAAAGGTCCTGACCCCCAGTCTGAGAACCCCTGCCGTATAGCATGTCCTTGGGTATGTGTCTGTCTTCCAACCTGCTTAGATGGCCCAGCCAGCATAGTCGTCTCAGCTCATCAGCAAAGATTAGCTAATTCAGTTTAAACTAAAACAAACAAAAATAGGTCCTGCATCTAGGGTTAAAAAAAAATTAAATGTGAATTAGTTAAGAAGTTAACTGGACTGTAGAACTCAAGGATCTGAATGCGGAAGAGACTTGGAATTTAAATCAAAGTTGCAGAAAATATCCAAACCCTGCACCCTAAGCCAGGAGTGGGGAGGGGAAGTCCTGTAAGGAAGGGTTCCAGACCAAAATAGATGAACAAACATCTCAAACAGGTAAGCTTTCTGGAAAACAGAAAGCCTATAAGGAATGAAAAAAGGCCTGTTAATTTGACCTCAATTGTATGCAAGGTCTTAGGATAAATTTTGAAAGAAGGAGCAATTAAAAACAGAGGTTAATGGTAATTGGGATAAAATACATGGTTTTAAAAAGGTAGATCATGCCAGACCAACCAGATCTCTCTCTTTGAGACGATAACTGATTTTCTAGACAAAGGAAATGCAGTATATCTAATCTACCTGGATTTCAGTAAAACATTTGATCCTTTCATATATGAAATAATTAGCTAAATTATAGAAGATGGGAATTAATGATAATTGAAGAGTGGATAAGGAACTGTTTAAAAGGAAGATTACAATGGGTCATACTAAAAAGAACTGTCAGGCTGGAGGGAGATTACTGGTGGAGTTTCTCAGGGATCATACTTGGGACCTATCTTATGTAGCATTTTCATTAATGTCCTTGGCACAAAAAGTGCGTGTACGCTAATAAAATCTGATGACACAAAGTTGAGAGGTATTGCCAATATGAAAGAACAGGAATGTCATACAAAAAAATATGGACAACCTTGAAAACTTACAGCAACCTCCATCTTAAATGAATTAAAATGTTGATTTCTCTATAAAGCTTCCTATCACTCTTTAGAAACTCAATCAAAAACAAAGCTACAAGAAGAGAATGATTCCTAATCAATAACTCTTTATGCAAGCTAAAGCATGGGGTGGAGGAGAGGCACAATGAATGTACATATATTTATTCATAGGGTATCTAATTTGAGAAAAGTCAAACGGGGAAGTCAGCCAACTGAAGAGGGACCATTAGAGAATGGTAATAAAAACTGTGGAAACGGGGGGGGGGGGGGGGGGGGGGGGGGGGGGGAGAGAATCACTAAGCATTGTCCTTTTATGAGACGGATTAATGGAGAAGTGCTGAGAAAGGAACAACTTCCCCACAAACACTCAACAGTTAAAAGGGTCCAGAAGAGGGACCTAAAGACATGCGAAGCAAAGTAAGAATGAAGGACTGTCATCTAGACCACAGAACAAACTGGAAAAACAAGTCAAATTAAATTTGATCTATTAAAATAAAACAATCAAGCTGGTACATTTGGGGAATGATAACTTTCACACTGAATGTGATGAAGATAACAAGAAGTCAGTAATGCCTAAGAGGGATCCAATATGAGAAGAGCTTTGAAGGCAATTAGCACCAAGAAAAATCCCAATGAGATTTCAGGTATTATATCATGGCCTACATCAAGATGTTTATCTTCACTGTAACAGGTTGGATTCTACCTAAAATATTGCACACATTCTTGGCAAATCAAATCCAGGCTGACATCAAGAAGTTGAAAGGAACTAAGTAGAATAAGTAAAATGATAAAAGGCCAAGAATAAGAAAACTACATCTGAACAGTTTGACTAAACAATAACTAAGGAAATAACTATTTCAAATGTGTAGGACTACTGAGGAAGGCACTGGCTTTGATTGGCTCAAAGGAGTAAAATGAGTAATGCTATGAAATAGAGCAAAGGTACCTTTAAAGTGAATAGGAGGTAAAATGTATTAACAGTGAGGTCTCAGGCCATAGAACTATTTCCCTAAGGAAATGTTAAATTATTCTCTTTGTATTCTAAAAGTTCACTGGACAAAAAAGTTCACTTGGGATACAGAGAAAATAATTATAGTTGCCCAAAAATTTCCTCTAAATAACCTGTATTATAAATTGTCATTGTAAAATATACTTTTTACATTTTATACATTATAAAATCGAATGTAACTATATAAATTACAAATATCAAGCTACAAAGTCGTTTTGAAAGCAAAAATCCCAACATTTAGTTCTGAACGTGTCAAAATTGGATGTTTAAGATGTTGGAATTTTTTCCCGTTTTTTTAAATGAAAAAATTTTCGCAGAAGCTACAAGATTTTGCTAAGCATTTTGATTTAAATGGAACGACATTCTTTGATGGAAAACGGTCCCATCAACATATTTCAGCTCCAGTTACAACTTCTGATCTTGTCACTGATTTGAGAAAGTTTTTACACAGTGGATTAACTACTGTAGGTGGTAAAGTTTCTACCGTTTAGTGCAATGCCTGCGTGCTGGGGGTATGGGGGGGAAGTGTCATGAAAGCTTAGAATTTGCCATTTGTTGCATTACACAACAGGCCCAGACAGATCCTTGAAGTGTGTGATCTGCAATCCGTCATTTTAAGGGACTGGGAGTTTTTGACAACTTGTGTTCTTCACATTTGAAGTCAACCTTATGCAAGTTTCTGAGAAGCAGTGGTGGTGCTTTAGGCTCTGCTAAAAATTCTTGGCAGATGTTTTTAGACTACTTAACCGTTTATCACTTTAACAATTTTTTCCCAAACCAGTCATACATACATGTACTCAGTAACTACTTACATACCAAGTTTCATACTTTTTGGTTGTTTATATCCTCATAATGCTCAAAAGCAGTTGAGGATTTTGCTTACCCATCAAAAAAATCATATTGGACGAGAAAGCAAGCAAGTAAAGTTTCAGCCCAAGTCAATGATTCAGAAAACTGAGTGTGAAAACAGAGGGAATACAATGGTAATTGATCTTCAAACTCAACTATGAACTGTAACTAAGTGCTATGGCAAGGTGAGGGAGATATCTTTTTTTGGACCAACTTCTACTGGTGAGAGAGACAAGCTTTTGAACCACAGAGAGTTCTTCTTCAGGTCTGGTAGGAACTCCTAGCACCACAGCAAAATGCAAGGTGGAACAGATTGTTTAACGTAAGTACTTAGCACATTGTAAGGCAGTGGTTTTCAAACTGTTGATGACCACAACCCAACGGAGCTGGGGATGAGAGATTTGGGGTGTGGGAGGGGCTCTGGTCTGGGACAGGGGTGCGGGAATGAGGGCTGCAGGGTGGGGCCAGGAATAAGGAATTCATGGTGTGGGAGGGAGCTCTGGGCTGGGGGTGCAGGCTCTGGAGTGGGGCCGGGGATGAGGCGTTTGGGGTGCAGGAGGAGCTCAGGGCTTGTGGGGGGCTCAGGCAGGGGGTTGGGGTGCAGGTGGGTCAGGGCTTTAGGTAGGGTTACCATACGTCCGGATTTTCCCGGACATGTCCGGCTTTTGGGGGCTCAAATCCCCGTCCGGGGGGAAATCCCCGAAAGCCGGGCATGTCCGGGAAAATCGGGAGGCTCGGGGGGGCCTCTTTGTCCCGGGTCGGGGGCATGGTGCCGGGCCGGGCTGGGCGCGGGGCCGGGAGCGCGGGGCCGGG
>NC_048299.1:106359198-106440932 GCF_013100865.1 Trachemys scripta elegans
GGGGGGCTGGGAGCCGGGGGGTGGTCGGTCGGGGCCGGCACCCCAGGGCCCGAGCCGACCCAGGCTGGAGCTGCGGGGGGACCAGCCTGGGCCGCCCCTCCTCCTCCCCCCCTTTACCTGCTTCAGGCTTCCCGCGAATTAAATGTTCGCGGGAAGCAGGGGAGGGGGCGGAGTTGGGGCGGGGGCGTGGGCGGGGCTGGGGGCGGGGCCGGGGCCCCGGGGAGTGTCCTCCATTTGGAGGCACAAAATATGGTAACCCTACTTTAGGTTGAGGGTGCAAGTTCTAGGGTGGAGCCGGGAATGAGAGGATTGGGGTGCAGGAAGGGGTTCCAGGTTTGGGGGGCTCAGGGCTGGGGTGCAGACATACCTCCGGTGGCTCACCGTCGGTGGCGCAACCGGGGTGCAGAGGCAGGCTTCCCACCTGTCCTGGCACCGTGGACCATGCTGCGCCCCAGAAGCGGCCAGCAGCAGGTCCAGCTCCTAGGCAGACGTGTGCAAGTGGCTTTGCGTGACTCTCTCCCGCAGGCACCGCCCCCCCAGTTCCCATTGGCTTGCGGCGCTGGTGCTCAGGGCGAGGGCAGTGCATGGAGCCCTGTGGCCCCCCTGCCTAGAAGCCGGATCCACTGCTGGCCGCTTCTGGGGCGCAGCGCAGTGTTGAAACAGGTAGGCTCTAGCCTGCCTTAGCTGGGCAGCGCCACCAACGGGACTTTTAAAATCCCAGTTAGCAGTGCTGACCAGAGCGACCCAGTGCCTGACGTGCCACGACCCAGTAGTGGGTTGTGACCTGAAGTTTGAAAAACGCCGTTGTAAAGGACCAGTCAAGTTAGGTCAAGTATAGAGTGATCAAATCCTATCAGTCCTCATTATCAATGGAAACCTGCACAACACTTTCAAAAGATGAGCCTGGGAACTTAAATTAATTACTCTGCATGATACCAAAAATCATGGACTGAACAGACACTGGATTTATGGCTTATTACAACAATCTCTAATCCACTAACCCCCTATTTTTAACCTATGACTACAGAGGTGTTAACAAGCCACTCAACATTGAACAGTCCCTTATGATATGTGCTAAGTACTTATGTTAAACAATCTGTTCCACCTTGCGTTTTGCTTTGAGGCTGGGAGTTCCTGTCCCTGACCTGAAGAAGAGCTGTGCATAACTCAAAAGCTTGTCTGGCTCACCAGCAGAAGTTGGTCCAATCTTTTTAGCAAAGGTAAATGGCAAGGCCTGAGGAAT
The DNA here is from genome assembly GCF_013100865.1 of Trachemys scripta elegans. Taxonomy (NCBI): domain Eukaryota; kingdom Metazoa; phylum Chordata; order Testudines; family Emydidae; genus Trachemys; species Trachemys scripta. The sequence goes on from NC_048299.1 coordinate 106,360,442, forward strand.
AACTGCAAATTGTTAGTGTATGAGAGAAGTGTAAATGACCCTAAATTAAAAAAAAAAGTGAAACTGGCTGTACACAAATGCTAATTCAGAAAGTAAACAAACCTAAAGGCCAAGCAAATGTTTATTCTCTTTTATTCCTAGTAAACTTGTGCATTACTTATAATTATAGTAGGAAAAGAGAATTCAGAGAAACTTTTTTTCAAATTGATGCTGTCTATTCAAATTGTACTTTTCATAATCAACTTCACAGCACCTGCCTCCTCTCTAACTGAATTAATCTTTTGGAGCTTACTGTGTATCGGAGAAAGGACTATGAAAGATCAATATATTTTTGGAACAGAGGAACATCTTCCCCTTTTGTTCTGTTGAAGGGGAACTAGTTCATCTCAAAGAGTCCTTCCAAATATATATTTGGAAATTAGTCTTTTGAAAGGTGTTTGTTTTACTGTTGCAGTAATCCTGTTATGGATCAATGAATCATTAATCAATAGTGAAACATCTAGTGGAGGATGGATACAGACACTCCTCACCCCAATAGCTATCCATCCTGATGCAGTAAGCAAAATTAATCTGATTCCATCCTTTTGGGTCAGAAGTTTTCACATACAGAATCCTCTGCCTGAAGAACAGACTTGAATTTAGGCTTTATGTTGAGAGAGGAATGAAAAAAATGGGTTGAAATTCTAACTGTAAAGGATACTTCTGATCAGCAGGGAAGCAGATATGAGTATAACTAAAATGTATCCTTGATGCACTAATTAAATGCTTAAAGAGGAGGTTTTCTGCTACCTTTGTCTAAACTATTGACAGCTGACCTGAGACACCACGGCCTTGAAGTGACAGAGAGGGATGTCTTCAACTGAAGTCCATGATGCCAAAGTATTCGACCCTGCAGGTGCTATAAATCCTCCCTTCGCTCTGAGACACACACTAGATACAGACAAGCCTTACTGCAGTGGTGTCAGCTGTGTTATGTTTTGAATACTTTACACCTTAATTACTGACCTTTTCTGAAGATTTATAGACATCTGGATGGTATGCTAGCATTGGTGGTGGTATGCAGTATGACTGGTCTGTTGCATTGTTGTGGAGAGCCGGTAGCAGGAGCCATAAAATGGTAGACAGGGCTAGGCTGCTCTGGCATACACATAGAAGGAGGAGATTTCTATCCACAAGGCCTTTAGACTGCCCTAGAGGAAGAACAGAAATCAAGTTAAGCTCCACATTCCAATTTTCTCGATTTCCTAGCACAGTTTAACATCTCACAATTCCAAAGTTTTGAGGAAGAGAGGAGTGAGCCTACAACTGCTGTTGAATGGAAGCAGTTAATTGAATCTATGTGAAACGTTAGATCTAGACTCAGGAGCGGGAAGAGTCAACGGTCACTAGAACTTTTTATCCCATATAATTGTTATTGTAATTGGAGGTTTGAGTGTTCTCCTGAACTGACAGTTGCCTATTTAGGACAGTTTTATTTTTGTCTCCCTCTCCATCCAGCCAAGATATAACACAGGGGTGGCCAACCTGTGGCTCCAGAGCCACATGTGGCTCTTCAGAAGTTAAAATGCAGCTCCTTGTATAGGAGCAGACTCCAGGGCTGGAGCTACAGGCACCAACTTTCCAATGTGCCAGGGGGTGCTCACTGCTCAATCCCTGGCTCTGCCACAAGCCCTGCCCCCACTCCACCCCTTCCTACCCCTTCCCCCCTAGAACTTTCTGCATGCCACAAAATAGCTGATCGGCAGGTGTGGGGAGGGGGAAGTGTTAATTGGCAGGGCTTCCAGTGCGTGGGAAGCTGATGGGGGGCTGCCAAGGCCTTTGTAACAACTGTGTTAACTGACTGAGCAACGGTTTATCCATTTTCATATGTTCAACTTTCCAAAAGAGTTATCTTTTGGGATGAAATTTCCCATACTTGGTCTACTTAGTCTAGAAAGATGTAATTTTTTTCAATAGTGTAGCATATTTCAGCTATTTTTGAATTTTGGACAACTTTCAATTTAAAAATATTTTAAAAGATTAAAAAGCTACTGAAAAAGCAGCTGAAAGTTACATTGATATGGGTATAGTGTTCAATAAGAACAAATGCCTTTATGTGACTGTGGAGGAGAGTTTAATAGTGACAATTGTTTGCAAATTGAAAAAATTATTCTAAACGTGAACAGATAACACTTGTAAAGATTTTAGCAGAGCTTAATGAAGCCCCACCACCTCTGGGATCTCTGCATGTTCTCCTTGCCCAACCAGATACATACAGGCGCTGCTGCTGAAGAAATTTATATAAAAGAAATAGTAAATTCCTGAATAAACTATACAGAAAAATTCTCCATAAAACTGCCTTAACATCAAACAGGAAAATGTTGACAGTGTAAAAGATCATGGATCTAACCTTTTTTGATGCAATATTAACTAATCCACAATTGTCATATTTTCTATTACAAGCTCATTAAGTTTCTCATAACATATGCTGTAAAAGGTGATTGATAGTCTGGTATATTGTTTGTCTAGATAATACACAAACATAACAAATGGGAAAAAAGGAGAGACTGATAGCAACGAGTACAAATCAGCAGATAGGAACTGCATACAATGGATATGGGAAACAATATTAACAGTGAAAAAAAAGAAAAAAAAGGGAGGGGTGAGGGGGGTCAGGAGGATTAACCACCAGAAGAATATATTCCTTAACTATATCAGAAAAAAACCCCAAATCCTAGTAATGCTATAGGTAGTAGACAAGGATGATAGAATTAGGAATCATGATTCAGGAAAAAGACATTCAATAAATATTTCTGTTCTGTATTCCAAAAGCAGCAAGGTGATATATTCATATGTTATCTTTAATAAATACTTTTTATTCCATCATTAAAGATTAAAAATATTTAAAATCTGCAGGACTTGATAGCTTACACCCCAGCGTATTAACAGAATTAGCTTAAGAGCTCCTGGATCCACTAATGTTGATTTTTAACAAGTCTTGGAACAATGGGAAAGTTTCAGAGTACTAGGAAAACCAAATGCTGTGTCTACATCTAAAAATGGTAAGTGAAATAATCCAGGAAATTATAGGCCAATGAGCCTGATATCATTCATGGGCAAAGTCATGGAAAAAGCTGATATGGGATGCATGTAGTCAAGAATTAAAAGATGGTTGCATAATTAAAGCCGATTGACCCATTTCCCATAAAACCATGTTTAGTCAAACAAATCTGATATAGTTTTTGTTGATATTATAAACTGGGTTATTGAAATTTATAAATTTGGTTGATAAAAGCAACTGTGCTGACATAATTACTTCGGCTTCTGTAAGGAATTTGATTTGGTCCCACATGACATTCCAATAAAATAGCACTACACAAAAAAAGTTAATGCAGCCCATGTTAAACTGATTAAAAACTGGTTAATTGATAGATCACAAAAATAACTAAATGGGGAATCACCATCCTATAGAGGTGTTTCTAAGGGGTACTGCAGTATCTGCTCTCAGCCAAATGCTATTCAACAGCTCTCTCAATGATCTGGAAGAAAATATAAAAGAAAACTAGTAGAGTAGTAAATAATAAGGGGGGACAGGTCAGTTACACAGACTTCTTAGCAAATGCGTAATGCGTCTCAGATGGCACGTGACCAGGATTCATCACTGAATTTGGTCCGCTGGTTGGATCATTAGCTTCCCCAGCTTGGGCCAGTTACTTACCTGGATTGCTTAAGATGTGCTCATTTGAGCAACACACTCACATTTTAATACAGCCAGATGCAAGATCATACACATAGGAATAAAAAAATGTAGGTCACTCCTACAGATCGAGGGACTGTATTCTAGAAGGAAGCAACTCTAAAAAAGGCTTACACGCCATGGTATAAAACTATAAGCTCCCAATACAATGCTGTATTTAAAAGTACAACTGCAACCCTTAGCTATAGAAAAAGGAGGTTATCAAGAGTAGGGAGATGGTATTACCTCTACCTATAGCATGACTGAGAGCACTGTACCTAATTCTAGTGTCCACACCTCAAAAAGAATGTTGAAGAATTGGAAACTTCAGAAGAGAGCTAAAAGAGCAATTAGAGATCTGGAAAATACACCGTACCTTGCCACAAGAGACTAAAATGCAATACACGGAGTTCATCAAAGGATGTAACTTGATCACTGCCTACAAGTAAATACACAGGGGACCAGATTTCTGGGAGTACATAGCTCTAATGTAGCAAAAAGGGGGAGGGGCATAACAAGATCCAATGGTTGGAAGCCAAGGTTAGCAAATTCAGACTCAAAATAAAGCTGAAAGTTTTAACAGTAGGGGTAATCAACCACTGGATCAACTTACCTAGGGATATAGTGGATTCTCCATCACTTGCAGCCTTTAAACCAACATGCATATCTTTCTAAATTATATACTATTGCACCAAAAGATGTTAGAGTTGACACAGAAAGTACTGGCTGAGGTTCTCTGACCAGTGTTATGCAGGACAAACTAGACGATCAAGGTCCCTTCGGACCTTAAAATCTACTAATCTATATATGCTCCTCACAGAAGGGACGGTACCTATGTTTTGTGCAGTGTACTAAAATACAAGCTTTGCAACACAATGCTAAGATTTCTGTTGAAATTTTCACACTGAGGCATGTTTTAACTGTGCATCTATAACATTTGAGGCATTAATATAATTTAGCATTTAGAACATGTATGTCACCATTTAAATACACCTCTACCTCGATATAACCCTGTCCTCGGGAGCCAAAATAATCTTACCGCTTTATAGGTGAAACCGCGTTATATCAAACTTGCTTTGATCCAGAGTGCGCAGCCCAGCCCCCCCAGAGCACTTCTTTACCATGTTATATCGGGTCACGTTATATTGGGGTAGAGATGTATGTCTGTCAATACACTGCCATTCTTAGAAAACGGGACATCATGGTAAATGACATTCAGTCTTAGGTTTACATTGATCCTTAAACAGCAACAACCTGAATCTGCTCACTGCAAAAAACTCTAACTTAAACTATTTTTGTTATGCAATTTGAACCACAGGCTTATTTTCATTAGAGCTAAGTGCACAGAAGGCCCACTGACTTACCGTGGAGTTGTGGGTGCTCAGCTCTTTTGAAAAATCAGGTCCTGAAAGTTTCTGCTTAGAAAGAAAATTGTCCTATCAGACTGTATTATGTAATCAGTCAGATGAGGAAAAACTTAAGGGATCAAATTTTCCCCCTTGCTAGGCTTTTTTACAGTGCTTGTTGTACAGGACTTCTTCTGAAAGATATTTATGAAGTGTTGGATGTTTCATGGTCAAATTGTAATGATTTTTAAGATTAACTTTAAAAGTGGTCTTTTAAAGAAATAAACTTTGGTTTTATCCTCAAGGAATATTTTTAAGTGTTTCACTTAGATTTTACTGCTATATCATAGTAAGTAGAAAAGCAAAAAAGGTCTGATCATGGCGTATCACTGCGGCCTATCAGTAAAAATGGAAAAGTGCAACATAATAGTTCTAACCCATAAACTAGCTGATCTATGTAAGAAAATTCCAAAGATGGACTGTTACTGGTGGGAGATGCCATGCATCAAAATTCTCTGCCAAGGACATCCATCAGTTCAATTTATCCCAGTTCTGATTCAACTCTGCATTAAATGGTAGTTACACCAGCATGTAGTGACGGTGTGCATGTATCCCATTTCAAGGTAAATGAATTGGTGCAAGAAGTCCCCCCACTGAGGTCCAGTACTGCTCAAGCCACAGCAGAAATTACCATTCACCTTTCTATTCTAAGATGAGAAGATCTCAGATGGAAATCATACCCTGAAAACAGCCCTGGACACCACCTATTAGTCATTTTTATAGTGAGCAAATCCACTCGATAGGGGGCATCATTATTCAGGCTATGTTCACTGTGCCTCAGATTTGCCTGGATTTATGAGGGCAATGCTTTCATTGCTCTGAGGGGTTATCTTAGATAACCTCTATTATATTATCTGACTGCCTCAATCTTTAATATACTTAGATTCATAAAACCCATGAGAGATGGGGACGATAGTATTTACCCTATTTTATAGATGGGGAACTGAAACACAGAGACTAAGTGATTTCCTCACAATAGCACAGGAAGTTAAATACCCTCACTGTTAAAAATTTGTGCCTCATTTCCAATTTGAGTTTACTTGGCTTAAGCTTCCAGCCATTGATTCTTGTTATGCCTTTCTCCACTAGATTAAAGAGCCCTTTAATACCCAGTATTTTCCCTGTGAAAGTACTTATACACTAATCAAAATCACCTCCATTTTCTTTTTGATAAGCCAAGCAGATTTAGTTCTTTAAGTCTCTCTTTCATTATAAGGCATTTTCTCCAACCCTCAAACAATTTTTGTGGTTCTTTTCCACACACTCCAATTTTTCCAACATCCTTTTAAATAGTATTGTAATGTATCCATTATTCTAATATCAGACTCACCAATACCACATACAGGGGTAAAATCACCTCCTTACCCCTACTCCCCTGTTCATACATTTGAGGATTACCCCATTTACCACAGCATCACACAGAGCTCTTCTTGAGTTGCTTGTCCACCATGACCCCCCCCCCCGATCCTTTTCAGCAGCGTTGCTTTACAAAATATACAGTCCTCCATTCTGTAGGTATGGGCTGCATTCCTTGTTCCTAGATATATGACTGGATTTGGCTGTATAAAATTTAGGGGGTCCAGTTTACCAAGTGATACATGTTGCTCTGTATGATTATCCTGTCATTTACCTTTCCATCAATCTTTGGGTTGGGCAGAAGAATTGGGCAACTTGCTTCCAGGTATATATGGCTGCCTTTATGGACAGGCAATTATAGCTACAATGCAGGAAATATACATCCTTGAGGCTCCATTTTACTTCCATCCACTATTTTCCCTAGCTGCAATAAGGAGCCAGTTGCCCAATTCTAGCCCCACTCCAATATATCACCCACCACCTACTTCCAGTTTGGTTCAGGCAACTACCCCTTCAACTACTCCCACCAGTTTAGTCATCAGCAGACCCGCCCCCCTCACCACACACCATGTAGTCAGAAGCAAAATAGTAAAAAAGTCAGCTAGAAAAAAAATTAGATCAGCACAAATAGTCCACAATGTCTTAAAGTATAAAAAGCAAACACAGTTTAGTATGAGTACTAAGGAGTTACAACAGTGTAACCAAAGCATTACACACGTACTTGCTGGCCCTGTGGTAACCAAAGATAGTAAACAAAGGCAGTAAAATGCACAGTAATTTAAAGCACTGTTTAAAAGTCAAAAAAATACAGTACAGTTTCCCTTCTTTACTTTATACAGAGCAGCCCAGCAAACAAAAGCATTCCTGGTGCTAAATAGGCATCTTTGGATTAACACCATGCATAACAGTGTAAGATCCCTCTTCAGAAAAATCACAAGTTACATGTAAAAAAAGTTTTTGGTGATTTATAAGCATCATAAGCTTAAGGTATAGAGGATAAACTTATTAATTTTAAGGCTAGGATATGAAGTCTGATATCTTCAACTGTCCTTAAATCATCTGGCACTACCACCATAATTTTGGGGACAATAGTTATTCTGATTTGACCTGCACATTACAAGATAATACATATTTTCCTTACAGCTGCGGTTAAGAAATGTTTCTTCGTCAGTTCAGCAGCAGATGTGGTGGGAACATCCATTAAACAACCCTGCAGCATAGCTCCCAGGCTGGACTAACTTCTTGAACAGTGCCCTTCTACTGCATATTGGGTACCTAGTCAAGTTAACCTCATCCAAGCTCAGTACAAATTGCAATACAGTAAAAATTACTAAATGTATCCTTTATAAATTCCTTCCCTTTAAAAAAAGTGGTATCCAAGATGGTGCTGGATAAGACCTATGTGAAAAGCTCCTTACCAACTTGCTGAGTGCCAGAACTGCTGGAGAATGTGGGAAAGGAATGTGGAAATGCAAAAAGATACAAGTTTTAACTTTGAAGACATTGGAGCATCACTGTAACCATATGCATCACGATTACTGATGCATCTCTGTCATTGGACAGCAACTGAAGAGATCGACCATTTCAGAAGCCCACTGCACAGTACTTCACAAATCTGAGGTCTAGTAAAAGTAGGATTAAGGAGAATATGTTCAATGGCCTGTTGACTGAGTCCCAGAGAACCACAAAGAGAATTTGTGTATAGCAGGTACAACATTACTGGGCTATATAAACACAGGGAAGAGTGTCAGTCCTTTGAGACCATCAGAACACAGAAAAAGAGACTGGAAAATGCAAGAGTATATATTCTGTTTAACAGCAATAATGTACTATGCCTTGTTTTCAGCATGTGCACTGAGCATTCCTGGCATTACCAATGGTGAGTCATGTATCATATAGGTCAAAGTTGGCACATAGCCTTTGCACCGCAACTTCCCAGTCATCAGACAACGCCTTCCCCATTTTATTTTGCACATTTGTGAGACAACAAGCAGAAATATTGGGGGGTGGGAGGGGAGGACATCATCCACAGCACAAAGTGCATCAGACATCACAGAATATCAGGGTTGGAAGGGACCTCAGGAGGTCATCAAGTCCAATCGCCTGCTCAAAGCAGGACCAATCCCCAACTAAATGATCCCAGCCAGGGCTTTTTCAAGCCTGACCTTAAAAACCTCTAAGGAAGGAGATTCTACCACTCCCCTAGGTAACCCAGTGTTTTACCACCCTCCTAGTGAAAAAGTTTTTCCTAATATCCAACCTAAACCTCCCCCACTGCATCTTGAGATCATTACTCCTTGTTCTGTCATCAAGTACCACTGAGAACAGTCTAGATCCATCCTCTTTGGAACCCCCTTTCAGGTAGAAGAAAGCAGCTATCAAATCCCCCCTCATTCTTCTCTTCTGCAGACTAAATAATCCCAGTTCCCTCAGCCTCTCCTCATAAGTCATGTGCTCCAGCCCCCAATCATTTTTGTTGCCCTCTGCTGGACTCTTTCCAATTTTTCCAAATCCTTCTTGTAGTGTGGGGCCCAAAACTGGACACAGTACTCCAGATGAGGCCTCACCAATGCTGAATAGAGGGGAATGATCACGGCCCTCGATCTGCTGGCGATGCTCCTACTTACACAGCCCAAAATGCTGTTAGCCTTCTTGGCAACTGGAGTACACTGTTGACTCCTATCCAGCTTCTCATCCACTGTAACCCCTAGATCCTTTTCTGGAGAACTGCTGCCTAGCCACTCGGTCCCTCGTCTGTAGCACTTGTCCTTGTTGAACCTCATCAGATTTCTTTTGGCCCAATCCTCTAATTTGTCTCGGTCCCTCTGTATCCTATCCCTACCCTCCAGCGTATCTACCACTCCTCCCAGGTTAGTGTCATCTGCAAACTTGCTGAGGAAGCAATCCACGCCATCCTCCAGATCATTAATGAAGATATTGAACAAAACCGGTCCCAGGACCAACCCTTGGGGCACTCCGCTTGACACCAGCTGCCAACTAGACATGGAGCCACTGATCACTACCCGTTGAGCCCGACGATCTAGCCAGCTTTCTATCCACCTTATAGTCCATAGACACCTTATAGACACTGTTGACTCCTATCCAGCTTCTCGTCCACTGTAACCCCTAGATCCTTTTCTGGAGAACTGCGGCCTAGCTGTTGAGCCCGATGCTCTAGCCAGGGATTTGGAGCTATGCTCCGGCTGTGCTCCAGCTCCAGGCAAAAACCTGCAGCTCCACTGCTCTGGAGCTGCTCCAGCTCCGGGCTCCGCTCCAAAACCCTGGATCTAACCAGCTTTCTATCCACCTTATAGTCCATTCATCCAGCCCATACTTCTTTAACTTGCTGACAAGAATACTGTGGGAGACCGTATCAAAAACTTTCCTAAAGTCAAGGAACAACATGTCCACTGCTTTCCCCTCATCCACAGAGCCAGTTATCTCAACATAGTGGGCAATTAGGTTAGTCAGGCATGACTTGCCCTTGTTGAATCCATGCTGAGTGTTCCTGATCCCTTTCCTTCCTGATCATTTTCATCTGCCCTTCAGGCTAACAAATGCTCATTACATAAGATATCCCACTGCATAAGAAGGATAGGAAGTATGGCAAGAGACCACTCTGGCTTAACCAGGAGATCTTCAATGATCTAGAAATCAAAAAAAGAGTATCACAAAAAACATGGAAACTAGGTGAAATTACAAAGGATGAACATAAACAAATAACATGTAGGTATAAAATTAGAAAAGTGAAGGCACAAAACGAGATCCAACTAGCTAGAGACAAAGGGTAACAAGAAAACATTCTACAAATACATTAGAAGCAAGAGGAAGACCAAGGACAGGGTAGGCCCGTTACTCAATGAAGGGAGAAAAACAATAACAGGTGCTTAATGACTTTTGTTTCGGTTTTCACCAAGAAGGTTGGTGATGATTGGAAGTCTAACATAGTGAATGCCAGTGAAAATGAGGTAGGATCAGAGGCTAAAAGAGGGAAAGCACAAGTTAAAAATTACTTAGACAAGTTAGATGTCTTCAAGTCACCAGAGCCTGATTAAATGCATCCTGGAATACTCAAGAAGCTGACTAAGGAGATATCTGAGCCATTAGTGATTATCTTCGAAAAGTCATGGAAGACGGGAGAGAGATTTATAGACCAGTCAGCTTAATTTCAGTACCCGGAAAAATAATGAGGCAAATAATTAAGCAATTAATTTGCAAACATCTAGAACAGGGGTTCTCAAACTTCATTGCACCATGAACCTCTTCTGACAACAAAAATTACTACATGACCCCAGAAGGGGATACCAAAGCCTGAGCCCACCAGAACCCTGATGCCCAAGCCAAAGTCAAAGCCCCACTGGCAAGGGGCCAAAGCTGAAGTCCAAGGTCTTCAGCCTCAGGCAGCGGGCCTGTAACCTTAGCCCCCGTCAAGTCTAAGCCAGCCCTGGCAACCCCTTTAAAAATGGGGTCGTGACCCACTTTGTGGACCCAACCCACAGTTTGAGAACCCCTGATCTAGAAGATAATAAAGTGATAAGTAACAGTCAGCATGGATTTGTCAAGAACAAATCGTGTAAAATCAATCTAATAGCTTTCTTTCACAGGGTAACAAGCTTTGTGGATGAGGGAAGCGGTAGATGTGGTATATTTTGACTTAAGTAAAGCTTTTGATACTGTCTCGCATGACCTTCTCATAAATAAACTAGGTAAATGCAATCTAGATGGAGCTACTATAAGGTGGGTGCATAACTGATTGGAAAACCGTTCCCAGAGAGTCTCGTTATCAGTGGTTCACAGTCAAGCTGGAAGGGAATATCAGGGATCAGTTCTGGGTCCGATTCTGTTCAATATCTTCATCAATGATTTAGATAATGGCATAGAGAGTACACTTAAAAAGTTTGCGGATGATACCAATCTGGGAGGAGTTGCAAGTGCTTCAGAGGATAGGATTATAATTCAAAATGACCTGGACAAATTGGAGAAATGGTCTGACATAATAGGATGAAATTCAATAAGGACAAATTCAAAGTACTCCACTTAGGATGGAACAATCAGTTGCACACATACAAAATGGGAAATGACTTCCAAGGAAGGAGTACTGTGGAAAGGGACCGCAATAAATGGAGATGGCCAGTTTCTAAAAATGAAGAGACATGTTGCTGGGGGGAGAAGAGGCTCTGATCCTGGTTCTCTGGTGCTTCAGTATCCAGGCAGTTAAGGAGAGTGCCAAGAAAGTTGCTTCTGTACTCTAAAGTTCTGCACTCACTGCTGAACACCCCAGGTCTCCAAACTATCTGGTCATACAACTAGAGCTCTGTACAGATATAAAAATTGGATCCGCATCAGATCCATGATCTGCAAACATCCATTTTATATGCATGGTCCATATCTGCAGATTTACAGTATTCTAGACGCAACCACGTTTGATGGCCTGCCCCAAAAGCAGTATGCAGGTAATCAAAAAATACATAATAGAAAAATGTAGAGGTGTCATCATACCACGTCGTAAATCTTGATATCTCTGGGTCCCTTCTCTCCTTCCCCATAACTATTCAAACAACTGCAAAGATTCCCCCTACCTCTTAGCTACAAGGATCAACATCCGACTCCATGGACAGGATCGCAATCTGGGCTAACTCCAGGCTAAGAGATGAATTTGGAAATGTCATTGGCAACAGGCAAGTTCTAGAATACAGTAGGAGAGTTAGATATCCTATAAACCATCTTACCCACATGGCAATGCAATAAGTTGATGTGCCACAGCATAACAACATATGGCTCAAATGTAAGCTGGCTTCTACTAACACAACTTTGACAGTGTGAAAAAAGCCACAATCAATGCAAGTTTATACTGGTAGATTTTTCTAATGAAGATAAACCCTATACAGGAAAGAATCTGTATTATTTTTCCCCACTGTGGTAAAGGCTAATATTTTCCCCTTAAATCCCAGTTTTGTTGAATATTTCTGACTATTTTTGAGAACCTTTATAATACATATATTGCAATGCAATTGGACAAACTATCCAAAGCTCCCCCAAAGTTAGCATTCAGATCCAAAACATATATTAGCTACGGTTTACTAGACAAGCACGTATATAAATCACACTTAACAACCCAGTTTGATATTTTAATATATATATATGGATGTAAAAGGGGAAAGAAATACCTTCATGTAGCTGTCTGCAAGTTTGAGTTTGAGGCAGGCACTACTGTAGCAATATTGGCTAGCATCTGTCAGTTAAGTTGTACTTTTGTCTTATTTCATAAACATCCCAAATGATCATCTTATAAATTAAGTCTAGCACTAAACTATAAAATTATTTAAACAAATATTTTTCAAAATTTGAAAGGGTTTTAATTATATAGGATTTGCTCATGGAAATAAAGAGTATAACAATAAACAAGTGCTAAGAGGTAACTAGTTCCCAGTGTAAAACTACTACTTTAGATATCTAATTATTCCAGTTCAGACCCAGAGGAATAGTTTCTTTCAGCCTCACCGAAGCAGAGACCACCAGCAAACCTAAACATTAAAATTAATTTTTTGTAGGTTCATGATAAGAGCCCTTATATTGGGGTGGACAAACTTTTTGGCCCGAGGGCCACATCTGGATATGGAAATTGTATGACGGGCCATGAATGCTCACAAAATTGGGGTGCGGGAGTGGGTGAAGGCTAGGGATGAGAGGCTTAGGGGTACAGGAAGGTGTTCCAGGCTGGGACCGAGGGGTTCGGAGGGCAGGAGGGGATCAGGGCTGGGGCAGGAGGTCAGGGTCAGGGCGTGGGAGGGGGTCAGGGGTGCAGGCTCTGGGCGGTGCTTTCCTCAAGCAGCTCCCAGAAGCAGCGGCATGTCCTCCCTCCAGCTCCTATGTGAAGGCACGGCCAGGGGGCTCTGCTGCACACTGTCCCGTCCACAGGCACTGCCCCTGCAGCTCCTATTGGCCGCGGTTCCCGGCCAATGGGAGCTGTGGGGGGCCACGCTTCGGGTGGGGGCAGCATGCAGAACACCCTAGCTTCCCCTAGGTGTAGGAGGCAGAGGGGGACATGCTGCTGCTTCCGGGAGCCATGCGGAGCGGGATAAGCCCCCGACTCTGCTCCCCAATGGGATCTCAAGGGCTGAATTAAAACTTCTGGAGGGTCGGATGGGGCCCTAGGGCCGTAGTTTGCCCACCCAGTCTTATATTGACTAAGGACTGCAGATTTTAACCAAAGAAAGCGGCATTTTATGACTGTATGTAGAAGCAGCTCCCAATCTAAGAAAAAACAAGATTTTTATGCACTTAATCTAAAAAAGTTAAACCTAAAGTGGTGTACGAAACATGCTGGGTTTCATTTTCAATTCAACTATTTGCCAGACTCAACTAATCTTTCCTAACCACAGAGAAAAATGAGAAAATTGTATTATTGCCTAAAGCATGCAAATAACTTTGTTCCAGAAATCCTACACTGGATCCCCAGCAGCTGATGAAAGCAAATCATACCCATCAGTCAATAAAGTATACAGAAAGAGCTTAGCATCCGAAAAACCTGAAGTAATGAGTTCCTTATTTTTTTAAACTAACTCAGTGAACAGTAAGCTTACTCACAGAACTAATGAACCTCATGATAAAACTTTAATGGAACTTCCTGCAGAGCACAAGAACCTTTTCCCTAGGTATTATTATGCCTTTCAATTAACATGGGTTACATCTGTGGACATGATAATGTGAAGAAAGGAGATCTTCTGGTAAGGAAAGAACTTCCTTAGGTGAACAGGCCAGTAAAGCTTATTTTCTACTGAGTGTGGTCATCCTATCTGTATAAAGGTATCACTCTTGTATCTGAAACTAGAAATATAACTGAGGGCCTATTGTAATTATGCAAAGTGTGGGCCATTAATGGTGGTTTGGAATCTTAATGGCTCCCATCAACCAGGACAATTGACTGGATGGCTCTGTTTGCAGGCAAGCCTTCCTGTGAGTCAGGCTGGGAGGAATGAAGGCTTGGGGTCTTACAGTGACATGTGATCATGTCACATGAATTGGAATCCATCTTTAACCTGGTGCTTTTCCAGTGAGGGAGAATGAAAACCCAGAAGGACAAAGGATTCCCGCCTTATGCAAAAGATATATAAATGGGTGGAAGAACAGAGGAGAGGAGCCATCATGAAGAATCCCTTAACTACCACCTAAGCTGGAACAGAGCTGTACCAGGGGAAAGAATTGTGCCCAGGAAGGTGTCCAGTCTGGGGGGGGAGGGGGGAGACTTACTGAAGCATCTCAGAGTGAGATTACCTGTATTCAGTTTGATTAGACAGATTTGCTCATTTTACCTTATTTTGCTTGGTGACTTACTTTGTTCTGTTACTACTTGGAACCTCTTAAATCCTACTTTCTGTATTTAATAAAAATCACTTTACTTATTAACTCAGAATATGTATTAATACCTGGGGAAGCAAACAACTGTCCATCTCTCTCTATCAGTGTTATAGAGGGCGAACAATTTGAGTTTACCTTGTATAAGCTTTATACAGGGTAAAATGGATTTATTTGGGTTTAGACCCCATTGGAAGTTGGGCATCTGAGTGTTAAAGACAGGAACACTTCTGTTAGCTGCTTTCAGGTAAACCTGCAGCTTTGAGGCAAGTAATTCAGACCCTGGGTCTTTGTTGGAGCAGACGGGAGTGTCTGGCTCAGCAAGACAGGGTGCTGGGGTCCCGAGCTGGCAGGGAAGGCAGGGGTAGAAGTAGTCTTGGCACATCGGGTGGCAGCTCCCCAGGGGGTTTCTGTGATCCAACCCGTCACAACATGCCCCAAGACTAACCTAATGTCTAGGTGAAGTCATACAATGTACATGTATGGGCAAGGATCCCACCACACAAAGAAAGCTGATGAGGTAAGTATATCTGAATGTTTTACTTCAGGTTCCAAGTAAACTGTATTAGTAGGAATTCCAAGCTTTGGGACGGACACCTATGCCCTTCTGCCTGCCATATTCTAGTCCCTGCACTAGTACTTCAAATTTGACCCATCTTGCTGAATAAGTCTCATTTTTGGACTTTTCTTGTAAGAGTGGAAATGAGTTTCTGGAAGTAACCTTCCTTCATTTGTTCTTTTCAATACCAAGGAACAAGGTTGAGATTTTCTGGTTTCGGGTGAAATATTGGTCCCTGTGACACCATGTCCATCTTATACCATATGGACACAGAAGCTTTTCTTATGTTGTCAAGTTTCAAGAACAATGGCCTCCTCTCTCAACATCTATATAACTTGCTTTCCTCTCTTATAATTTTCTGTAAAATCAGACAGTACCAAGAACAGAGAACACAGTAGTTAACTTGGTCAAGACTGGAACAGGACTTCTGCTACAGTCAGACCTTGAGATTGTGTGTTCTAGAGAAATATTTTGCTATCCCGCAACTGTCTTTGGCAACTGAGATCCAATCTGGGGTAGCCAAATCATACTGCAGTGAATCTGGACTTTTGGGGGAGGGAGGGAAGGGAAGGGAAGGGAAGAATAATCCATCCATTCAGAATCCAATCTTCTGATTTACCAATTGGCAGCTAACTGTTCTAGCAGACATGTTTTTCCAGCCCAATAAGATGCTTCACTGCCTAGATTCGTAGTGTAGTTTTCCTATGTATCATCATGGCTAATCTCATTGTCATCTGTTGACATTTAACATTACTGTTGGACTGTAAGTCATAACTCGCTTGTACCTAGTAAGGGATTTTTCTCCCCTCTATCAAATCCTACATTGTTCTCCTTTCCAACAGGCTGTATTTTACTTCTCACTTGACTGAGCAAGGCCTGGAATGGGGGAGACACCCTACAGCAAAAATCCTTAGTTATCTCTTAAATGCATGATTCTGAGATTTCCTATCCTAGAAATAAATGGTGCTTTGAAGACCATTTGAGGTATTTCCTCAAGTTTTTAATATACATTATAGTTTCCTTGAGCTGCGTGCCAACCCTCCTTCCTGACTATGAAGAACAAACAAAAGATTTTTTAGGTTTAGCACTGGACCCCACGATTCACAGCACATGAAATGAAATGGTGTATAACTGTCTGGTGCCATCATACTGAAAACACTTTTCTGTCATTTCAGAACGAGTGATTGTAAGACAATCTGAAGTCTCCCAAAGTTACACAGAAGGGAGGGGGAAGTGCAGTTAGTGTCATGTGCTTACAGAAATGCACTACTAGTTTTCAGTGCTGCATAAAAGGGGTAGATAAATATCTTTATGGCTTAGTTTTGATTTTCTGCAACAATTCTGTGAACAATTCCAGTAACAATACAAGCAAGGACAGAATCTGTGATTAAATGGCCCCTTCATGCCCCTCCATGACCAGTTTCAACCTTAGCAGAGATCAGTGCTTAACAGCCAGTAGGTGCAGTTAGCTCCACTGACAATTAATGTATTTTATTTTTAAATTGTCTGCATAAAACCAGTCCCCCCACTTCCCTAAGCAAACATTGATAAGGTTGTTGAGAGACTGAATGCTCCCAAAAACATGTTTGTAAACAAACTTGAACGGTGAAGACAAAGGGCTTGTCAACCTCATTTTGTGGCGTAGACCTAATTTAGGTCAACCTCCAGCCACTGCAGTAATTCAATCAGCTGTTGGGTCCACGCTACCCTTATTCTTCTGGGGCATGCGTGCTCTCCAGGAGCACTTGCACCAGCTGAAGTTGGGCATTGTTAGAGTGTGGGGCACTGACGGCCGTGCAGGGCTCACCGCTGGAGCCTCCACCTGCCCTGAGGTGACGTCCAAGCTTGAGTCCAGAATGGACTCAATTTTACAGGGAGTCTACTAGCAGTGAAATTGACATTCTTCTCAATTTCATGGCTCAAGCATGGGAGGCAGGGGCAGTTGCAGAGTAGACACAATAGCAGCGATGAAACTGATAAAGTAAGTAATGCAGAGTCTACCCTTACACTGTGTTGCCCTAACTACACCAACATACGCACTATGCCTCTTGTCGAGGTGGAGTTATGTGGGTGTAGCAGGCCACTTACTTCAGCAGAAGGAGCAGTCTAGTGTAGACACTGATAAAATTAGGTCGATGTAAGCTGCTTTACGTTGCCTTAACACCGTAGTGTAGACCAAGCCAAATACATTGCATAATGACAGCATTAGAACTCAGCCACCACCATCCATGGCTCAAACCCAACCCTGAGGTGATATGGGCACCTCAACTGAGGTAGCTGTCTATTTCATGCAGCGTCACAAAAATGAATGGCAAATGATCTTTAGCTGTGACGGTTTTGTTCTCCTATAGTCACATAGCCCTACATGTGTGCACCAATGTTCCCTTTTGTGCTTTTCCAACAGGGTGTGAAGGCAGCCCCTGGCAGAGGCAGATGTCATCCTGCTTCCCTGCTCTGCCACTATATGGCACATTTGACATCTCTGATTTCCCTGGGAACCAGGATTAGTGAGCATCTAGGTGGGATCCCGTTGACTGCACAGAGTTTGTAAACCAGACTTGTCCTGAAACCGCTAAGGATGGAAGCTCTCCCCTTTATCCTCACAAACTTTATGAAGTGTGCAGCAGGCGACGATTATATGAATTGCATTTGCCACATTGGTATCCAGATGGGTGCATAGGCAGTGCTAACAAGATTACTGTCTACCAAATGCACACTCCATGACCATTCTGAAGCTACAGAGCTTGTAACCGAATTCCCTTTTTCTAAGGTAACTGATACTGGGGTACATGAGTTTCATGAGCCAAGTTAGGAACAAGTATGTGAGGTCGTCTAAAGTAACAGCTGAAAGACACCATGCAGAAAATACTATTTCTAAGGAATAAAGCCCCTTCCTCCCCTTCAATTACAATCCTGATCACCTGAGCACCTGGTATTATAAAACTTTCCAGTATTTCACACATTTGCATTTGAGACTGCCTCTGTAGTTCTATAAGGCTCAGTGAAAAAATGAACAGTAAACTTTTGGTTCATACACTTGCCCCTTTTGGTGGGCAAGTATTGAAATATGGGTGCAGCAAATGGCCCCTCCAGTTCGGAAACCCAATCCTCTCAAATTCAGTTATTATTTCTGTAGCTTTTCTTATGGAAGCCGCCCATGCGTAGATCACAGCATTCATTACCTTTCAAACCTGTACAACCATGACCACAAAGTGGTTTGCAACCAATCTATAGCTGTCTGTGTTGTCTGCTTGCACAGGGCAATAGCCACCCACTTCTGCACTGGTATGGCTTCCCTGAAGTGAGTATTCTGGCAAAAGCTCTTCACACAGCTCCATGAAGGTCTGTTTCCTCATCTGGAAGTTTTTAAGAGGCTGCTGGTCATCCCAGATTTCCAAAATGATGTGACCCCATAGCACTATGCGGTTCTCGTATATCAAGAATGCCAGTCCACTCAAGGGCAAACTATAGCAATACACATGTCTACCTTGTGAAATGAATGGCCACTGAACCTTAAGGTCAGACACGGTCGACATGTCAGACAGTTTTGTCTGAATTCCATCCATCATCTCACTAATCACTTACTCCATTGCATAACCATTTGTCCCACAATAAAGAGCAGGAGCAGAACCACATTATGCCATTGCGCCACATCTTCCACCCAGTTTGGCAGGGAATGAGGGGCAACATGATTAGGAACTACCTTCAGCAAATGCATGAAGGCAGAGGGCAGTACCAACAACAAGCAACAAAGCGGTTGCTGGAGTGTCTCCCTTTAACACACAGAACCCTGGGATACCGCCTCTGAAGTTGTAGCGATAAAGTCCCACACCACCACCAGCACTGTGGACATGAGTACGTGTGTGTGCAGTGTTATACCCATGTCCAACACAGGATAATGTGGACATTCAGGTGCAGATAGGGAGAGTATGCGTGCACATGTTCACAGGCCAGTAACAGAATATGCATGCCTGGGTCAACATGGCCAACAATGTTCAATTTAGGCTATGTCTACTCTTGCAGAAAATATTTTTCAGGACTGGTTAATGTGAAAATATTGATGATCCATATTATCAGAAACATCTAAGTTTCCAAATATAGGCAAGGATTTTCAAAAATCTAGTTCCCCAGTTATAACTAAATTCATATAAACACTGGTAGGTGAGAGTTTCTCCCAAGCCTTTATCCACATTTGGAAATTGGGACTTGCAATTAAACATCCACGTAACTCCAAAAAAGTTAGACAAATGGTCAAAAAACCTGAGCCCTATCTACATTACAGCTTCAAGAAGTAGTAGTGCTAAAGGAGAATTACAGATAGTAAATTTTTGGAGTAAGTTTAACCTTAATACTTGTTAGGCTCTCTTTTGTTAGTATTTAGGGAAATAATTGTCACAGAATGATGGATCTTAATTTTTTGCTTCCAAATTATTCAGATGTTATTAACTTATCTACGAATGTACATCGGCTCTTGTAAAGGGTGGAAATGATTTTGCCATTTTTTTTTTTTTAAACCTGAATATTGGAGGACATAAGTGTCTGCTTCACAGGTAGAAAGCATTCTGTTGACTCTTATGGCTACTCTATACTAGAAGCGTTACAGCGATGCAGCACTGGGAGTACTGAAGATGCTATATGCTGATGGGAGAGGACTCTCCTGTCGGCATAATAAAACTACCTCAACAAAAGGTGTTCAACGCCAGCGCTTAGGTCAGTGTAACGTACGTTGTTCAGGAGGAGGGTGCTTATTCACACCCCTGAGCAACATTAGTGGTAGTGTGTAAAAGCCCTTTGTACTGGCCTTTCATCACTAATCTCATACTCACCCAGAAATCTAAGTTTCAGACTTAGTGATACTAAGGGCTAGTCTACACTGGCAACGCTTTAACATGCCTTGTATGGTCGCGGCATGGCGCAGCACTGGGAGAGAGCTCTCTCGGAGCTCTAAAAAAAATACCACCTCAATGAGGGGCACGGCTCCCAGTGCTGGGGCACTGTTTATACTGGCACTTTACAGCGCTGCAACTTGCTGTGCTCAGGGGGGGTGTTTTTTCACACCCCTGAGAGAGAAAGTTGCAGCGCTGTTAATTGCCAATGTAGACAAGCCCTAACTTTCAAATAATTTAATACAGAGTAGTCTCTTCAATATTATCCTTTTATCAAATGATATTAATGGTCCTAAAAAATAATATGAATAATTTACCAGCCCATGCAGAAAGTCAACTCACCCTCTCTTTACCATGATGCAAAAAGTAATGATATTTTATTGGCCAGTCAAGTGTAAATTACTTGTCTGGCAAATATAATGCAGACTTTTATCATTCTATTTTACAAGATTGGACACACATTAAATTTCCCTGTACTACAATGCTAAATCAGGGTTAAAGCCCAGCAGTTCAGAGCGATCAGTAACACTTGATGTACAAACCACTGACTAGAAACAGATACAATATACCAAGAGGTTCTAAAAACAGGAAACTAAATGGTCCTCAAGGGTCAAATGTGTGGTATATGGGATGAAGGTGATTGTCTCATCCTTTTGAGTGCATCTCGGACTCTAGATACGGATTAAAATTCAACCTAGGCAGGAATGATTTATCCGAAATATATTTTTGAAGTTATTTTTGCACCTCTAAAACACACTAGTATTCCATCAAGTCGCAGGGTTTGGGAGGTTTGGGGGATTTTTTAACTTCACAAGAAAGTATACCCCAAATACCCAACAAATAATTTATCCTCTCTGCTGCAAATTAGCATCTTGTAAGTGAGTCTTAAGATGTATATACAAGCCATTGTGCAGCTGTTAAAAAAACAAAACAAAAAGAAGGCCAAAACCCACACAAGCAAGCCTAGAAAGGGTGCAATTTCAATTAACAAGTGTTCACTGGGAATGCCATACATTGAGGGGGAAATAAAAAGGGAAACCCTCCATGCTGAAGTTGTTTGTAAGTACATTACAACTCTAGAATGATAGAATTAGATACTATATACCACCTTTTAAATTATTATGAAATCTCTTAAGCTTTCATTAAAAGCTGTTAGAGCCTTTTGAACACAAATGAACTTATGACAGAAGCAGAGACTCCAATGGTTTCCCAGATTTCACTGATGAGAAACCAGAAGAGAATTACAAAGAACCAGGGTGGACTCATTTTAAACATTATTAAAATCAGCAAGCAGGAAACCTTGATTTAGATTATTGATTTTAAATCTTGATTTGCATTTGTACCTAGTTATTTTCCTGAAGAATTTTTCATTCTCATTGGTTTGTAACCATTAAAACACGTTGATTTTGCAGCTAAATATAGTCTTCACACTAATTTGGTTCTTCCTTTTGCTAATCAGAAGGATACATTATATCTACACACTTATTTAAGCAATTATATACCTTAACAGCAATGCTGGCATTTATTTTCAAACCAGACTATATGGAGGCTTGCTTAACATCGAAAGGGCTAGAATGAAAACCAAGGTGAAAGAGCTGGTTCTGAGAGATTTCCCTGTTTGCTGATGAGACAGCCTTGGTTGCCCACAGTGAATCTTTTATGCAAAGTCTGTCAACCTGAAGCTCTGGAATGATGCAGAAAATCTGCCAATCAGTTTCAAGAAGATTGATCATATACAAGGGTGGAAGAACCAATGCCTGACATTACTCTGGAAGGTAAATCCTTTGGCGTCAACAGCTTTTGCTAGTTGGGTTCTATAATCAGCAGGAAACTTCACCTTCCGACTGAACTGAATAGAAAAGCAGCTAAGAATTTCAGGCTATTACAGAAATGTGCATGGAACAACAGCAAACTATCAACTAAGGTGAAGATGCAAATCTATCAGACTTGCGTGCCATCATCCCTGCTCCATGGTTGAGAAACAAGACTACGTATGCTAGATATATCAAGAGACTCAACAGCTTTCACATGAGATGCCTGCATAAGATTCTGGAATTACAGTGGTAAGACAAAATACCCTACGCAGAGGTGCTGGAGCACGCAGGATTGACACAATTAGAAACTATCATCAAGAAGAGGTCGTCGCGATGGCTCAGTCATATCAGGAGAATGGGCGAAGACTATAATATCCCCAAGAATATTTTGTACAGTGAAATTCGAGACAGCTCTAAAAAGCAGGGTTGCCCTTTACGGTGGTATCCCAATGTGTGCAAAAAATGATAAGAAGTCGCTCAATATTAATGGAGACAGCTGGGGGGGGGGAGGTGGCAGAATCCTGTTCAATCTGGATGGAACATCTGGCACTGGGTGCAGCTCAATATGAAGCAACTCTGATCCACAGGATGGAAGCAAAGCAAGAAAGAAGAAAGCAGCGTGCTGTAATCTTGGACTCCAACTCAGACAACACATGGATCTGTGAAACTTGTAACAAGCTGTGTTGCTCTTGTCAGTCATAAGTGACTAGACCTTTTACAAATACACCATGATCCAGTGGGTCAACAGTTACCTGTTTTATTTTTTTATACATACATATACACACACACACACACACACTTATTCAGATTAATTATTTTTATTGTTAGAAAATGGTGAATAATGCATTTCTTATCTACTAGATTAGATTGTTTACTTGTTATTTTTGGATAGAAATTAAAATTTAATTAAAAATGCATACACAGCATTTTCAAAGTTTGTTAGTTAAACAAAACTACTTTAATTGAGCTGTATATATAAAAAAAATCAAAATATGGTTTATATTTAAAACTGATTTATTAAACAAAGTATATCTAAATTGAACTGATTAAAGACCTGGTGACCAGAAACAAAGATTTTAGAACTAGTAAATCTCATCCTCTCGCATCTATTTTTTATTCATAGAATGGAAAACAAGCTTTCTTGCTTTTTGAACTCCCAAATGGTTTCTTAAACTTGAAATGAAGTAGGTGTTGAATGAACTAGCTTAATAAACCTCCATGAGGAAAATATTCTCTATGCACCCACAGAAGAGGCTACTACTTTCAACAAACTCTGGTTCCAGGTGCTTATCCGGCAATTTCTACCAGTTCAGTGGCTTGACTACCTTTAAAACACTGCAGCACAGACTCTGCCATTCTTTTTTTTTATTTATTTAATTTAAATGATTTTAGTAGATTATAGTTAACACTACGAGTCTTTCAAGGAGGTCATGAATTCCGTGACTTTCTGGGACCACCGGGACTTCTGTAGTGGCAGGTGTGGTTGACCCCAGGGCTGCGCAAGCAGCAACGGCGGCACGCTAGAGCCCCCCAGAGCGGCCTACACCACCTACAATTTAGTTAGGGGTATTTATAGTACAAGTCATGCACAGGTCACGGGACATGACTTTTTGTTTATTGCCAGTGACCAGTAATACCCATGACTAAATCGTAGCCTTAATTATAGTCAGTTTAGGCCTGATCATTGGTTGTCAATATCAAACTTAATTTTAAATAGGTTTATTTTTTAAAACAAACCTTAATTAGAAAAATCAAATAATAAAATTGACATTTTTAATCATTCATTTGCATCCACCCTGCTAATTAGAACTCAACATTCAAGTCCAGTTCCTCTCATACCTCTGACTCATTTCAACTAACAGAATTATAGCATGCAAACTAGTTCTAGAGGAAGGGGATTGGTTGTATTGCCTCATGTCACAATAGCCCCAATTAAGGTACTGCCTTTGCCCTGTCCATTACATTCAAAAACACTTACATAAAAGTCACCAATAAAGTAGCATAATGACAACCTTCTTTCTTTAAACATAACCTATGAGATTTCAAACTTTGCATATATTTAACTAATTGAAGAGTGCTTTATTTCATTCTTAAGATCACCGAGGGGAAAAAAAGGTGTCACTGAGTAACAAATTTCTTTAAAAACCCATTTACGTTTATTTTAACTAATTAATGGGTTTACCTGAAAATTCTCAGAAAATTGTGTACTTCAAGTAATTGTGGAAGATGTTCTTCACTCTTCGAACATAAAAGTTGAATCCTGTTTTAAGTATAAGACTCAAGCTTAATTATGTGTAGTCTTGAAAGGACTAGATTTTTATCAGTCAACACTGATTTCACGGGATATACAAACCAATGAAAAAATTTCAATCGATAATTGAAATTTACATATAGGCAAAAAAGAAAAATGCTGCTTGAAGACTTAGTTTAAGGATATTTACTTTGTATATTTCTCACAACTGAAAATTTAAAATGGATAAAAACCAAAAACATTTTAAAGATGAACACTGATATTATCCAGCAAAATTATAAAAAATTGAATTCTGACAAGCCTAACTATGAGACTACGGCCCACACCCTCCGTAAAGACAGACCTTCTTTATTGATACAGACTGGGATACTTCATTGTGAATTTCCAATTTGTGAGTTGGTAAATATTTGAAAAAATATCAAGGATGTGGTACTTCAAAATAAGTAACACTAATTTGTGAAGTGTAATTTTAAACTGATATTTATAATATTCTCTTTAAGACATGAGACTACACGGCAGCATTCTATCAAATCTTCAATAAGTGGATGGAGCCATAGAGTACACCATGAAAAATTTAAAACAAATTGCTGTTCCAAGTAAAAGGTACCTGGCATATAGACCACTAAGCTGCAGCTGACTTTACACATTTATCCCTTTCCAATAAACTTTTACAGTTCTCTTTTACCACCTTCTAGGTCTCACAAATCATAAGTTCATATAGGAATTTAAGTACTCACATCTCTTCTCAAAATTCTACTTTTATTTTCAATTTTCAAATGGAGACCATGCAAATATATACCTTATAACACAATTATTAAGCTTCATTGGGCAGAACAAATGTACTACAATTTAAGTTTTCTTATTTGAAATAGATGTTGGATGAGTATGCCAATATAAACCCTTTACCCATAAGAAAGTTATAAGACAGATACCCTTTTCCAAGTGGATTTTCTAAATATTTACTATCACAACATTTCTAATAAATACTTTACTGAATCAAAAACATTCTTGGAAATGACATAAAAAGTTCTAAATAGCACAGTTAACTAGAATACCAGAATGAGAAAGCATTTAGTCTGCACCACACTGATTTAAATACACTTTTGAAAAGCAAGATACTTTAATTTTTGCATTTCCCTCTCCTAATCCCTCTTGCAAACATTTTCCCCAAACTCTCCAAACTACCAGTCGTCTTTATTATTGATTAAGACTTCTGGCTTCAGTCTCAGATATAGCAACATACTGTCAGTACTGTATCAAATTATCCATCAAGCAGAAGAGTTACAAAACTGAGAAAAAGTGTAACAAACTGCAAGAGTTAAACTTGCAATTTCTTTAGGGCACTACTCAAGAAATGCACCAGATTTTTCTTCTTTTTTTTAAATGAAATAATCCAGAACAATAAATATTAAAAAAAAAAAGTTCTGTAGGGATTGGAGGGGCCTCCAAAAGTCTGTGGAAAGATTCCCACAGACTTCAAGGGAAACTGGAAAATAACTCACTCTTAACTAGTGGGTGATAAGAAGCAGCTTTCCCTGGAAGCAAGTTATATATAGGTAAGGCCCTTCATTTTGAGTTTTATCTAATTTCTCAGAAAAATGCCTCTGTTTTGAAAAAACAAATATTCAGATTTTACTGCTTTTAACCCAGTCTTGCTCCCCTATCATCTGGCTCCCTGACCATCTCCTGCCAGCCAAGAGGGCTGAGATAGTACTTAAGTTGTTTAATATATAACACAATTTGTAAATTTACAGTTTTGCAGTTTATGCAATGAATCTCTTGAAAGATTAGTGAAAGATATTAAAAAACAAGATTAGTCAATTTCAGGGTTCCCTCAAAAAATTAGCACATAACAAGTGCAGAAGACGGACAAGAAATTTTATCTGTCATCTCCAGAAAGTTGAATGTACCAGGTGGGAAGACTCTTAACTCTGGCACTTCATATATATGAAGTTGTCATCTGAGAGTTTCAAAATACAAAGGTAGGTAGGATGACCAGACAGCAACTGTGAAAAATCGGGACGGGGGGGGGGGGGGGGGGGGGGGGGGGTACTAGGCTTCTATATAAGAAAAAGCCTCAAATATCGGGACTGTCCCTATAAAATCGGGACATCTGGTCACCCTAAAGGTAGGTAAACACTATTATAATTTTACAGAAGGGGAAATGAAGTACAGGGAGATTAAATGGCCTGTCTGTTTTCTATAAGGTTACATACACAGTCAGTATCAGAACTTTGAACAAAATTCAGGTCTCAATTCCCTATCCTGGCTGCTATATTAACCTGCTGCTTTTTTAAAAAAAATTCCTACAAAGGAATGACAATATAAAAGTGGTTAAAAAAACCTAACACAAGGCTTCTATAGTAAATTCAAAGAAAAGCTCAACTCTCTTCATAGAAGATGCTTTATTGACCAGAATAAAAGGACCAACAATTTTAGCAACGTAGACTGTAAATCCAATTTCTCTTAAAAGTTCCAAACCCAGGGACTTAAATATCCCTTGGTCTTTTACAGGTGGAATTTCCAAAGTTTAAGACTGAAATGACTTCAGTTTCTTTTGGCTACTAGTTAACTGCCTCCACTCAGTTGATCGGTGGTCAAACACAAAACTAGAATTAAGCCACTTCTCTCTTTTTTGTCTTGTTCTTGATCCGCTTTGGATTGTATGCATTTCTCTCACCTTACCTTTCATGTCTTCCCAGGCCTGGGAAAAATTAATCACTGTTTCATAGGCAGCTTAAGACTTACAATTTGGTTATCTGCAGGGAAACATTAGGGTCACAATCCAAGCTGTGGTCTCATTCTCACAAGTACTTTAAAATTAAATAATACTGCCTGACAACATTCCTGTTTTGTTGTTTTGGACAATTGTGCCGGTCTTATTTTTATTCCTTAGTTTTTACTGAGGGAAACTTCAAAGTGTCTTAAATCTGATGGTGGCAAGCTACTGGATCTCCTCATATTGCATTTTACAGCGCAGAAAAGGAGCTTTTTGTGAACAAAATTTTCTGCTTCCATGCATTTCACATAAGCTGCATGAACACATAGGGAATTAATTCTAAACCCACCTTTTCAAGTGCAAGTTACACAAAACACATCTTTTTGAAAGAAAGCTCATGGGTATGTTGCTTTCCACAAATTCTGTAAAAAGAGTGTTTATGTCGCACTCCTTCGCATACTCTATGCCAGTGGTTTTCAACCTATGGCTATGACGACTATGACCTTAGACTATGTCCAAGATTTCCAAAGGAGTCTGCTCCTACATTCAAAAATTTTTAGGTGTTTGCAAATGAAAAAAGTTGAAAGCCACTGCTCTAGGCAGTTTACATTTAGCTTACTTGGCCTAATGTTTTCATTTCTAATCTATCAGCCAGAATCAGCAGAGATTTTACACCACCCAAAAACAGGATATTTTCAAGGGATGAAACATTTTTCATTTTGTCCCCTTTACATACCAACAGTCTGATGATTTTATTTTTTATTTAAAAAGAAATCTACATAACAGATAGCAAGTCAAGGATGGATTTCAATTAAACTATTTGATCCTGGCAGCAGCTGCAAAGATTTCAACTGCAAGGCTGTAAAAAAAATTAGACACCATTTCCCTCTTAAAATTACATTAAACTGTCTTTTGCAGCAGCAACTAATTAAAGTGAAGATTATTTTACTACTAAGACCCTCTGGCATGGTTGACAAATTCAACTACTGCTTGCCTTCCTGGCAGACTGAACTATCTGACCACAGCTGAAAAGCCCAGACCTAGTTTCTCTCATCCTCCTCCCCCCTCCCCCCAGGATCAAAACACTAACAGATATCACATTAAAGAGAGGTTCAGACTCAGGCACATTCAGCACTGCATTTCTTCTTAGCTTCAACCTCTTCTCCCCTAACATTGTATATGTGACTATCAATTAGGCCCATTCCCTATCCCTTTGACAGGCAGTTTCATTCTACTGCTTAGTCTCTTTGCTCCACTCCCTCTCAGCCCCTCTGGTCTCCCTTGCCTCTGACAGGCCAATGCTGCTATGCATGATGTCATTCAGCCTATTCCCATTTTGTCCTCATCAGACAGACACGGAAACCTGATACTCACTTGGATAGCACTTTTAACTCATCCCATTCTTCTGGACAATAAGATTTCTCTCCACCTTGTCTCCCCTCTTTAAAATCCCTCTCTCAGTAGTTCCCAAACTGTGGGTCATGACCCTAAATAGGGTCATGCCATCAGTGGATGGGGTTATGGTGATCCCCGGTGTCCCCCACACACTATTTTGTTCTGCAAAGTGTGACCTCACATGTAGAGGGCATGTGAGGTCACAATGCATGGATGATACCATTTTGCTCTACAAAATGGCATCCTCCATGCCAGCTGGGGTCCCAGGAAGAAATAATTAAAATTGGGTTGTACCAGCAAAAAGTTTTGGAACCCCTGCCCTTGCTATATTCACAGATCTGATCATGCTGCCCTGGTTAGACGATCACCAGACTGCTGAATCTCACGTGCTCGTAGCTTGTTAAAGATGGCCAGAGTTTAGGCACTTTTCTGGCTTTGGGCCTCTGAACACACACTCCAGGCACAGACCTCATGCCAACATGAACCCTGTGGATCAGTTACATAGGCCCTGAAACTTGTGCCATCCTCCCAGCAGCGACTGCACTTTCCCCCAAATCTCACTGAAGATGTGAACCTTCTGGTTCACAGATTACCTTTTCAGGGATATGCCATAGTGAAAGCCAGCTGACTCACAGACATTACACAGAATTCTAACACAATTTACTTAACATGGGATATCTAGACAAAATAATGAACACTATTCATTTTCCCTGCCTCAGTTTCTTTGCCACTCTGGAAAGTCCTCTAAGTAGTCCAACATCGTTCCTCTCCTTGCACATAACTTCGCATATGGTCTTTTCTCATAGCTGCTAAGAGACCCTTTTATAACCTTCATCCCCTTCAGATGATTTCCTGATCAGCCTCATCAGGTGATCAAATGCCTGCCACGTGATACAATATTTAATTACCAGCCTACCTGAGCCGGCTAGTTCTTCTGGGTAGACAACAGCCTATTGTCTAAGGTGGTTCAATTTCAGTGGGGGACAACTTACATTATGGACCTTTTATTATTAGGCCTGTGCTACGGCTCTTTAGAATTCCACTCCAGCATCAAGGTAAATCATAACAGAGAAGACAAACAAATCCCACATTAAAAACAGTGTGTGCAGTCTGTTAGATACGGCTCAAAAAAAAAAAAAAAAAAAAATTAAGTCAAACTGTACACAGGCAGATACCCAAAATCACTGCAGACTCCTTCCCCAGAAGACCTGCATCTGGGCAACTCTCTGGGCACGGACACTGCCCTTCACCTTGAACCTCTCACTTTTCAGACAGCTAGAGATAGTCATTAGGGAGATATGAAACAGTTCTTCTCCTAAAGGTCAAGGGTGCTACTTTCCACAGCACTCCTAGCCCTTGCTGGACAATCACACCAAATTAGATTCTAGCTAAAATGCACTATCACTAGATTAGTTTAACAGCTGTCCCTCATTTTCTCAATGTCTTTCCTCCCTCAGCCCCATCTTCTCCATTTACATGGCTATGTAATAAGTAGTTGGGCACATCCTTAATTTTTATTAAACAAAAAAGATAGTTACCTTTCCCGTACCTGCTGTTCTTTGATATGTGTTGCTCATATCTATTCCACAATAGGTGTACATGTTCACCACACGCACCAGTGCCAAAATTTTCCCCCTAGCAGTACCCGTAGGGGAGCACCCCAGCGACCCCTGGAGTGGCACCTCCATGGCACGGTACAAGGGGCAATGGAGACAACTCCGACAGAGAAGAAGGAGGACAGGATGTGGAATAGACAGGAGCAACATATCTCGAAGAACATCAGTTATGGAAAAGGTAACTGTCTTTTCTTCTTCGAGTGATTGCTCAGGTGTATTCCACAATAGGTGATTCCAAGCTACATCTGTTGGAGGTGGGTAGGAGTTCAAAAATTCTCGAGACAGGGTACAGCACTGCCGAACTCAGCGTCATCTCTGGTTTGGGAGACTATCGCATAATGCGAGGTCAATGTGTGAACTGAAGACAACATGGCAGCCCTACAAATGTCCAGAATGGGGACATGAGCCAAAAAGGCAGCCGACGAGGTTTGTGACTGAGTCGAGTGCACCTTCACAATTGGTGGCGGAGGGATTCCCGCCAGGTACGGATGCATGAAGTGATCCAGTTGGAGAGCCGCTGAGTGGAGATCAGCCAACCTTTCATGCACTCGGCCGAGGCGATAAACAGTTGCAAGGACGGCTTAGTCCGTTTCTGAACGGCTTAGTCCGCTCCAGGTAGACAGCCAGAGCCCATCTCACATCCAGCGTGTGGAGATGGCGCTCCTCACTGGACGTGTGGGGCTTGGGGAAGAGGACCAGCAGAAAAATGTCCTGACCATGTGATAGGTGGAGACCATGTTCGGGAGGAACAAAGAAGTTTTATTGAGGGTGGATCATTGACGAGAACTGGCAGGGCGCCCCTGGCCGTCCCGTCAAAACAGCCTTTTCCCCACCTGCTTGCCATTGGAGGACCCAGGTTGGGGGGCAGGCCAAAACTGCCTCTGTGGGCGCCTCTTATAGTCCCACATCTTCTTATAAGCAGCCTCGTATTTTGGGTGGGTGGCCTGAGCCGGAGTCTGCTGCGGCTTGAACTTAGGTTTATCCAGAGCTGGAATAGAGAGACCCAGAGACTGGAGAGTCGTGCAGGAGTCTTTCAGGCCATGCAGCTTTGTATCTGTTTGTTCCACAAACGAAGCTTTGCCGTCAAATGGGAGGTCCTGCAGGGAGGTCTGCACCTCGCTGGACAGCCCAGAGAGCAAGAGCCACAAAGCCCTTCTCATGGACACAGCAGGATCTTAAGAGGGATAAGGCAAAGATGTCACATTTATTGTCAATATAATGATAAAGCAAAAGATAAAAGTAAACAACGTTGTTTGACTACTTATTCCTATCACTACTTATTCCTGATAGATAGATTTATTTGCATAATCATTCATTCAAGTTTTGTATAGGTGTTATAGTTACCAGCCTAGAAGTTGCTCATGCCAAGTTACCGGCCAGGTATCTTGGGCATGAGGATGGAGCCGAGTCTGTGTCAGGTGCACCTGATGCTCCTGGGGGTTGGCAGCAAAACCAGAGACTCAAAGTCATCAGTCTTTAGAGTCCATTCTTATAGGATTTAATTCCTATGTTAGTTTATGGGAGCTGTTTCATCCTGCTGTTGCTGACTCAATCAGCAGATGGCACATTCCTGTCCAAAGTGGCACATTCCTGGTGGCTCCACACTGTCCAAAGTTTGTGTTTCTCATCCTTCCAGGTGATGGGGTGGATCCCAGTTTACCCTCCGGGGGTTTTCTGGTCATTCACTTGACACATTCTTCGGCCCATGGATACTCCCTTTCTAGGCTGGCACCTCCCTAAACATTCATGTATATCAAGCATTCATCAGCATACATTCCATATCTTAACCATATTTTAATTTACTGTTTCCACCACTTTCAGGGTGTGTGCCAATTCATTTGAGACTCCCGGCCCTTTAATTACAGAGGGTGAGGCTCTGTCCTAGGAGCCCTTGAATGAAGTGAAAGTCACTTAACGACTTATAGTGTTTGTTTGCATTGCATCAATTACTTCAAGAACAAAGTCAGTTAACTTGTTTGTAAGTTTTACATGGTAGTGAAGTATCTTTCACAGGACAGATATAATCAATGGTTTCTACAGACAGAAGCTTACAAGTTTTAACAGAAGACGCAAGAGATTTTTGTACTTGGTGAAACTGTTGGATTTTAAAGTGTGGGGGACAAATTATGAGGGGGTCACTGTCACTTGGGGGAAATCACTATTAGTACCTTCTTTAATATCTCTACACCTGCAGGGTCGCCCTGGCAGCTGCTGTACCCTCCTCCACCAGCATTTTGAACTCCTTCCTATCGCGCTCCTGGAGGGAGTCCTCGAACTTTGGCAGGGAGCCCCACAGATTGAACTCATACCAGCCCAGGAGAGCTTGGTGGTTCGCCACCTGTAACTGGAAGCTCGAGGACAAATAAATTTTCCTTTCTAAAGAGTCCAGACTCCGTGAATCTTTATTTTTTGGGGTAGCGGCTGGCTGGCCCTGCCGCTCCCTGTGGTTTACCGACTTAACCACCAGGGAGTTAGGAGCAGCGTGGGTGTACAAATACTCATGTCCTTTGGTGGGTACAAAATACTCGCGTTCTGCTCTCTTAGACATGGGGGACAATGAGGCGGTGTTTGCCACAGGGCATTTGAAATTTTTGCCACCCCTTCGTGGGGGGGGGCAAGGCCACCCTGCCAGGTGTCTTGGAGGACAGCACATTAAACAGAGTCCAAAGGCTCCTCCATCTGCTCTGCTTGGAGGTGGAGGCTTGATGCCACCCTTTTTTTAAGAGTTCTTGCTGGGCCCTACAGTCCTCCTGTGGGACAGAGAGGCAGGGCCATAATCACCTCATCCAGGGAGGGCAAGGAGGCCGGCGCAGTACTTTGAGTGTCCACCGGCACAGGAGGGTCCACCACCTGGTCAGTCTCCAGGCACAGTGCGGAGGATGTACGTCCCACCGGCTCCTTCCTCGGAGATCTGGAGAGGGAGGCAAATGGTCCTTTTGAGGCTCCGGCTACGGAGCAAACCCCCACCAGGTCCGGTGCCACTGCACCTGCTGTGGCACCAGCAGAGCTGGTTGTTCATCCTGGCTGGCCTGACCCATCGATGGATGACTACGAAGGGAGGCCAGGCTGACATACGACCTGCCACTGTCCCCAGACCAGGAGCGGTGGTGTCAGGAGCGATGTTGACCACGGGACCGTGATCCTGACGTGAAGGACAGGTACCGTCAGTAACAGCTGATCTACAATTGCCTCAGACAGGCGGACCCGCAACGGCGAGACGACAGCGATTGACGCCCGGGGCTGCTGAGGCGGGGTCCTGGAGCAGGACATCGAACGGGAACAACACTGATGTCTGTGCCGTGACCGACTGCAGTAACCCCTCTGAGACGAGGACCTTTGGTGATGTCTGCCTCAGTCCCGTCGGTGTTCGCTCCTCGATGCAGGGCGGTGTCGAGAGTCTCGGTCGGACGGAACCCAACCAGATAATCTGGTGGGCGTCAAGGGCGATCTACGTGGACTTTTCCCTGAACAATTGCTCGGCGGCTAACGGCATCAGGAACATTCCCTCGAACGAGACCGGTACCGAGCCGGGGGCAACTGTGGAGATCCCAGCAGCAGCTTGCCTCTGGAGTGCAGAGCCAACATCGGCAGTGCTCATGGTACCGGCATGGACATAACATCCCGGGCCGCCTGCAGGGCCGCCGGCATCCGGAGAGGCCTACTCTGAATGGGCCGGGCTACTCCGCTCGACTTGAGTTGGAGGCCTAGAGATTGGTGGGGATTGAGGACTGCCCGACATGGATCTAGGCTCTGTCCTGGGTTTACTCTGGTGCCACAGTGAAGGCCTCTTTCTAGCCTTCTTGGTGTGCCCTGTGGATGGGGAGCGGTGCCGAAGGGTTGATGGTGCCGAAGGGTTGCCGCACACCGACACCATGGTGAGCGCCGACTCCATCAGAATAGCCCGGAGCCTAATGTCCCTTTCTCTCTTGGCCCGAGGTTTAAACGACTTGCAAATTTTGCAGTGATCGCTGAGATGGGTTTCTCCCAAACAGCGCAGACAGTCCACGTGCGGATCACTCACTAGCATAGATCACCTACAAGTGTCGCACAACTTAAAACCCAGGGCGCGGGGCATGCCCCAGCCCAGGCACTCTAACTAAACTAACCTAACCTAACTAACTACAGGTACCATACACTGAACAAACAAGCAGTTTTGGGGACGAGCTACAGCGAAGCTGGAGCAGAGCAGTTCCGAAGCACCTTCACTGGCAGCAAGAAGGAAGTGAGGGTGGGGGGAGCGCGCAGCGCCCCTTATATCACGCCATGGAGGCACCACTCCAGGGGTCGCTGGGGCGCTCCCCTACAGGTACTGCTAGGGGAAAATCTTCCAGCACCAGTGCACGTGGCAAGCATGCACACTTATACTGGAATACACATGAGCAATCGCTCGAAGAAGATGGCCATGATTCACAACTAGGCACGAGAACAGACTGTAGGACTCAGTCCTACAAAAATATATAGTTTAGGTCAATCTTAAGTAGTGACAAGTGATTTTGGGTTTGTCAAGCTGGACACTAAAAAGCTTGAGACATCTTAAAGGGTCTGGCTGTCAAGAGGTCAGTGCTCAGTACTTTCTGAAATCCAGTTCCTTCAAGAGAGCTTGAAAATTGGGCACAAAAAAAACACACTCCTAAAAATCAAGTCACTTTTTTTTATCTTCACCTTAATTTATTAGAAAGTATTCCAAGAATATAGCCATTGAATGGTGTTTTATATTTTATTCTGTAAATGGGATATTGATAAAGTAATTATGTTAGTTGGTGATTTAATGACATTTCAGTAAATTTTGACTTCTATGACACCACCACTTGCAATGGTGTATTTTAATAAGTTTGCATTTAAAATACAAGAACAATTTAAACCATTACAGATGAAAATACTGAAGTTAAAAAGATACAGGAATTAAAATATTTACTTAAGTGTGGAAAGAGATTATAGGAGATCTATAGCAGCAAGCAAAATGAAGAGGGATAAATGCAATCCACCCAACAAGGTACTTCTATGTTTCAGGGACTCCAATCCCTATTACAGCCCAGCTTATATGACTGGTCAGAAAGAGACCTACGAAGCCCTCTGAGATTTCTGTTGAAAGTTCCAGCTGTTCTTTTTTGAAATCATGAAGCTGTCACAGCCTAAAGCAGGGGTCGGCAACCTTTCAGAAGTGGTGTGCCAAGTCTTCATTTATTCACTCTGATTTAAGGTTTCGCGTGCCAGTAATACATTTGAATGTTTTTAGAAGGTCTCTTTCTATAAGTCTAGAATATATAACTAAACTATTGTTGTATGTAAAGTAAATAAGGTTTTTACAATGTTTAAGAAGCTTCATTTAAAATTAAATTAAAATGCAGAGCCCCCGGACTGGTGGCTAGGACCTGGGCAGTGTGAGTGCCACTGAAAATCAGCTTGTGTGCCGCCTTTGGCACGCGTGCCATAGGTTGCCTACCCGTGGCCTAAAGAGTTGCTGAATGATAACTGTCAAAGTGGCTAACCAGTCTTTCTACCAGTCTTAAAAGTTAAGTTGCCAATAAAAAGGGCCTTTTTTTCCTCCTTCTAGTACTATCAGGCATGAGTGTAAAACAAAATGGACGTTATTTATAGTTTTGTTAGCGGTTCAATCAGAATGTTGTCTCCCACCTTTAGTACCTCTGCTTGAATTCTGTCAACCTAGGAGCTTCCCCCAATTTGGGCTTTAGTAGCTGCTTTAATTTCATCAGGTGTTATTGGTCCCTCTTCCGTTTCTAAATTAGCATTGAATCCTGACTCCCAAATCTCTAACAAGGTAGGCATATGAAACATACGTACTTTGTATAGTACATGACAGATGGCACAGGTTATGAAAAAGATACCATCTGGACACACTTGGCATCAATGAGATGAGATAGGCAAGGAGTGGCAAAATGGTATCTGATGGTGCTACATTTTGTACTCAGGAAGAAAGTATGAAAGGAGTGTAGGAATTATGCTGGATACATCTGCATAGACTCTGCTGACTTGGGAAGCAGCGAACAACAAAACCAACACCACGAGGTTGCAAACAATAACCCAAGTACATATACACCAATAAAAACGGCAAGCAACAGTGAAAAATACACCTGCTGCACCTGGTCGTAGAATGTGTCTGATAACGTGCCTAACCATGACATCAAGTGGATGATAAGCAATTTCAAAGCACACATCAGCAACAACTCTACTGGATGGGAAGGAGTCATGGGCACAGTAGCAGAAGGCATCCAAACTGATAACGGTGAACGCTCTTGCATCTCTGTGGCACAAATACCCTAAAGGTAGGAGGCAGTCTCTTCCAGCACAAGAGAATTAACAAACTCACATGGAGCTCACCAAACAATACAAATGTCAACCAGATAGACCGTGGGTGTATATAAGAGGTGGGCATCTTTTCCAAGTAACTGGTAGAGTCAGCAGAGGAACAGATGTCAGCTTAGATCATTACCTCTTAGTGGTCACATTCCAACTTAAACTCAAAAAGATCCTGAAGAAAAATAGTGTTATAGCAGTAGAAACTTTCCATGACAAAAAACACAGATTAGATTGCACTTAGCAACAGTTCCAGTGTTTTACAGTACCAAGCTGATGAGAGTCTGAAAGACATGTGGTCAAAACAGGAAGACGACAGTGGTCAAAACAGCAGAAAATGTAGTGGGTGGAAGGATACATCTGGACCACGGGCAGCGACTGACTAGCAGAAAGCACTAAAGGCAAAAAAGGAACAGTGGAAGGCAAAGGCAGAACTCTTAGAGGTGAATACAAGATACAGAGAAAATGACTAAGAAATAAAGATTGAAATGCCTGGGTTCAGGTGAAGGCCACAGCAGCAAAAGAAGCAGGATAGAGGGGTGTCTTCAAACAGCACTACAGAGCAGCGAAATACCTTTCAGGAAGACCCAGACCATCGCAGGTGATGCCCACCAGTGACTTTCATGGATAGATGTTGAAAATGCATGAAGTGCAAACCAAAAAAAAAAAAAAAAAAAAAAAGAACATTTCCATTCTGTGTCCAGAGCTGACAACCATGCACAGGTTCAAAAGAAATGCCAGTGCTTTGGAGCAAGGAATGTCATTTATTATATCAGGGGTTAGCAACGTTTGGCACGCGGCTCACCAGGGTAAGCACCCTAGCGGCAGGTTCGGCCCGAGCGCGGCCCCCACTGGCCACGGTTCCCCATCCCGGGCCAATGGGGGCGGCGGGAAGCCGCGGCCAGCACATCCCTTGGCCAGCGCCGCTTCCCGCCGCCCCCATTGGCCCGGGACGGCAAACTGCAGCCAGCAGGGCCGCGATCGGCCGAAACTGGCGCGTCAGCAGGTAAATAAACTGGCCCGGCCCGCTAGGGTGCTTATCCTGGCGAGCTGCGTGCCGAACGTTTCCGACCCCTGTATTATATATTTGTATTAGCACAATGGGGCCAAACCTGGTTGTGGCCTTTAAGCACTAATGTAAAGTAAGTGTCAAATTACTCCTAAAAGCCTTAAAGTTGGATGTTGCTCACCAAATAGGCAGCTACTCAGTGCTTTGTTTTACCCTTACTATTCAATGTGCAGCCCCACTACTCACTATTTATTTCCTCAGAAGTGTTTCTATGGTCCTTAACACTACAGTACCTGAGTACTTTACAAAGCGTGGTTGGGTTTTTTGGGGTTTTTTTTTGGGGGGGGGTTAATTAATACCTCTGTAAGGTCAGATGCTATTATGATCCCCCTTTTACAAATCAAGAACTGAGGCATAAAGACATGAAATCAGAAATCTCCACTATTTTAGGTGCTCAATTTGAGATGCCTGGAGCTTGATTTTTGCAGAACACTTAGCATTATATAGCACTTCATACATTCAAAGCACAGGTTGCATCTGAAGTCAGTGGATCTGAGTGCTCAACACTAATGCAAATAAGACCCAAACTTCTCAGTTATACAATTAGTGACCACTTGTGAAAATCATATTTTAACTGACTTGTCCAGCATCGCAGAGGATGCAGAGGCAGGGATAGAATCCAATCCTCCAGGACACCTTTCAGATGCCTTAACCATGAAACCATCCCCTGCCTCATTCACCACATACTTTTCAACTTCTGCAACAAACGAGGCAACTGTCAGACAACAATCTCCTTGACTCTCTGGACTCCAGTCAGGGAGCTTCCTCCTCCATACTGCCTGGGAGCCAACAACAAGAGTATTGAGTACACAGTGAAGTGTGCTCAGTGTCACAGCAGCTGGGAGCAGCAACTGTAAGGGAGGTCTCACTCAGCCACCACTTCCCTCAGCCAGACCATTCTCAGCTCAGGCAATCTTCAAAGAACTTCTAGAACAAATCATAAGTCTCTACTGAGTATGTGCAACCTGATTTTTCAAAGGCTTATCTCTTAGCCAAATTTGGGTGTTTTTCATCCCAGAAAACAGCAAAAGGCTCCGGCAAAAGCGATTTCCCTGACAAATTTCAAGCCCTTGCTCCAAAGCATAAAGGCACTAGAACTTCTCAACTAAAAGCCTGAGAACATGCAACCTGAAAAATTTCAACCCAAATG
Source organism: Trachemys scripta elegans (assembly GCF_013100865.1). NCBI lineage: Eukaryota > Metazoa > Chordata > Testudines > Emydidae > Trachemys > Trachemys scripta. Next base: position 106,399,048 of record NC_048299.1, read on the forward strand.
GTTGAAGTTCAGCAAAGTTATAAGCAACTGAAAACAGGGTCTTAAATGACACGTCAGGTGACCTTAAATTTAGGTGGCACTATCAGCTCCATATAATAAACAAACAATAAGTAGTGATAATAAACTAAGTGAGAATTTGGTACACATTAGGCTAGTCTCTTACATATGACCAAACTTTTGATACTTAAAACAGCTTTTCCTAGAAACTAACTTTGTTAGGAAACAAAGTTAGAGGTCAACAAAAAATCTACCTTTAAGATGTAAATATATTTAGGAACACTATCAACAAATATACTGCATATAAGTTATCACTAACACCTGAGATGTTGAAATTATTATTTTTTTAAACTTCCTATTTTAAGCAGCACCAAACATCATACTAAGTATTTTCCCCCAATAGAGAAGACATGGTCCTCATCCAGAAGATCTGACAGACTAATTTTAAACACAATTCAATGAGAGAGTGCGCACGCGCTAAATAAAGCAGTGCAGAGGACAAAGGTGGAAAAGCAATCAATAGGGTTGCACAGAAACTCAGGGAAGGCCAGAACTACAGCATGCTAAATAACTATTTATTTATTTAATGAAAAGATGACAACCTACCCAATAAGTTTCCTGGAGGCATCACAAAGTAGCATCTTCAGGAGGAATTTCAGAGGTGAGAAGATTGCAGTTTGTAGTTTACCAATAGAACTGTTGTAATTTTCCCCAGTAAAAAGGCCACTTTTTTTCATGTAAAGCTCAGTTTTTATTCAATGAAACACACTGTGTTTCACTTCACAAGCATGAAGACACAGTCCTAAATGACAAGCCTGAAATTCTGCAAGAACACAAAAATCCCAACATACTACTATTCAGGCCTACCACTCCTTTGTGTCTGCCTCTTCCCAAATATATACCTTGAATTCCTTACCATTACTTGAACTATCATATTCCAAACACTACAATCCTAGCTTTTCTCCCCTTTCATGCTTCTCCAAACACCCCTTTATCATGTTATTTTCCCCCATAGTGCAAGCAACTGTAGATGTCTGATGTAGCTGTTAGTTTTTAGGAGAGGGTAGTTTGGTGAAGGGCTGTTTGCAAAAGGACGAATACAGGAATTTTAGAAAACTAGCATCCTCAGGGGCCAGAGTAAAGGTTGTGGAGCAGTTGTGATAGTGTGTGCCCATGGGTGAAGGAATACAAAGTGCACACTGTCCAGCAATTTAACTTTTCATTTCCTTGCTTTTGTGGATTTGTCTCACATGTATTGTGTGCAGAGTAATACTGACTGCTTCCAAACCAAGTGTACGTATCTCAAGGGTTTTTTTATGCTCATTTGTTTGGCAGCAAGTGTGTGTGTGAAGAAAGAAAAGGGTGGGATTGTCTGGGGTAGAAGAGCAGTTGCTGATGGAGAATATTTTATCTTCCAGCAGCTGTGCACAAACCCATCTGTTGTAGGATAAAATCTAACAGAAGGACTAGCTCCTGAGAAGTTACATGCATTCAGTCCTAATCAATCAAGCTAGTACATCCAATGCATTTTTTTTAAAGTGATTATGGAAATAATGGCTAAAAATGGCATTAAATTCAACTATTAATCCCTATTACTAATTGCACTACAACTACTGGAGACACCTCCCTACCAATATTTGTCTAGAGACACAGTGGATGAGGTAATATCTTTTATTTGACCAACTTCTGTTGGTGAGAGAAACAAACTTTCGAGCTACACAGAGCTCTTACAAGTCTGGGAAAGATACTCGGAGCATCACAGCTAAATACAAGGTGGAACAGACTGTTTAGCTTATGTAGTTAGCACATACTCTAAGGCAGCGTTTCTGAAACTGGGGGTCCCGACCCAAAAGGAGATTGCAAGTCTATTGTAGGGGGTTGCGAGATCAGAAAAAAATATTGTTGGCAGAAGGGAGAGCTCCATGGGGAGGGGGTACATCAGCCACTTCTCTCTGGCCACCCAGCTCTGAAGGCAGCGCTTCTGCCAGCAGAAGCGCAGAAGTAGGGATGGCAATACCATACCATGCCTCCCTTACTTCAGCTCTGAAAGCAGCACTGCCGCTAGCAGCCACGGAGGATGGATGGCCAGCAGCCACCACTCTCTGGTGCAGATGAGTGGCAATACCATACCATACATAATGGTTACATGCTTCATTTAAAGCTCCTATGAGTACGTACAGTAATTTGCTATCGTTTTTGGGTGGCGAGTTCATCAAAGCCTGAAATATTTGAAATATTTTCAAAGCTCCTCAGCCTAAAAGACAACTGAGAAGCTTGGAGATCATAGCGGAAGAAGCAGACAAAAAGGGACAGCCCCCAAAGGTGACCTCTCCAGCCAAATGGATTGAAGGACACCAACACAATAGGAGACTAGATTCAAAAATAGAGGACAACAGATTTATGTAGGGAGATTATGTAACAGAGATTACAAGAAACTTGAACTTCATGCAATGGAGAAGGCGGTCAAGAAGGATGGTCTTGTTAACAGACTGAGTCTCAGTAATTGGGTTCAGATCCAAGGCTCTACAATAGACTTTGTATGGTCTCAGACAAGTTCCTCAAATTAGATTTTCCCTTCTGTAAAATGAGGATAACATAGTTGTATCTCACAGAGGTGTTGAACGTGAGGCATTCATATACTGCAGTGCTGAGGGCCAAATAATTTGATAGGGGGGGAAAAAGTCAGAATCAAGCACCTTTCTGTAGGAAGCACCTGCAAGACTTGAACTCTACTGTGATGTATGATTCAATAGAAATAAAGTCAAACGTGAACTCAAGTTATTGACCTGAGTCACAGTTGTATCAAATTTCCACAATCCCAATGACTCTTGTTCTACACTACAGGACTATGACGACAGAAACTGATTTGTCATATAACTCACCAATCACAAATCAGAAATTTTCTCATATGAGAAGTTATGACCACAGGAATTAAGCAACAGCGACATGGATGTGATCCTAGTAAGTTTCACACTGATACAAATAGCAATTCCCTATAAGAAGCAAGAACAGTGGTTACTCAGTATACATTAGGAAATTTCACAAAAACATCAAGTGATTCTACCACCTGTGCAACTGAACCAGAGTTAGCAGAGGTGGAAGCTCTTAAGACAACAGCTTCCTAATTGAATCTGTTAATCTGAGGACAACCTAAAAAGCAAGTTAAATGCTGTGAGATAAACAAGGTCTGCTGCTGGATACTCATCTACATTAGAGCTGCAAAAATAAAAAATATACTAACTCCTGTTCAGCTAAAATAATGGTAGGCACAGTCATTTTTCCTTGTTTTTCAGTATTTCCTGAAGCAAACAAGGCTACAAAATGTTCTGTTCATACCAATATGGTTTATTGATGGAAGAGAGAAAATGCTTCCTTTTCCTCACTTTATAAAGAGTGCCCCTCCCTCCCCCCCAGCAGCTGCAATTGCTGCTGGTCCTGCATCCAGAGCTTCAATGGAAGCTCAGCAAGAGCAGCTGTGTGAAAGACCATTCCTACTGGCACTCCTGGGTAAGAACAGCAGCATAGCCAAGATCTTCACCCACAGCATCTACCCACTGGACATTTCAGAAGAGCAAAGCAAGGGTAAAGATTAAGGCATTTTAAAGCCTATTGATCATCTAACAAGATAAACACTAACCAGTCAAGTACTAGCCCATTCAATATTTTTAAAAGATTTTTAAAACATCAGCCTGCCACAGCATATGTATTTGTTAGTATGCTGGTGTGGTTTCTTCCGGTTAATGCTGTCCTTAATTAATTATGCCAATGTACTGTAACAAATGTCAAATCAACTCACCCACTGTTTGGAAGCCCTTGTGTTACATAAAATAGTGGGATAAATTAAAGATAGCACTTGATTCCCTTCCTTGCACAAGCATTTTAAGTTGCTGCCTGAGACCCAGTAATAGTTTCTCAGTTTACATAATCTTCCTCCATCACTGTCACTCTCTGTGGTAAAGCTACCCTTCCAGTTAGTTGCAAAAGAAGTTTCTGGAGCTGAACAATGCTCCTTTAAAGGGACATTGTCAACTTAGAGATCACATTTTTCCAAGATTCTTTTTACCCTACAAGTGTATACTGATGTATTTCAATTATTACTACCCTACAATGAAAAAGCCTCTATCCTAGGCTCTGGGCACTATTAAGAATCTTGAAAAAAAACAAACAAACAAACAAAAACAATAAAACAGACCCATCAGTTACTCCAAGATCAAATACCTTATAAAACTAAAGTTTTATTTAATGTCTCCCACTGCTACCCACCTAATTAAGGGCCAGGGAAGAGAGATGAGCCTCTCACCCCACCCTGAAAGTTAAACACTGGCTAATACAGACCAAGGTGGGAAGTGAGTTCCAAAGACATGCATCTCAAGTTCCTCCACTGACTGCAACTTCACCTGAACGTCAGAGGGAGTGAGTTGGTCTCAGATCAGGAGATGCAGGCTATTTAGGGTTTTGTGTCAAGAATAAAAATCTTACAGTCAACCCAAGCTTATTGTAACTGAAAGAAAAAAGTTGGCTATTTCACAAATATTTTTGTATTATCTGCCTCACTATTTCCCCTGTACAGTCAGTTTCTACTGTTTGTGTTCTCCCATAGTCACAGAAGGGAGGCAAAAAGTTGTAAGAACTGGAAAATGTGATTGTACTGCCACAAAAACTGGGAGAGGAATCAATGTTAATGTATGAACCTGAAATGTTTTATTTATTTTGACTGATTTCACATTGACAGCATCTTTTAAAAATCAGCCACAAGGAGCACTAAACCAGATACTCAGTTCCCCAGGCCTTCCAACCAAAGGGACAAAAGATCAGGATTTAAAACTTCCTTTGTGGAAATATAAACTGCTCTTGGTCACCTACAACCAGGGTTTCAGAATATAAACAAATACCTGTTAGTGGATTAGAGTCAGACCTTCATTTGAATGTATTAAAACTCCTGAAGGAGTTCACAGCTATTACAGGAATATATAAAAATATTTATGCGATTTTGAAAGTTAGTGGTTTCTATTTTCGGTGAAAGATGTTCTTTAAGAATCTTTGTACTCTATTCCATAAACCCATATATTTAAATAATCAAAAAAGCGAGTAATGGAAATGTTAACCAGCTCTTTAATATACTAACAAACTATATCAATTTCTTTGATTTTATGATGGGCCTATTCCACATAATGGACTAAATTTGATCAAAGATTATAAAAGAAAAAAAGACTTCAGGGGAACTGGAAGAAGGGCATATCACAATACCTTTATGATGTAACAAGTCACATGGTTTATGCATGTTTTATTTTGGAGAATTACATTTAGAAAGTTAATATCAAGTTAATTAAATTAAATTAAAAGTTTGATTACAATACTGCAGAAGCTGATTTCACACAAGAATTATTGTTTTAATAGCTTGTTTTATTCCTAGATAAGAAATAGGAAGCTAAGACAATGAATAATTGGACAAATTTAAACAGGGAAAAAGGTTAATACTGGGCAGATATACATTAGGAGCAGTGTTTAATATATTTATTAACAATCCTGAAGAAGGGGTAAGGAGTGATATAGCAAAGCCTACAGATGACAAAATTATTTAGGTTAGTTAAAGTCAGAGAGGATTGAGGAAATTCAGAGAGATCTTAACCAAGTTAGGTGAACGGACAACACGATGGCAGATGAAGTTCAATGTCAATAAATGCAAAGTAATAAGAGAAAAAACTGAATTACTAATACAATCCACAGAGTTCTAATTTAACTATCAGCTCAGGAAACGGACCTGAGCATCTCTGGACAGCTCAAGGACGACCTCTACACAATGTGAAACTACTCAAAAAAAAAAAAAAAAGACAAATAAGGTATTAGGATGCCCCATGAATGTGACAGAGAAAATAAATTGAAATAATGTCATTATATAAATTAATGGTTCAATCATCTGGAATATTGCATGCGCCAGCAAAAAGGATATTGCAGGATAACAAGAGGGTCAAAAAAAGCTGACAAAAATGAGTTGGGTACAGAAAAACTCATATGAAGAGACTAAAAAAGGGACATGATATAAGTACACATATTTATGAGCCGTTTACACAAGGGTAGGGGATGTTCAGTGAAAATGAAAGGCAGCAAATTCAACTCTCATAAAAAGGATTACTTATTCACACTATACAAAATTGAAGGTCAGAACTCAGTGCCATATGTCATTGAGGCCAAAATGAAGGAAGATCTAAAGAGGGACTGGACATTTATGTACATATCGAATTAATAGTTACTGCTAACATTTTTGAAAGGGATATAAAACCCCACATTCTTCAGGGTTTAAGCCAATCTATTACAGGAGGATGAAATGTTAAGTGGCACACATTATCCCACATGTGCTTACAGTGAGATGTTACATTTCCTATAAGGCATCTTGTGCAGGTTACTGTCCGAGACTGCATACTGGACTAGATCAACTATGGATAGGCTCCAGTATGTCAATTTCCATGACAAGTTTAAATCCAATGCGAATTTAAATAGAACTGTTTAAAAGGTTTTTTTGTTTTTAAGAAAATTTAAGGATCAACAGGCCCTGAACTCTAGCAGCACTACTGGACTAAAACATGTACTAAAAACTTGAAGGTAAAATTGATGTATCAAGATATGAGAATCTGGATTGCGAGCTAGCGGCAAGAGTTTAACACACACACAGGAAGCCTGCGAAGTTTTCCAACCTTCACCTTCATCAACTGAAGTACCATTTTTTTAAAGTATTACTTCCATCCTGAAAATGTGATTTTCGTATGTCTTAAGCTTTTTAAATTTTCAAGCATCAATACACTGAACTTGCTAGCTCCTTACACTTTCCTAAAATCCTGGAAGATATTTGGAGACCTTACTGAATTAATAGACTTCATTCCACAAATTAAGGATGAATGTGCAATAGTTAAGTAATTACTTTTAGGAGAAAGACGTGAACACATTGGATATTTGCTAGTAATAAAGAGGATAAAAGACTTTAAGATGAGAATTCAGAATTTTAAAGAAGCAATAGTATTTTTATACTGTCAGTTAAAATAGTCACCTAATCCAATATAATGGCAATATTATAACATTAATGCCATTACAAACTTCTATAGTTCTAGAAAATAGAGATAGTCAAATAAACACTTTTCAAAAAGCAGAGAAAGCCAGATTCTAGTTTTAATTTCTAGGCCAAATCCTATCCAGTGCACTCTCACAAAATTCCTACTGAATTCAAAAGGAGTTGTGTTTGATTACAGCAGAGGTGGGCAAACCACGGCCCACAGGACCATCCTGGCCGGCCCCTGAGCTCCCAGCTGGGGACGCTAGCCCCCGGCCCCGCTCCCACTGTCTCCCCTCCCCCATAGCCACACTGGGAGCACTCTGGCCCAGGCTGCATAGCTTGCACCCCGCCCACCTCCCAGGCCTTCCAATAAGCCAGTCCAGCCGCTCTGAGTGGCATGGTAAGGGGGTGGGGTCCCGGGGGGCGGTTAGGGGCAGGAAGTCCTGGGGGCAATCAGGGGACAGGGAGCGGTTGGATAAGGGGTGAGGTCCCAGGGAGCAGTTAGGGGTAGGGGGTCCTGGGAGGCGGTCAGGGGATGGGGAGGTTGGATAGGCATGGGAGTTCCAGGGGGGCCTGTTGGGGGGCAGGGGTGTGGATAGGGGGCAGGGTTCCGAAGGGGTGGCGGTCAGGGGACAAGGAGCAGGGATTGGATGGGTTGGGGGCTCTGAGGGGGGCAGTCAGGGGGCGGGAAGTGGGAGGGGGCAGATAGGGGGTGGGGGCCAGGGTGTTTGGGAAGGCACAGCCTTCCCTACCCAGCCCTCCATACCGTTTTGCAACCCTGATGTGGCCCTTGGGCCAAAAAGTTTGCCCACCCCTGGATTACAGCAACCAAGTATGTGGAGATCATCCTTGTAGTTCAATGTAGAAGTGCATTGACAAACCAACTTGGGGAAGACTGCAGTGTTGATGTCTATACTGTATTGGTGCTGTGAACTGATGACTTCAGCCTGCTATTAACCCAATACCTTTTACAGTACTAATGTTACTAAAACAAATTTAAAATACAAAACCACTCAATTTTTATATTTAACTGATAAAAAAACGAATTCATCAAATGTGTAGGGTAATTAAAATAAGTGATCTAAGATTTATTAGATGTGCACCCATCCATACACACTTTTTATTCTTATTTTCTGAGGGAAATAAAGAACAATTGAAGGTTCTTAAATGGGAAAAAATGTAACATGCAGATTTACATATACATGGGCTCTTGAATACTAGCCTTGCCAAATGAAAGGGTAGCAAAGACAAATAGCCTTCACTGATGAGATAGCAGCATCCTGTTCTGCCCGCACAACAGTTTGGCACACAAGATTCACCACCACCTTCTGGCTAGCTACTTTCAAAAATGAGTTGTTCCCATGATACCTTTCAACAAATCTAATTTGAGATGACAGGGACATTTTAAAAAGTGTATGTGTAAAACAGCTGCACCACTTCAAAACTGAACCATTCAATGCCTGTCATACAGTACTTATGGAATTTCCACCACACTTATTTACATCTCTAAAGTGTACTGCCCATCTCAAGTATCTTTATTTACATAATCTACCAGTCTGAAAAGAGTGCTCAATAATAAAATTCCAAGAACACTCTAGCTCCTGGATTCCAGAAGTCTCACCTCAGAAGTGATGCATGCCCTTGCTGTGCTGAAAAAGCTTCAAGGATATCATTCACATCACCTCCTGTTAACAGTGCATCTACAATATTTATTATTAACACCACTGGTTCTAAAAATGTTTGCCTGCTGACTTGTGTTCAGATTTTGTAGCCAACGTCACAAAACTGATAAATATATATTGAAATCTTATACAGTCTTACCAAAACCATTTACTAAACTGTAACAATCCAGCATTAGATGAAGAACCTGAATAAAATTCCAAACCCCAGAAAATGATGAAGCCGGCAGTGGGAAGTGAAATGCTTCCTCCAGTATGAACAAGCTTTTGCAATAAAAATGGATTCTCTGGTGCCCTAAGTCAGAAATGTAACAGGCAGCACAGTTGCCACTGTTTTTGCAAAGGATCCCCAGTGAGGAGTAAGAGAGTGTATAAAATACATACCTAGGTACATAGTTTTGGTTTGCACAGCTGTTGGTTGCTGTAAATTTACAGTTCATATAGCACCAACACAATTTATACGGAGAACAGAAAATTCTGGTTCACTTTTTTCACTCCCACAAAAAATATTTTCCAAAGCAGCTGCTGCACAGAAAGACAGCCTTTATTTGGTGTCTCACCCCCAGAAGTGTAGCAGTTACAGGTTCTGGATGCTGCTGAAAGCAACGAGCTACTGTGACCTAAAAGATTTGGCCATATTTAGTAATAAGTCTGGGGAAAAAAGAAAGGTCCGTCTTTCTTAAAAAATACTCGCCCACTATTAAAATAATCAATGGGGGCACATGCAAACTAACTTGTTTTAAAGCAACTGCCAAAAACGAAAGCGTTACTTTTCTTTTTATCCTCTTCAGCTTTATGAATTAAAAGGAAATAAAACAAACCTGCCTCAGAGTCCACTGGATAAGAGAGTCAGAAATATTAGTCACACATTATGTAATAACCATTAAGTGATCAAACTTCATGTGACAGTGGTGCAAAGGGGAAGAGCTGGGGGATGCAGCTGTTACTCTCCTGACCCCAGGCGCAGAACAAGTTCCGTGCCCGTAGTAGCAAGTCCCCCATTCCCTGAACGCCCCCGGTCCCCTCTCACAGGAGCACTCCTGCAAGCCCCAGTCAAAGGACGAGTGGGTTTTTTCACCCCCAGCGGATCCGTGTCGAGCAGCGGCTGTTGAGGTTCCCCGGCAATGACGAGGGGAACCACAACGAGAACCAGTTTCTTCTTTTCGTTTCCTCAAGGCGGGTGAGCGCCCGAGCCAGCGCCCCCGCTCGGCCCCGGACGGGGGAAGCAGCCCCCTCCCCAAAGCCTCACTCACCTCGGCACTTGGTCCGCGAGCGATGGCCCCGGTCCTCCCGGCCGCGCTACTCACACCCGGGGGACGTACCAGCAGCCGCCCGGAGAGCGCCGAGCCCCCCGGCCCCGGGAAGCCGCTACTGGAGAAAGGAGCAGCCACTGCTCCGGTCACAGCGCAGAGTCCGCGCGCCCGGCCGGGGGGCACCAGCTGCGAGGCGAGGAGCGATCAGCGGGGTGACTCCGCCGGTGCCCGGCGGGGGACGGGGGGAAGCTCCGTTCCTCTCGCAAAGTTCAGGCGCGGCTGATACCGGCTCCGCCTCCCGGCTCGCAGCGGCGGCGGCGGAGACCCCGAGTCCCGGCGCCTGCGGCCGCTCCCGCCTGAAACTGGCCCGCGGCGCAGCAGAACCGTATTGCTCGCCGCCGCCCCGGCCCCCTCCTTCCGCGGCCACCGGGAGCCCCGCTCCGGGCGCAGCGCGAGGCAGTTACACACAGGCCGCCTGGCCGGACCCCTCCGCCGCCCCCCGGCGCTGCTCCTGAGCGCCGCGACTCCCGCACGCCGCTGCCTCCGGAGACCTCCTCAGCGCCGCGTCTCCATGGCCGGCCGGGGGCGGCGGCTTCCTCGCGGGGTGGGGGGAAGGGGTGGCAACGGCTCCGGCGCGCGAACGCGTCTCCTGCGCCTGGCTCGGTGAAAGGCGGAGCCCACGCGCTGTCCCGGCCCGGGCTCCGCCCTCCACCCGTCCGGCTCCGCCCACCGGTAACCCGGATCTCCAGAGTAGCCACGTGGTGCACCACTGGCGGGCGGGGGGTTGCCCGGCTCGCGGTGGCGAGTAGGTGCCGATGTGCCTGAGGTGAGTGGCGTGAGGCTGGGAGGGGTGGAGTTGCAGTGTTATGGAGGCAGCATATAAAGCTATTCTGTATGATATTCATATATTAGTCTGTATTCATAGCTGCGCGTCACCTTGGCTATCCGGAGACTGAGGGCAGGGTGTTTCAGGGGAGGGTTTTGGCTGTGATGCAGGACAACCCATAGGGGGTGAGCAGAACACTCAATATGCCTGCGCTCGACCGCACCCTTTGCATACTGTGTGTAACTGGAAGCAGCTGTCAGACATATATTTTGCACATACATTTTTTCAGATTGGAGGAAAAAAAGATTTTTTTTTTTCAAACATGCACTTTCTTTGGCACAAAAAGTTAAGAACGTATAGGGAAGAGACAGACGTATTGTCCTCAAGGCATCCGAAGAAGTGAGGTTTTTACTCACGAAAGCTTATGCCCAAATAAATCTGTTAGTCTTTAAGGTGCCACCAGACTCTTTGTTGTTTTTGTAGATACAGACTAACACGGCTACCCCCTGATACTTGTCCTCAAGGCATTACAGATGGACTGGCCATAGTCTGTTTTGGATCCTAAAACTGCAACTGTATTTTTAATATATGCAACACAAATATCTTTATGTAATCTTCTAGACTAGTTTTTCAAAGTGACACATGTTTGCAGGCAGATATTGTACTTGCGCATGCATACTCTATAGATGTCACAGTAAGATGATCAGCACGTATGGCACTTTCTATATAATCGTTGCCATCTCAGCCTCAGTTAAGTCAGTGTACAGGCGCACTTGTGTGCAGCAGGTTACTGTAGCTCCAGAAGGGAGCTGATCGATGTAGTGTGCAATCATTATATATGGAGTAGAAGAAAGTCTTGTTTTAGCATTACTCCATAAGGTTCTGATCCAGCATTTAGTTCTGTAGAGACAAACCCCTGCAAGTATGTGGAACCCCATTGCAGTCATAGATCTCTGCCCAAGCACGGGGAGTTACCCATACAAAGCTCATTGCAGGTTTAGGGCTTTTTACACATACGGCAGGTAGTGAAATTTTTATGTAGAGAGCATTTAATTCAACTGGAAAGATACTCCAAAGAGTAAAGCAAGTCATTAGACAGTGATATTTTCCAGTTGGAACAGGGATTCTGAAAATGATTCTAGTTTTTTCAGGGTGGATTTGATTTACATGATTTAAATCACTAGTCAGGAAGACTCGATTTAATCATGGATTTCTACATAAAAGTGCATTCTTCTAGGTTGTTATAACCTTAATATATATTCTTCACAACTCAGAGCTAGATGTAGGTTTCATTTTTAGAAGGTACACACTATATATTTTTAAGTGATTTATTTTGAAAACTTTTCAGATTAGTTTTACAGCTATATCAGAAAATGAATGATTGTTTGGTTATTTCATTTACCAAAGGTAATTGAAGCAGATATTTATGAAGCCATTGGGAGGTGAACTAGCTCCAATTCAACAGGTTAATTAATCATTAATATTTGGAAGATTTTCTTGCCATGCTGTATTAGGAGGAGAACATCACCAGACAGACATTTAAATTGTTTTATTTAACTAAAACAACAATGTTATGTATTCTGGATTTTTTTCTTCAACAGCAAACATATAATATTTTAACAAAACAAGCATACCGATTTTTGAATTGAGTTAAACATTCAAGTTTTTTTTTAAATCAGGTTTGTTTTTGTTAAAATTGTTTTGAACTAAAATAGTTACATGCAATATTTAAAAAAAAATTAAATGAAATTGACTATGTCAGCCAGGTTAACATAAAAAACTTAAAATATTGGCTTCTGCAGCTAACTCAGTTGTCTTCACCTTCATTTTCCTGTTTGTTCATAATCTGGAAAAGAAAAACAAGCTTTCTCAATTTGGAATGAATTAGTCCAAAGGAAGAAAATATTCTTTCTACACCAGCAGAAGAAGCTACTGCTGTTAAAAGTGAGATTATCACTTCAACAGTCTCTGAATCCAAGTGCTTAAGTGACTTCCACCAGTTCACTGGTGTGACTTTCTTTAAAAACTCATCAGGAAACATATATTTCTTGAATGGTTTTTATTCCCAAACTGGGTCTCTTTTACGGCCTGCTGCCATTATAGGTTTTCCCTTCTAGAGAGAGAATGGTATGGTAGATCTCAAATCAATGAAGGCTCTATATTCAGAAAGACCTCAAGACTTCTGGAATATGCTGCTCAAACAGTTTCACTTTTGTTTCTATTGCCTGTCCCTCCCTTCTCACATTTATCTCCAGACTTCTTCTCCTTGTCCAGATCTATTCCACCCCCAACAATCTTCTGTTCATTGAACTTTTTGAAACTTTGCACTTTTAGAGAGAGGTAAGGGATTGACTCTGTGTACACAAATTTGCAGAGGGACAATAAGGCTGAGGTCTGTTATTTCTCACCTCTATATATTATTTATTTATTTTAAAACATTTTTTGCTGTTAACAAGCATGTTATCTCTGGAGACATAAATCCACAGTTTGAGAACTGCAAAACTAATCATCTCTGATGGTATCTTCTAGACTGAGCACTGAGTCTCATTGGGTAGATAGAAAGATTAACCTAAATAATCTATACATAAGCCCCTGGAACTCCATATGATTAGGTCCCTAATCCATGAACTACTAAAACTCCTTTACAAAACTTTTCTTAAAACATTACAGGAATATATATTCTCATGCTATAGAATTAATAATCCCTATTCCATGATGAGATATCTTTGAGCTATAATGTATCTTAATTAAAACTATCTTTAGATAGGTATTTTCCTCAAAAAGCATTTTATCAAAAAAATCAATTTAAATAAAAAAAAGTCCGATTTTCTTTTATTATTTTTTTAAATCATTGATTTTTACCTACCCTGCACACACATCTTTGCTTGCATACGTTTCTAAATTGCTCGTTTCAATGTCCTCTTTAAAAATCTAGTCTTCAAATCAAAACCTGAGTGAAGAAAATATTAGAATCACAGTAAACAATAAATCTTCTAATTTTTTTAAACAATGTAAAGCTTTTAAAATTGTTTACATCACCCAAAAATGTGCTAAGTGCTTTACAGATATAAAATTAGATCGTTCTCTGCTAGATTTGCTACGCTAAGAACATCAGCAGTTGTTTGTCCCCTTTTTTCTAGTGATTCCATCCATGTTTTCCTTCCAAGCTTCCTCATTCAGCACTTGTGCTCCCCTTTCCAATTAATATAGCACATAACCTGAGTTATTTTCTTTTCTGTAATTGTAAAAGTCCTTGCTACCTGTTGTTCCTGGTATATATCACTGCTGTAGACTCTCTTTCCAGGAGGAAACTCGGGTCTTTTTAAAAGGGCCACTGTAAGTATCTATGCTTCCAAATCACTGGTTTTGGAAGTTCGTCTCTTCAAAAGGATTTACTGAAGATGAGAGACAAGCCATGCAAGTTCCGAATCTATATAGACTTCTACAGATGTTGATTTTAAAACGGACCATGAACATGTACTTGCAGAATCACACTTCTCAATATTTTTTGTCATTCACAGTTGATGGTTATATACAGCCCTGGTTTTGGAAACATTCCAGAATATGTTTAAGATAATCACTAGATGAAATGTGCCTCTTTAAGAGGTAAGGGTTGGATGATAGAATAAAAAGGTTCCGTAGTGGTTGGACTCCAACTGTCTGTTCTTAAATTCTAGGTCTGTGGAAGCTCTGGCCTAACCAGAGGGGACCTAGTGGCTTTTGGAATCCACAGGCCTCAGTTAGTTGCCTAGGCCTTTCTAGGTAATGCATGGAGAGAGTTAGGTGCCTAAAGCCTGGTCTGCACTAGAAAATTAGGTCAGTTTAACTGCATCGGTCAGGGGTGTGAAAAATCCACACCCCTGAGCGACGTTGTTAAACCGACCTAAGTCTCCTAGACAACGAGAATTCTCCCGTCGATCTAGCTACTGCCTGTCATGGATGTGGATTACCTCTGCTGACAGAAGAATCCTTCCTGTTGGTGTAGGTAGTGTCTACACTGAAGCGTGCAGCTGCAGTGGCACATTTGTACTGCTGTGACTTTTTAAGTGTAGACAAGCCCTAAGAATGGGATTCACAGAAGCCAGCATATTGAGCCTAAAATAGCCAATAGAGAATGCCAATGAGGGGTGTGGGCCTAAGGACCACCCAAAGAGATTTAGGCACTTAAATTGAGGCCAGAGGGAAGCATGTCCCTCCATTTGAGATCCACAGCCATGACCCATCTCCAGGAATTAGGCACTTAAGTTCCTTCTCACAAATAGGAAGAGCTGTTGTCACCCCTCTTATAACCTTTAGCCCACCTACCCACAGTGTAGGAGACCCAGTTTGAAATCCCTGCCTGCTGTGGAAAATGGATTTGAACACAGGGTTCTCGCCTTTTGGGGGGGGGGGGGGGGGGGGGGGGGGGGGGGAAAGAGTACCCTAACCACTGAGCTATGGGGTATTCTAGAGCAGGCCTCTCTCCTGTTGAATCTGTTCCACTATGTATAATTAAACATGCACTGGGCCAGAAAGAGAGAGAGAGAGTGGATTGCAAAACCTAAATCCCTTTGTGGATCTGGGCCTTAGGTATTGCAATGTCTAACTTTTAGGCACCACGAAAAAAATCACTGAACAACGAGATCCACAAAATCTGAGTTAGGAATCTAGGCTCCCTATACAAAGAATAGGGAGAGAGAGGTGCCTTAGACTGCAAGTCACAAAAGCCAACACACTAGGCAAGGAACTGCCTAAGCTAGCCAATGGGAGATGTCAATGCTAGGGGTGCATCGTAGTTTGGCTTCTGAGTCTGAGCTTCAGGGAGGCACTTATCTCTGCTTGGGATCCGCAGCTGGGAACCCCTTTCCTGGAGTCAGGCAGTTTAGAAACATAAACAGTTCCTTCCAAGATTGAGTTAGGCACCTGCCTAACTCCACACAAAATGGGAAGGATGGGGAGTGGAGAAGCAGAAGTCCCACCCTCAGAGCATTTAGTCCAGTGGGTACTTATTTGGGAGACCCCAAGTTGAATTCTTCCCTCTGCCTGATAAAAGGGGATTTGAATAGTGAGGCCTCACCTCTCAGGGTCATGTCCTAACTACTAGATTAGAGTGGATCTCACTATTTCTGACCCAATTAATATTTAATTAAAGTAGAACAACTTCAGTGGCAGAAATTGAGAAAGCCCCACATCAGGTTATACTAATGGTTCCTAAACTTGTTCCGCCGCTTGTGCAGGGAAAGCCCCTGGCGGGTCGGGCCGGTTTGCATACCTGCCATGTCCGCAGGTTTGGCCGATCGCGGCTCCCAGTGGCCGCAGTTCACTGCTCTAGGCCAATGGGAGCTGCTAGAAGCGGCACGGGCTGAGCGACATACTCGCCGCCGCTTCCAGCAGCTCCCATTGGCCTGGAGCAGCAAACCGCGGCCAGTGGGAGCCGCGATTGGCCGAACATGCGGATACAGCAGGTAAACAAACCGGCCCAGACAGCCAGGGGCTTTCCCTGCACAAGCAGCGGAACAAGTCTGGGAACCACTGGATTATACCATAGCCTGGTGGTTGGGCACTCACCTGAGAGGTGGCAGATACCTGTTCAAATCTCTCTTCTTATCAGGTAGAGGGGAGAATTGAACCAGCAGTTACCCACAGCCTAACTGCATACCCTAATCAGCAGGCTACAGGTAACAAGGGAGGTCATCTTCTGGCCATTTTTGTATGGAGTTAGGCAGCAGCTGCCCATGCCTACCACATCAGGCCCTGTAGACGAGATAGGTGGAGGCACACCTGTCTTCCCCCAGTTTGTGGCATGCAATGGGGCTTAGGTGGGAGACAGGCATCTACATGCCTAGAATGAAACAGCAGTCCACGTACCCAGAGGGAGAGACATAGGTGCCTGGGGAACTTTTACAGCAGAAATTTAGACACCAAGTGAGTGGCGATACCTACAGGATTAGGCAGCAGCCAAGCAGGGATATTGTGGATTGCCTGGGGTTTAGGCACCTAAGTACTTTTGTGGGTCTAGCCCTTAGGGAATAGTGTAACAAGTTTATGGTATTTGTATTAGCAAAGGTGTGTTGAGATTTAGTGTTAAGGTATTGCAATCTATTAGTTTAATATTTTTATAAGAAAGTGTTGTTCTCTGGTTAATGTTTATATTGCATTTTCAGTGGGCTACTGGAGCTGAAAAATAGATCTGTTTTAAAGAAACCTCTTTCTATTGACTTGTAATTATTTCCATTGCATCACTTTTGCTCTCTGTTGAGTTTTATAGCCATATTGCTCCTTCAGACATGACCTGCATTTCCTATTAATGGGAGCTGTGCAAGCATTGAAGGTCAGTTTGGCCTTTAGGATTCTATCTAACTGAAATAGGCTGGGTTATGGCAGGGAAAAATAACTATTAGCATTGATAATTTTAGAGATTCTTAATTTCACAAGCTGCCTGCATTAGTCTTTCATGGTCCTATTGACTGGGAGCAATTTTTTAAAAAGTGTTTCCAACCCTTTTTGGGACTACTAACTGAAAACGAGTTAGGACTTTTCCACATAAAATCATCTTTCAGATTTAAACTTAGGATGGCTGATAAAAAGTTTTCTACAAAAAAGAGTATGATTTGATTTTCCTTGTTCTTCTGGGATCCCCTGCATCATTTCTGGCTCTTACTTGTTTCTTCAACCAAAAAGCAATTTGTCATCTTTCACCAGTTTTTCAGCAGTAGATATTCATGTGTGATTCAGACCAGCACAGCTTTTATGTAAGTATCCAGGGCTTCCATTTACAGTATCTGATTTTTTTTCTCGCTCAGAGGTTTTCATGAAGCTTTCCTTCCTTTTCAGGTTGAGAGAGAACTGAGTGTTGCATGTCTGCTTGCTCTGACTTGATTTGCCCCAGCATATCTTGAACTCCATCACATGTAGCATAAGAGGCAGGAGTTACAGCAGGTCCTGCTTATTAGGGCTGGTCTACACTTAGTCCGGTCTTCGGACTAAGGTACGCAAATTCAGCTACGTTAATAACGTAGCTGAATTCGAAGTACCTTACTCCGGACTTACCGCGGTCCAGACACGGCCGGAAGTCTCCCCCCGTCGACGCCGCGTACTCCTCTCGGCGAGCTGGAGTACCGGCATCGATTGTGAGCACTTCCGGGATCGATCCGGGATCGATTTATCGCGTCTTAACCAGACGTGATAAATCGATCCCAGAACATCGATGGCGTGCCTCCGGACCAGCCGGTAAGTGAAGACTAGGCCTTAGTGTAAGCACATGGTAAGAGAAAATGCTGCAGGCAATTTTTGCTCTTTAATTTAAATTACAATCTACTCCACTATCTTCTTTGTCTAATAGACTGATACTGCATTTTGAAGCATTAGTTCCTGACTAAGAGTAGGTAGAAAATACAAAGCCCCAATTCTGCCAACACTTAAGTGCATGCTTAATTTTACTACCATGAGTGGTCTTGATGACAGTTATCAATAGGATTACTCTCAGAAATAAAGTTAAGAACATGTAGAAGTTTTTGCAGGAGTGGGCCTTTCCAGCTCAACAGTAATTTAGCCAAATTTTCCAAAAAACAAGTTAATCTGTGGGCATAAGAATTTCAGTTTTAAACAGTAATTTGCAGAAAGTTATAAGCACTTAACAAAAAGTGTTGGCATAAAAGTGCCTGCAGCTATAGCATCTCCAGTGATCTCAATGGAGTGCCTAAGCGTTTTCATTCCATATGTCATTATTTGTTTTGATAATTATTTCAAAGTTTATTTTAAACAAGGAAAACATCAAGAAGAGAGAGCTGTGTTTCCAGGATGTTTCTGGCAGAGTGACAACATGCTTTCATATACTGCAAAACACTCATGTAGTGAGACAATCCACAACTACCAAATATAGCTATTTAAACTATAAAAGCAAAATAACTCCTATACAAAAATATCCTGTGACCTCAGGGGAATAGGATTTATCCCAAACAGTTCTAGTCTAGACAAAGTGAAACGGATTGATTCTATCCTTGAAGAATTGTCAACGAGCTAGCTGAGCTATTCTCTAGTAAAAATAGGTAGCCTTAGGGCAACATAAACGTGTAATAAATCACTGAAAGATGAAGTCTCTATTTTGTTTGCATCATTTAAGCTTTATTTTATGAACCAAGACAAGATATGATTGTATGTAGCTGTTAGAAAGTTTATAATTCTAACTCTAATTAATAAAACTAACTCTTCTCTCATGCAGCATTAAAATAATATGTAGCCACCAAATATTTTGACATGAGGGCCTGTCACCGACATCTCCACCAGATGCTCTAATCCATTCATCACTACTCACCCATAGTTACGCCACAATGCTTCAATAATACCCAGGCTTGTGTTGAACTTGAAACAAGGGGACCCTGTAGGGGCTGGAGGCCTCTGGGAAATCAACTTGGAGAACAACCATCTTCAAGTGCAGGTGCTTTCTGAAAAGTGACTGTAAAATGCCATCATGGACATCTATCTTTGTCTCTTGGTTTCTAGAATATATATATATATTCAGTTTACAAGTAAAAAAAAAAAAAATTTGCCCCCAACTGCCTGCTCTGCAGAAGCAATCTGGGTTCTTTCCTTCTCATGCATTATCGCTAGTTTAATTTAAAAAAAAAAAGTTCTGGGGGCCAAATTAGTCTCTCAGTCATAACTTTTGAGTTCAGAAACTTCACTGACAAATCTGCAATCTATTTGCCTTCAATGACTTTGCACAGAGGCTACTGATTTGAAGTTAGTAATCAGCACTTGATAATGCACATGACACTCACTCTTTTTTTTAGCCGTGTTAACTCTGCAGAGCTAGAGGAGAAAAAAAAAGCAGGAAAATCTACTATCTTTATTTGCCCAATGATACCTGCTGATTTTAGTAACTAAAATAACTTTTCAGAGCAGAACATCACCTTAATAAACACTTGAAAAAAATATCATTAGCTGCCTTTTCTACAGAAAAGACCATATTGATTAGCATTCATATTTAAGACAGAGGACTCCACCCATAAAGTAATCTACATACTACTTTTACTGCCCACAAGATATGAAGAAGTCAAAAGGGTAGGTTCACATTACAACACAACAATTGCCAAATCATCTAGAATGCATCACTGTTTTGTATCACATTTGCTATTTACATAAAAGCATTACCAAACCAGTCATAACTAAATATGGTATGGGCAAATTTTTAAGGTCAGTTTTCAGTATAAGGGTCAATTTGCATTTCATCTCTTTTCTCCCCTGTAATATTCAGGAGTTCAAATTACATCGTTAATTTATCTCTGTTTTGACCAAAGTTACTTCAATTTGAGCTGGCTGTATCTCAGATAGACAGGTGGGCTGAAATATGTGACTACTGTAAATGTATGTGTTGGCAATAATTAACGGCTTCATATAAGCTTTCTACAGTTGGTGATTGTTGGCACAAGGTAAATGGCAATTGTCATCTTTTCCCACTACATCTTGGTTCAGTTTCCTTCTCACTGTCTGGTCAGTTCTAAGGAACTCATCTATTCCCTCCTGAGATTTGGTCTCTGGAACTGGTTACTCCTGGGGGAATTCTGCACCACTGCGCGTGTGCATAATTAATGAGCCATGCATATTTTTAATTTTTGCACAGAAAAAGCTTCTGCTGAAATGTTGCTGCAATTCCGCCTTTTGCCCACCAGAGGACTCTGTGACGCTAGAATAGAGCAACAGCTTGCAGCAGAAAATAACTTCTGCAGTACCACCTTTTGCTCATCAGAAGGTGCTGTGGCCATAGAACACAGCAGCCACTGCCAGCCAGCTAGGGAAGAGAAAGAGCCTGCCTTCTTTGCAGCAGCTGTCAGGCCAGGTCAGGAGACAGGGGCTATAGGGAGACAGACAGCGTGGGGCTGCTGGGGGGTCACACAGGGGCTCATAAGGGCTAGTGGGGGAGAACAGACAAGGGCAGGGGCTGAATGGGAGTGGAGGCGCAGGGCCACATGGGCAGAGGGGAAGAGGGTGGCTGAGTGGGGGCACAGAGACACACGGGGAGGGGATGCAGGGGCACATAGGGTCAGGGGGTGTCTGAGTGGGGGTAGAAGGACATATAGAGACAGGGGCAGATGTGCCTGACAGAATGGGAGAGGCTAGGGGTCAGCCAGGGTCTGCATGGGGGAAGCTCCCTAACAGTTCCTCCCCGTCCCCCAAAAAAACCTGTTCCATACTTTTCCTACTCATACCCAACAACCCTCCAAGTTCACACCCAGACTCCTTTCCAGCAATTACTTCCCTCTCCCTCAGCTCCTGTGTTACTCCTGACTCCCAAGCCTTTGCACTGCTTCTAAAGGGTATGGGAAATACTGTTCTGTATTGAAGTTTAAATGATTATTACTCAGAGTTCTGTATTAATATGCCTCGTAAATAATCTATTGGTCAAAAAAAAATTTCTGAATATGTTTTGTTTTATGTATTGTTACAGACATACTTGCTGACAGGTATTTTGAAATAAATGACAAAAATAATTGAAACTGGTGTGATTATATTGTGTTATCTTGACAAATAAAATTTGCAGAATTTGAAAATATTGTGTGCAGAATTTTTAATTTTTTGGCACAGAATTCCCCCAGGAGTAAACTGGTGTATGATATTTAGGTGTTCGAATAATTCTTCCAAGGTACAAAGATGTCCTTCCCTATAACTCTGGGATAATAGGTCTCATTGAACTACTGAGTTAATGATTTTCAGCTTTTGCTAAATAGCTTCACATCACAGCTCTGTTTTCCAGTCTGGACTCTTTACCGCTTCCTTCAGCTCAGTCTGTTAGTACAAATATAAAATCTTTTAATCAACATTCATGTGAGTAATATGGACTCCAGCTATATGATCTCGGTGTTGCTATACTCCTTGTTCTTGCCTCCCTACAAGTCACAGGACACACTGACTTTAGCCAACACCGCTAAAAATTGGGTTAATCTTTATTTTACAGGTTTTTCTCAAATGATCTTACAACCTCTTAAGTAGTGATGATGGCACATTTCAGGGACACGCATCAATTATAGGTTAAGGGTCTAAGCTAGAATGCAGTGGAAAGGTAGAATGGGTACTAAGCTCAGAATTTCCTCTTTGTCCGGGGAGGCTTGCAGGAGGCATAATTGCTCATTCAGCTCAGAAATTTGGTCTCTGGATATTTTTTCCTGTTTGCTTGATTGACATTGGTCATTGTTCCCTATCCATTGTGCTCTTCATCCTCTTCACTTTTCCCCTCCCTTTTCTTACTCCAATCCCTCCTACCATTCATCTCTTCCACTTCTGCCCCGAGTGCCCTCTCACACACCCCCCAAGATAGTTTTTTTATAATGTAATGAAAATATATATTAAAAACAATAAAAGGAACTAATAAGGCCTATGCCAGTCATCATCATGACATGGATATCACCACTGCAGTTGATTCTGAATGAAATGAGGAGGCCAGGAGAGGAAGGTGAAATCAAACAAGGTGCCAAGAAGAGAAGCTGAATGTGCTAGAGATTTTTACCAACAATGATGCATAGAGATTTTTAGCTTAGATTTCACATTTGTGAAAATAGATGCCATCCGGAACCATTTTAATGCCTAAGATATAATTCCTATACCCTACACCAGAACTGCATACAGTGACATGGCACAAGGACAATATGCAGTGACCAGAAGACAGATTCATTCATGAGTGGAAGCAAGTGCTGGAGGAACTTCTTTAGTGTTGATCCACTAACCCCTACTCCCCTGGGTTTGCCTACCTCTTCTAAACCTTTCCTTGATGGCAGTGCAGAGAGCTCTCCCACGGAACACAGCTTTGCTGGTTCAGTAAGATGTTCTCCCCTACAAATGGTGCCACTCAACCCCTGATGCCTTCAGAACCCTCCACACCCTCAGAAAAGGGGGCAGGCTCCAAAATATATGGCAAATCTCTTCCTTTTTTTGTCCACTCATATTTTGTTAAATAAAAAAAAATACATTACTTTTAAAGATATGAACAAAAGTGAGCATGAGTGAGTGGCATGTGGAATTGGTACAGAGATTATTTCATCAAAGATAACAAGCAAATATACTGCGACAACCTATACAGGTCTGAAATCAAGTTGAAGCAGATATTCTAGGATTTGCACAGTGAACAAATTCCCCCTGCATGTCGAAGGACCTAAGCCCTGACCACTAGGCAATGCTCCCCATGAGAGCAAACCATCGCAGTGCAGCTTCTCCTATGCAAAAGTGGTGGCCTGTAAGAAAGACAAAGGTGCCTCAGGAAAACTGCATGGATGGATAATGAATGTTGACATCACTGGCAGAGCAGAGGTGGGGGTTGAAATGATTGGCTTTAAAAGACAAGAAGCTTGTGTCTGATGTGGTGATATGGGGGGAACCAATGGAGGGATGCAGAGAGGTGGGTAAGTGGTTAAAGGGATGAGCCAAGAAGATATTTGCACCAGCATTTTGAGTGGATTTAAGGGGGCAAGATTGCATTTGTCAAAACTAGAGAGGAAGGTGTTGCAATAGTTGAGATGTTGGAGGGCTTGGATGAGTTTTATTTCTGTGGGCAGAGAGAGAAGTCTGGATCATAGGGATGTTTTGCAGGGAGAAGCAGCAAGATTTAGATGTGGCCTGGATGTTTGGGTCTACAGAGAAGGCCAAGTCAACGATAATGCCCAGACTTGGCCTGTTTTGCAGGAAGGATGCTGGTGCTGTCCACAGTAATGAAGAAAGAGGCCCCTTCTAAGGCAAATCTTTAATCTTTTAGCTTAACTAGCTAGATTGGGCAAGCATTAGAGTGAAGATCTGAAGGTCCCCACTTCAATTCTGGCTTCTTGTGGTAGGTTCTCCATCACTGACAATTTTTAAATCAAGATTAGATGTTTTTGTAAAAGAGATGTTCTAGGAATTTTTTCAGGGAAGCTCTATGGCCTGTGTTAAACAGGAGGTCAGACTAGATGATCACAGTGGTCTCTTCTAGCCTTAGAATCTATTAAAGTAAGATTAATTTCAAATTAAATACACTAATTATTTTTATACTTTCCTTAAGTCTTTTGTAGAAAGGGGTTCTATTCGAAGAGTGACATTTCTGAGAAGTTCTCCTATAATGCAAAGTGTTAAAAGTCTATCAGCATTCCATTTCAAGTGAACAGCATAGGTGTCAAGGCTGTATCCCCACTTTGAACTTTAGGGTACAAATGTAGGGGCCTGCATGAAAACTTCTAAGCTTAACTACCAGCTTAGCTCTGGTCCGCTGCCACCATCCCAAGGCTAATTCCGTTCCCTGGGTAGCCTTGAGAGACCTTCACCAATTCCCTGGTGAATGCAGATCCAACCCCCTTGGATCTAAAACAAGGAGAAATTAACCATTCCCCTCCTTCCTCCCACCAACTCCTGGTGAATACAGATCCAACCCCCTTGGATCTAAAACAAGGAGAAATTAACCATTCCCCTCCTTCCTCCCACCAACTCCTGGTGACTACAGATCCAACCCCCTTGGATCTAAAACAAGGAAAAAATCAATCAGGTTCTTAAAAAGAAGGTTTTTAATTAAAGAAAAAGGTAAAAATCATCTCTGTAAAATCAGTATGGAAAATAACTTTACAGGGTAATTAAACTTAAAGAGCTCAGAGGACTCCCCTCTAGTCTTAGGTTCAAAGTACAGCAAACAAAGATAAACACTCTAGTAAAAGGTACATTTACAAGTTGAGAAAACAAAGGAAAACTAACACGCCTTGTCTGGCTATTTACTTACAAGTTTGAAATAGGAGAGACTTGTTTAGAAAGATGTGGAGAACCTGGATTGATGTCTGGTCCCTCTCAGTCCCAAGAGCGAACGAACGCCCACACAAAGAGCACAAACAAAAGCCTTTCCCTCCCCCCCCCCAAGATTTGAAAGTATCTTGTCCCCTTATTGGTCCTTTGGTCAGATGCCAGCCAGGTTACCTGAGCTTCTTAACCCTTTACAGGGAAAAGGATTTTGGAGTCTCTGGCCAGGAGGGATTTTATAGTACTGTACACAGGACAGCTGTTACCCTTCCCTTTATAGTTATGACACGCCCCCCAAATCACAGATAGTGTTGGACATTCGGTTCTACACTGGCTGTGATTTCTTCCTGGAGTTCTAGGAGAAAACAGAGTTAATAAGACACATGTACCTTTAGACATACTACTGATTATATAAAAACTAACAATATGTTTCATTCCAAGAACAATTGTTAACCAGTTAACTCTGGGAAACTTTCCCAGGAGAGTGCATCAGCCACTTTGTTAGAAGCTCCCGAAATGTGTTTTATTTCAAAATCAAAATCTTGGAGAGCTAAACTCCACCGAAGAAGTTTTTTGTTATTTCCCTTGGCGGTATGAAGCCACTGTAGCGCAGCATGGTCTGTTTGTAGTTGGAAACGCCGTCCCCAAACATATGGGCGTAGCTTTTCCAGCGCGTACACAATGGCGTAGCATTCCTTCTCGCTGATTGACCAGTGGCTTTCCCTCTCAGACAGTTTCTTGCTGAGAAACACGACAGGATGGAATTCTTGATCCGGTCCTTCCTGCATTAAAACTGCTCCCACGCCTCGCTCGGACGCATCTGTGGTTACTAGGAACGGTTTGTCAAAGTCTGGGGCCCTTAGCACAGGGTCAGACATGAGTGTTGCCTTAAGCTGGTTAAAGGCCTTTTGACACTCATCAGTCCACTGAACTGCATTTGGCTGTTTCTTTCTGGGTAGGTCTGTCAGGGGGGCGGCGATTTGGTTGTAGTGGGATACAAATCGCCTATAATATCCAGCCAAGCCTAAGAAGGATTGGACTTGTTTCTTAGACTTTGGAACCGGCCACTTTTGGATAGCATCCACTTTGACCTGTAGGGGATTTATAGTTCCTCAACCCACCTGGTGCCCCAGGTAAGTCACTCTGTTTTGGCCTATTTGACACTTTTTAGCCTTAACAGTTAGTCCTGCCTGCTGGATGCGCTCAAAGACTTTTTCCAGGTGCTCTGCCTATGAATCAGAAAAAATGGCCACATCATCGAGGTAGGCAACTGCAGATTCTCCCAATCCCACTAGGAGACCATCTACAAGTCTTTGGAAGGTGCATTTCGCAACCCAAAAGGGAGTACATTGAATTCATACACGCCTGCCTGGGTGACGAAGGCTGACCTTTCCTTAGCGGATTCATCTAGTGGTACTTGCCAGTACCCCTTGGTTAAGTCTAAAGTAGAGATGAATTGGGCATGTCCCAATTTCTCCAATAGCTCATCTGTGCGTGGCATTGGATAGTTGTCAGGACGAGTTACAGCATTTAGCTTATGGTAGTCCACGCAAAAGCGTATTTCCCTATCTGGTTTGGGAACTAGAACCACTGGAGATGCCCATGCACTATTAGAGGGGCGGATTATACCCATCTGTAGCATGTCCTGGATCTCCCTTTTGTATAGCAGTTTTGGCATGAGGTGACTCCGGTGGGTGGGGTTCTAATTGGGTGAGCATTACCTGTGTCAATGGAGTGGTATGCCCGTTCAGTCCGTCCTGGAGTGGCTGAGAAAATTGGTGCAAAGCTCGTGCACAGCTCCTTGATCTGCTGTCGCTGCAGACATCCAAGGGTCGTGGAGAGGTTCACCTCTTCTACACCACCATCCTTTTTTCTTTCGTAGTAGACACCTTCAGGCCACTCCGCGTCATCTGTTTCCTGGGCTGTAAACTGGCAAACGTTTAATTCTCTGGAATAAAAGGGCTTAAGAGAGTTAACATGGTATACCTTAGGCTTTATGTTGGAGGTGGGGGAGGCTATGAGATAGTTAACAGCTCCTAGGCGCTCCTGGACCGTGAATGGTCCTTCCCACGACGCTTCCATTTTATGGGCCTGGAGCGCCCTTAAGACCATGACTTGGTCTCCTACTTTGAAGGACCGTTCTCTGGAATGTTTATCATACCAGGCCTTTTGCTCTTCCTGAGCATCCTTTAGGTTTTCTTTAGCAAGGGCTAAAGAGTGTCGGAGGGTGCTTTGTAGGTTGCTTACAAAGTCTAGAATGTTAGTTCCTGGAGAAGGCGTAAACCCCTCCCATTGCTGCTTCACCAACTGTAATGGCCCCTTAACCTCGCAGCCATACACAAGTTCAAATGGTGAAAACCCTTAACTGGGATGTGGTACAGCCCTGTAGGCAAAAAGCAACTGCTGCAACACTAGGTCCCAATCATTGGAGTGTTCATTTACGAATTTACGTATCGTGGCCTCCAAAGTTCCATTAAACCTCTCCACCAGGCCATTGGTTTCATGGTGGTAAGGGGTGGCAACCAAGTGATTCACCCCATGAGCTTCCCACAGGTTTTTCATGGTCCCTGCCAGGAAATTAGTTCCCGAATCAGTAAGGATGTCGGAGGGCCAACCTACCCTGGCAAAAATGTCTGCTAATGCCTGGCACACACTTTTAGCCCTGGTGTTGCTTAAGGGTACTGCTTCCAGCCATCGGGTAACAAAATCCATGAAAGTCAGTATGTACTGCTTTCCTCTGGGTGTCTTCTTTGGGAAAGGACCCAGAATATCCACAGCTACTCGCTGAAATGGGACCTCAATTATGGGTAGTGGCTGGAGAGGGGCTTTAACCTGGTCTTGGGGCTTTCCCACTCGTTGGCACACCTCACAAGACTGGACATAATTAGCAACATCCTTGCCCATTCCCTCCCAGTGGAAGGACTTCCCCAACCGGTCTCTGGTTCTGTTCACCCCAGAATGGCCACTGGGATGATCATGAGCTAAGCTCAAGAGCTTTACCCGATACTTAGTGGGAACTACCAACTGTCTTTGAGGATGCCAGTCTTCCTGGTGCCCACCAGAAAGAGTCTCCTTGTATAAAAGTCCTTGTTCTACAACAAACCGGGATCGGTTAGAAGAGCTGAGAGGCGGTGGGGTGCTCCGCGCCGCCACCCAAGCTTTCTGAAGGCTGTCATCTGCTTCCTGCTCGGCCTGGAACTGTTCCCTTGATGCTGGAGACATCAGTTCCTCCTTGGACTGTGGACTGGGGCTTGGTCCCTCTGGAAGCGATGCAGGTGCTGGGGCTGTTTCCATTGACTGTGAACCGCTGTCCGCTGGTGCACTAGGTGGTATCTCAGGCTCTGGCTGAGCCTCTTGGGTAGGGTTATCTGCTGCTTCCGCCAGGTCAGGCTCGCTGGTGCCCTCTGGCATTGGAGTTGTAGACGGATTTGCAAGCGCTGGACTCAGTGCTGGCAATGGTTCTGGTGTTGGTTGCGTTGCCAGTTCCGGTTCTGGGACTGGCTTTGGCTGGGTCTCTGGGATTGGATCCACTATGGCTGTTGCAGTCGTTGGCAGGGGATCCGGTTCCACCACCTTTGTTTGGGTCTCTGGTAACACAGACGGGGCCCTGGTGGACGGCTCAGGAACAGGGATGGGGGTGAAAGCTTGCTTAGCCTGGCTGCGGGTGACTATTCCCACCCTCTTGGCTAGCTTCACATGGTTGGCCAAGTCTTCCCCCAGCAGCATGGGAATGGGATAATTGTCATAGACTGCAAAAGTCCACATTCCTGACCAGCCCTTGTACTGGACATGCAACGTGGCTGTAGGCAAGGTTACAGACTGTGACACGAAGGGTTGAATTGTCACTGGAGCCTCCGGGTTGATGAGTTTGGGGTCCACTAGGGATTGGTGGATAGTTGACACTTGTGCCCCAGTGTCCCTCCAAGCGATAACCTTCTTTCCGCCCACTCTCAAGGTTTCCCTTCGCTCCGAGGGTATGAGAGAGGCATCTGGGTCTGGGGATCGTCGGTGTGATTGGGGTGTAATGAACTGTAATCGGTTGGGGTTCTTGGGGCAGTGAGCCTTTATATGTCCCAGTTCATTACATTTAAAACATCGCCCTGCTAAGGTATCACCGGGGCGATGTTGGTTGGTGGAGACGGTGTGGTCTGGGGTTTCCCTTGGGATGTGGGTGGGGCCTTGGGTTGTCCTCGGTGTTTTTGGGGTTTTGTTCCGGCTTGCCCCTTCTGATATTCGCTCCAACTGCTACTAGTTTTTTTCTTTTCTGCCACCTCCACCCATTTGGCTCCAATCTCCCCCGCCTCGGTTACAGTTTTGGGCTTCCTATCTAGGATGTACCTTTCTATTTCCTCAGGAACACCCTCTAAAAACTGCTCCATTTGCATTAGGAAGGGCAACTCTTCCGTAGATTTAACATTTGCTCCTGATATCCAGGCATCCCAATTTTTCCCAATGTGGTAGGCATGTCGGGTAAATGACATATCGGGTTTCCACTTTAGGGCTCTGAATCGCCGACGGGCATGCTCAGGTATTAACCCCATTCTGATTCTGGCCTTGTTTTTAAAAAGTTCATAACTGTTCATGTGTTCCTTAGGCATTTCAGCCGCCACCTCTGCTAAGGGTCCACTGAGCTGCGGCCTCAGCTCTACCATGTACTGGTCTGGAGTGATGCTGTATCCAAGGCAGGCCCTTTCAAAATTTTCTAGGAAGGCCTCAGTATCATCGCCTGCCTTGTAGGTGGGGAATTTTCTGGGATGGGAAGTGGTACCTGGAGAGGGGTTGTTAGGATTGGCTGGTGCATCCTGCCTAGCCCTTGCTACTTCCAGTTCATGCTTCCTTTCTTTTTCTCTCTCCTCCATCTCTCTCTTGTGGGCCTCCTCTTCGGCTTTTTCTAGCTCCACAGCTCTCTTGTGGGCCTCCTCTTTGGCTTTCTCTTCTCTTTCTCTCTGCTCCATAGCTCTCTCATCAGCTTCTTTCTCGAGTTTTTTTAATTGAAGCAATCTCTGATGTTTTCTTTCATTTTCTTCTGCTTCTAGTTTGGCCAGTTCTATTTTTTTAGCTACTTCTTTGGTAGTCATTTTCCTGTTTTCTTGTGCTGGGTCACCCCCCTCTGCAGTTGACCGAAACTGGGATGTACTCAGCTCTGGCTGCTGCTGAGTTAACAGAGACTTTCTAACTAGCAACTCCCGAGGATGTAAAAAGAACAAAAAAAAAAACAATTCAGCTTGTAAATTCCTTTTACCAGTCGTTTGTTTGCTCAATTGAACCCTTCTCTTAACAAAGGATCTTGTTAAAAAAACTTAACACCTCTGCCTTCAGGCAAGGAGAGAGAAGATATGCATCTACCTTCAGCTTTGCTTTCCAAGCAGCTAGAAGGAAAAAAAAATCTTACTGGCTTTTGGGTTTAAAATGATCCCACCGCTCTGCCACCATGTCAAGGCTGTATCCCCACTTTGAACTTTAGGGTACAAATGTAGGGGCCTGCATGAAAACTTCTAAGCTTAACTACCAGCTTAGCTCTGGTCCACTGCCACCATCCCAAGGCTAATTCCGTTCCCTGGGTAGCCTTGAGAGACCTTCACCAATTCCCTGGTGAATACAGATCCAACCCCCTTGGATCTAAAACAAGGAGAAATTAACCATTCCCCTCCTTCCTCCCACCAACTCCTGGTGAATACAGATCCAACCCCCTTGGATCTAAAACAAACATTTAGTACAAACAGAATTAAACATGTAACAAAAGAATTAAACATGTAAAGATAAGGCAGAAAATAAAAAGTTTATGCTGACCTCTTTGCTCTTTTTTTGTNAGCAAAATTGTCAGGATGAATTTATTTCTACCCCCCTTGACTTTAAACAAGGAAAAATTTACCAATCCCCTTCTTCCTCCCACCAACCCCTGGTTGATACAGATCCAACCCCCTTGGATCTAAAACAAACATTTAGTACAAACAGAATTAAACATGTAACAAAAGAATTAAACATGTAAAGATAAGGCAGAAAATAAAAAGTTTATGCTGACCTCTTTGCTCTTTTTTTGTTTTGTTTTGAAGTTTAGTTTTCTTACATTACAAGCTACTTACAGTTCTCCTGTATATCATTTCAAATCCTCTGAGTGAAATTCACCTCCGTCCACAAGAGCCTGCACCAAAGCACCCCTGAATTTTCATTTCAGCCTTTGATGTGGGACTTTAGAGGTGCATAGGGCCTTGTGTGGAACCTCGTTTTGCCTTTGCAAACAGGTTAACTTTTGAAGTTACCATACTTTATACATTACATATTCCAACTATTTGAACTGCATCACATATATACAATGTGGGGATACTGAATGACTGTAAGGTCTCAAAATGAACCCCTCTTGTATCTTTCAGTCATGCCAGGTGTCCTGCAAAAGGCAGTAAGGTCTTGGACTTGGCTATGTGACCTTTCCTTGGCTGATTGGAAATAGTGCCAAGATGATTTGGGGACCGTGAACAGTCAGCCCTAAGAATGACTCCCACAGGCTACATGGTTCTTGGTGGAAAAAAATAACTCTTCTAAGAACAGTGCATTGCGAGCTCCGTCCATTTTGTGTCTAGTATAACTCCAATTTTTTTTTCTGCTGATGTTTTTCAGCAGGCTGAGCTTTTTCCTGGCTTTTTCAGCATGCTGCAAAGCCAGTATCTACGGTCTGCTGGAGCTTACTCAGCTAAGAAAGTGGTAAATATTTTATGTTGGATCGGGCCCTTACTTTGAACTCTCCTATAATGAATCACATAACCTCCAAACCATTTCCCTTTTATATGGTACATAGCTACTTCATTCTTTATAAATCACCTTTCTTGGGCATGAAGTATCACACTTCTAATATGTCTACATTGTGGTGTACTTTTGTTCGCTTATCCAAACAGAATAGGAAAATACCTCACTTTCAATATTTCTTCCAGCAATGTGGTCCATCAACCACAGTTCATATTTCCATCAGGCAAGCAGCTTCACTCCCTTGCTTGTCCAAAACATTTATTGCGAAATGAATTCTTAGGATCCTACTTCCCCATCTCCTTGCTTCACCACAAACTCTGGGTCTTGATGTTTTGAGTGGCACTTTTATAAAGGTCACTGACCTTGTAATAGTAGGAACATGGGCGTCCAGGAGGGAACCATCAAGGGCCTAGTACACCCTGTCACAGACCTAGAGATGTTTTTCTGAAAATCTGATTACATTTACAGATCCAGAGGTGAAAGAAGAAAACATACAAAACTGATTCTTTTTCTATTTGAAAACTAGTTTTACTGCTGTGTTAGCCAGATGGAGAGGAAAAAGATGATGCTTAATGAGGAGGAGACACATTGTACCTCTTAACAGAGTCCTGAGGTAGAGAGCAATTTTTATAAGAACATGCAAACCAGTCCCATACATAATGTGCTTGTTTATATAAAGTTTTAAAGAGAAAACTAATAAGCAAATTTATTTATCTTCACCTAATTTTCTTGTATGATGATGGGCTGGTTTGGTTTTTTAATCTGTATTTATATTTTTCTGCTGTTTTTCCTTTCTTCTATTACATAAAAATAAAACAAAGATATCAAAGGTGAAATACACAAGCAGAGCAAAACTTGAGATAAACACCTGTAGAAGATGTGTAGTTTCCCAGTGGGAGTGTATATTCTTCCAAATGAATGTTGCTAAATGGGTATGCATGTTAGCCTCAACTTGAGGTTTGTAATAGGTGGGGAAATTGTTTTAGAAAACCTAATATGACTAGAAAGGTCTTTTTGTTTTGATAGAATCACTTTGTTTTGTTTGTTCTCCTGAAGCATTCCCCCCCCCTAAACATTACAACTTTGTGCTGATTCAGGAAAACTAAAAACTGAATCTGACTAGAAAAAAAAGCAAAATAGATGTGTGTCATTTCATTGTCCAAAATGAGACCCTCATCCGGGCAGCACTTTTAAGCATATGAATTGCCCACTAATCCTTTATAGGATTAGTCACGTGTTTAAAGGTAAGTACATGCTTGTGTGCTTTGTTATATCAGGGCCATTGAATAGCATGAAAAGCAATATGGATTTCAGGTGTAATAGTCCAATATTATTAGTAACACATTCAAGTATTTTTTAAAAACATTAATTTTAGCCTTTCCCTTCTAAAAAACAACAACAAAACAAAGCAGTTCCAAATTCAGCTCAGCAATATCAGTGTAAATCTAGAGTAACTAGGGTAACCAGACAGCAAATGTGAAAAATTGGGACAGGGGGTGGGGGAAATAGGAGCCTATATAAGAAAAAGACCCCAAAAGGGACATCTGATCACCCTAAGAGTAACTAGCCTCATCTAAATACAAAAGTTGTAGACCCAGATCCTCAAAGGTATGCAGGTGCCTTACTCCCATTGAAATCAGTAGCAGTTAGGTGCCTACATACCTTTGAAGATCTGGGTCGTATTGGTATAGATGAAGTAATACAACCCCCCAGTATAAATGTGCTTATGCTAGTACAATTTATCCCATTACAGAACAGAGAATAAGCTATAACTTTATATGGTATCGTATACCACTGTAACTGCATCCACGCTAGGGAGGTATAACTATATTTGTTAAAAAAAAAAATCACACCCCTAATTGAAAGTTACACCAATACAAAAAATTATGTATAGACCAAGCCTTAGTCTTTTTCTTAGTGCATTCTAAGAAAGATTGCTACAGTTCCTTAAAACTGTCCATGTTTTCTTGCAGCTTATACAATATAGTGACCTTTATGCAGCTCTCTGTTATGGATTGTCTATTATAGAAAAATGTTTCTTCATTCTGTGTGATAAAAATAGAGATTTTTAAACAGTACTTATAAAACCTTTCAATGTTACTGGTTGTTCAATAGATATAATGCAGGAATAGATTGGATTTTACATTTTGTCATTCTCTAGTGTGTTACATTTTTCTATTAATTTTCTATTATTGGACTATTCCACATCATGCATCAATTACCTCCTTTATTTACTTGGCATCGCTGACATTGATTCACAATTCTAATCTCTGCTCTGAAATAATTTAAGTGGGATTCAAACTACTCAATTTAGAATATTAAAGTGTAGCATATTCAAAATTGCATCCCATGTGGTAATATAACTAAGTCTAACTTTTGCCATTTTTCATCATCATTTTTTTTCCACTGAACAAATTCATTCTAAATTTGTCTAGTGAGATGGGATTTGGGGCACATTTATCATTGAAAGTACTGTATATCTAAGATATTGCAGTGATTCAACACCTATGAAAAAAAACTAACAAAACCATTGTGTTTGGTAGAGGCATCCTTTACAAAGAAGTCCTCCCTACTGTTCTTTGTATACAATGCTAAAATTGACCATATCTCCAGAAATCCTTGTGACATAGCCCATATTTTAGAAATAATTATGTGGACAGGAGTGTACTCTGCATACAATCTTACAGGGTATGTATATCCCTTCTTTCTCTGGTTTTCCAGTATATGGATTGGCCTTCAAGATAAAGGAACCTAAGCCGAGACCCACAAAGAGACTGAGGCATGGTAATGCTCAGCGTTGCAGTGCCTAACTTTTAGGCACTTAGGAAATCACTGGAATAACAATGGGAGTTACAAAGCCTGAGTTAGATGCCCACACAATGAATGGGAAGAGATAGATGCCTAAGAATACAATCCACAAAAGCCAGCATGCTAGGCCGGGAGCTGCCAACAAGAGGGGTGTATTCTAAGCCCCAGGTTGCAGAGAGGCACAGATCTCTGCTTGCGATCCACAACCGGGAACTCCTCACATGGACTCAGGCAGCTTAAGCATTTAAGCAGTTTCTTGTGTTAATGAGTTAGATACCTAACTCACTCCACACCATAGATGCCGACTCCGTGGGTGCTCCGGGGCTGGAGCACCCACAGAAAAAAACAGTGGGTGCTCAGCAACCACTGGCAGCCCTACCAATCAGCTCCTCCCCCCTCAGTGCCCCCTGCCTGCCAGCAGCCCTGCCTCCCCCATCTTCTCCCTCCCAGCGCCTCCCCCTGTCACGGATCAGCCGTTCCGCAGCATGCAGGAAGTGCGGGGGAGGAGCAGGGGCAGGAAGACGTGGGGAGGCGGAGCGGGGGTCGAGTACCCCCTGGCAACTTGATAAATCGGCGCCTATGCTCCACACAAAACAGCCAGAGGTGGTGATGATGCCACCCACCTTATAACTTTTAGCCCAGGTGTAGGAGTTGAACTCCCCTAAATGCACCCTGGACTCTTGGACTTCGCTGACCTCAGACAACAAACCATGAGTGAGGTGCAGCGGTGAGAAAGGGGAGTGGCATGTTAAAGGGACATTCGTCCGTCGGACTTTCACACCACAAGGTGGGAAATTGAAGCAAAGGACTACTGCACAGCATACTGTGGGGCAGCTGTTTACTTATGGTTTGCATACTTTTGACTCATTGTTGCCCTGTTTTCCCAAATTAATGTTGAGTTGCCTCTCCTCTTTTCTTGTGTTATACACAGACTTAGTGCTTGCCAGTGGGGTTAATATTGCCTCTTAGAGACACCCAGGGGTGGTGTTTAATTTTTCCAGATTTCTAGGTGGGTGTTTGTGACAGGCACTCTACTCACCGCTGGATGGCATCTTCCCCCGGCCAGTTATGTGGATTAGCCAATGCCCCTTCCTGCAGTCGCACTCTGTCATTCTCTCTCTCTCTCTGCCCTCTCTCGCTCAAGGAACGGCCCTGGAGCCAGGTCACTACGTGGTTTCCTCTTCTGAAGGTGTATCAATGTCCCTTCTCACCAGCAGTCTCAGACAGTGTTCCCTTTCACTGCCCCATGGTGCCACTCCCACAGCGGTGGGTAGGGGAACCCAGGTCCACCCTCTAATCTGCATTCCAGCCCAGGGACCCTACAACATGCCGCCAAGGTCTGCTCAGTCCCCAACCTTGCTCCTTACTCCCTGGGCTGCTTCCTACTCTGTGCCCCACAGGCTCTTTCTTCACTCTGCTCTCATCAGGGTACATCCCTCCCTTAGGGTCAGGCCTGCAGGGTCCGACTCTTTCCCTGGGTACCCTCTAGGGCAGGGGTCGGCAACCTTTGGCACACGGCTCGCCAAGGTAAGTACCCTGGCAGGCCAGGCCGTTTTGTTTACCTGCTGCGTCCGCAGGTTCGGCTGATCGCGGCTCCCACTGGCCGCGGTTCACCGCTCCTGGCCAATAGGGGTGGCGGGAAGCGGCATGGGCCGAGGGATGTGGTGGCCGCGGCTTCTCGCGGCCTCCATTGGCCTGGCGCGGCAAACCGCGGCCAGTGGGAGCCGCAATCAGCCGAACCTGCAGACACGGCAGGTAAACAAACCGGCCCGGCCCGCCAGGGTGGTTACTCTGGCAAACTGCCTGCCAAAGGTTGCCGACCTCTGCTCTAGGGTGACCACCTAGCAAGTGTGAAAAATCAGGACACTTTTATTTGGGGGTGGGGGGGAGGAATGGTTATAGTTGCCTATATAAGACAAAGCCTCTAACATCAGGACATCTGGTCACCCTAGTTCCCTCCTTTCCTCTCTACTAAACAGAGTGTTACCACAAACTTCCTCCTGGCAGCCTTTGCTTCTTAACTAGCTGATTGAGCCTGCCTGGCCTACTCCAGCCCTTGCAGAACCAGTAGGGAAGTACACCCTATCACAGGTTTCAAGCTGGTTCTGTTTTGTAATATTAAGAGGAACCTCTAGATCAGGGGTGGGCAAACTGCGGCCCATGGGCCAGATCCGGCCTGCAAGCTGTTTTAAGCCGGCCCACTAGCTCCCGCTGGGGAGCGGGGTTGGGGGCTCCGGACCACATGGTTTGGCCCCGCTCTGGTTGGGGCGCTGGATCGGGGGCCGCACCATGCAGCTTGGCCCCGCTCCAGCACTTCAGCCAGGGGCCGCTCCAGCTGGGGCGCTGGGTTGGGGGCCGCACCATGCGGCTTCCATGCATGATCCCGCTCCAGCTCCTACACGCTCCAATGGGAGCTGCAGAGGTGGTGCCTGCGGATGGGGCAGCATGCAGAGCTGCCTGGCCGCGCCTCTGCATGGGAGCTGGAGAAGGGACATGCCACTGCTTCCGGGAGCCACTTGAGGTAAGCACTGCTCGGAGCCTGCACCCCTGAGCCTCTCCCCACACCCCAACCTCCTGCCCCAGCCCAGATCCCCCTCCTGCTCTCCAAACCCCTCAATTCCAGCCCGGAGCACCTTCCTGCACCCCAAACTCCTCATCCCCAGCCCCACCCCAGAGCCTGCACCCCAACCAGAGTTCTCACCTCCTGCTGAACCTCCAATAAAGCTATTTTGGGTGCTTGATTTTTGGAATTGTTCTTTTAAAATCTTGCAAAAGCCTAAGTTCCAGATGTATTTTCTTTCTTTTTGTTTTTAATAAAATTTAACCTTTTTTAAGAACAGGATTGGGTTTTTGGTGTCGTAAGAGGTTTGCGCATATGCTGTTTGATTAGCTGGCGACAACAGCTAATTTCCTTTGTTTTCTCTCTCAGCTCTTCCCTGGAAGTGGGTGGAGGTGGGGGTGAAAGGGCTTGAGGGTACCCCACAGGGAGGAATTCCCAAGTGCTCCTTTCTGGGTCTAAGGGGTTTTTTTGCATTTGGATGGTGGTAGCGTTTACCAAGCCAAGATCAGAGAAAAGCTGTAACCTTGGGAGTTTAATACAAGCCTGGAGTGGCCAGTATTAATTTTTAGAATCCTTGTGAGCCCCCACCTTCCGCACTTGAAGTGACAGAGTGGGGTTTTATTCAGAGTGGGGATTCAGTTCCACTCAATTCAATGGAATTATTCCTGATTTAGGATGTGATCCCTCTCAGAGCCGACTTACTCTAGTGTAAGTGAGATCAGTCAGACCCAAATACTGTGAACCCATTTCTCCAGGACTTGGTCTTATGGCAACATTTTAAAATGGGATGGGTATTTCATGACATTTAATGATCACTAGCAAGAAAAAAGGACAATCAAATCTAATGTTTTGATACATGAATTGATTATTGCATGGTGTAGGGCAGTGTTTCCAAGTATGGAATGTCAGGAACTGGGTCGCCTTGCTAATTCAAATTATAACGATCGTTGCTGCGCAGCAGCTCCAAAGGGCTGCACAGCAAAGACCTAGAGAGGAGAGAGGTAGGAGGTGGGTGAGAACTGGCAGGGGAGCAAGTTGGGGCTTGCAGGGCTGCTGCAGGCCTCTCCCCTGGCCCTGGAGAGAGAGGCCCAGAGCTCTGTACTCCCTGCTGCCTGCCGGCAGGGAGAAACAAAGACCCATCCCTGGCTCCACCCCAGAGCCCGCAGCCAGAGCCCTCACACACACCCCCGGCGCATCCCAACCCTCTGCCCACCCCTTAGCCTCCTCCTGCATCCTGAACCCTGCACCCCACCCTCTGCCCTACCTTGGGCCATCTCCCACACTCCTTACCATAGGCTTACTAAGGTTAGTGTCTAGTGTTAGTTATGTAAAGTGGGTTAAGCTGGAATGTATTGCAATATCATGATTTTGTGAATACTCTAGTCAAAAAGATATAATTTATGTTAGGTCACAGGCAGTGATAAGCTGCCAAAAAATTAACAACCGGTTCCCTCCTCCTCACCCCACGAGGGGGTTGTGGTCCCCCACCCCACCCCCCAGGACACCTACCCCATCCAACCCCCCATGTTCCTTGACGCCCCCCAAAACCCCTGCCCCATGCACCCCCCTTACCTGTCCCCTGACCACCCCCTGCTGCCCCATCCAACCCCTCCTCTCATTCTTGATGGCCCCCCGGGACTCCTGCCCCATCCAACCACCCCTTCTCTCTGTCCCCTGACTGCCCCTGGAACCCCTGCCCCTGACTGCCCCCCTGGGACCCTTGCCTCCATTCAATCCCCCTGTTCCTCCCCTGACCCCATCCACCCACCCACCCCCGAACTCCCCTGCCCTCTTCCAACACCCCCTCCCTGCTCCCTGCCCCCTTACCGCGCTGGAGGCCAGGCTGGGGCGCTAGGCCGGAGCCGGGCTGGAGCAGGATTGGGTTGCCCTGGGCCGCACCTCCCTGGAGCCCTTTTTTGGCCCCCCCACCCCCGCCCGCCCGCCCCAGCTTACCTTGCGAAGCCGCCATTTGTTTCTGAACCCTCCCAGGCTTCCCGCGTGAATATCTGTGGGAAGCAGGGGAGGGGGAGGAGAAGGAGGGCAGAGCGTTGGGGGAGGATTCAAGGAAGCAGAGGTGAGCTGGGGCCGGGGGCAGGGAGCTGGAGCTTTACCAGTTGTTAAATTTAAAAGCCCTTTTAGAACCAGTTGTCCCACGCGGGACAACCAGTTCTAAAAGGGCTTCTAAATTTAACAACGGGTCCTGCAAACCGGTGCAAACCGTCTGCAGCTCACCACTGGTCACGGGCATCAACAATTATCTTCAACTGGGTCACGAAGAAAAAAAGTTTGAAAACCACTGGTGTAGGGAAGCTTGTTATTGGCCACTGCTGCAGGTCAAGGCTGGAGTAGATGGCCTAATGGTATGACAAATCCAATGTAAGGAATTAAAACTAGAAATTAGAGTTAATAGGCACTATGACTGCCAAGGAAAACCCCTGCTACAGGAGAGGCAATTCTATTCTATTTGTTTTTTTAATAGTTGAAATTCTACCTGGTTTCATTTTTCTTACTAAACTGGGATGTATGAATGAGTTTATCAGCAGAGATGAACTTAGTAAATCTTTTTCAAGCAGGACTTTTGAAAATTGTGATATTGTAATAGGGTGACCAGATGTCCCGATTTTATAGGGACAGTCCCGATTTTTGGGTCTTTTTCTTATATAGGCTCCTATTACCCCCTACCCTCTGTCCTGATTTTTCACATGTGCTGTCTGGTCACCCTATATTGTAAGGACTTGTGGCTACAGAGCAGGTGCTAGCCCATTGGGGGCCCTCACCAGGACTATTTTTGGACAATGCGCTGCCCCCCCAAACACATAGTAATAATTAATGGAGGGAACTTGAGTTGCTTGGGGCCCTAAGCAATTGTTTAGTCTGCTTACGCCTAGCGCCAGCTCTGACAAAATCATCACTACTTCAGCAATTACATTTACTTCCTATATCTCCTTCACATCAGCAAAGTCCAATTTTCTGAAACTACTAAAAAAGGACAGATTTCTTGACCTGAGCTATGCCAACATTTAAAAAAAACAAAAACTTATCACAATGAATAATTCAACAAAGATGAGGTAAGCCTAACTAGGAAAGGAAAAGCATCTTTTTAAATAATTCCCACTAGACTATCTTCACAGAATTAAAGAGAAAACATGGGTACTTTTCAATTAACTTTGCATCAAACTTACTACCAATGTTTCTTTGGTAAAGTACATGGTAAAAGAAACCACTTAAGATTTCATCATAATAATACGATGGCATCAAAATTTCTACAGCAATGGACTCACCCTAGATCAGAGGTTCTCAAACTGGTGGTCGTGAGGTTATTACATGGAGGGTTGCGAGCTGTCAGCCTCCACCACCAAACTCCGCTTCACCTCCAGCATTGATAATAGTGTTAAAGTGTTTTTAATTTATAAGAGGGGCCACACTCAGAGGCTTGCTCTGTGAAAGGGGTCACTAATACAAAAGTTTGAGAACCACTGCCCTAGATTATGCAATGGGTGCATTCAGTAATGCGAATATATACTTTGAGCTTTAGCAAAGCATTGCCCAAACTAATTATATTACAGTACTGTCAAATCACAAGAGATGTTACATATACAGCAAAGAACTTCCTTGTATCTTGTTTTTCAGCACCGTGACCTTCATTGTTCACTTCTAATACTAACGCACTATTACTTTTGTTATGCCTCTTCCAAAAATACTTAAAATCATGGCATTCTCAATATGTGATTTTAAAGAATTTTATTAGTGCATGACCTTCAGCACTGCACAGAAATTCACCCATGTCCAAAAAACAAGAATATGCAGCTTTAGAAAATCACTACATCCAAATTAATTCAGTTTAAATGTCAACTGGCTAATCAAAAGCTTGACAGACACATTTTGATCACACAAAGATGTACACTGTAGGCATACATTTCAAAGATTTAATAAAAAAAAGTCTCCCTCAAAATGTCAGTTTAAAATCATTTGTCCTCAACACTTAGAATACTCATAGAAACCTCTATTTTGCCTAACCTCTCGTGCTTTCTCTAAGGTCTAGTGCTTCAAACTGCTGAGTGCCTCCTTCAAGGGGCTCAATGGCCTTAACTCCACTAAAGTGAGTGGGAAATGAGTGCAAAATGCCTCACAGGATCCTGCCCACTCTATAACAGCCCTCAGAACTCACTTAATTGGTAAAGACAGTGTGTCACTGCCGATTAATGCACTTCCTTTCACTTTGAGCACCTGAGCTGAATCTAATCTACATGAATGACCAAAACTCAATCTAATCTGACAGTGGTGAAATTATTAGGCATTTTATGTGCATTCTCAGTTCCTTTGCTAGTGTATAGATCCCTTCCAAGCTTCCCAAAGTAGAGTTCAAACGATAGTCACTTGTTCTTTAGCAAAATTATACAGAAAGCACTTGTAATAATAGGGTGAAAGGTGATGAAGCCAATTATATCTTCTGTGTTTATACTAGCATTTAACTTAATTTTTGCTACAGGAAATAATCTATCATTGTGCCAAAAGTGTGCTGGAGGAAGGAAGGAATGGTGGGGAGAGGAAGAATGTTTAGACTGTACCAAAAAAGACCTTCTCTAATCTTTAATAATGGGCTCCCTTTTGCTAAGTAGGGGTACAATCCCGCTCATGAGATGAAATCATTTGCAGAAGTCCACATTTGTAAGGTGCTGCTGTGCATATAAAGCCAATGCAAGTAAGCAGTTTCAGCGTCTCTCCCCCAGGCTGCTCTAACTTCACCAACGAATTGGCCTGGCCCAGAGCAGCCTTTCAAGTCAAGACAGCACCACTCTGACAAAGAAAGTTACCCTTTCTCTCCTCCCTGCTCAGCTTTACTGAGTTATCGTCAGTTGCAGATGAAGATCTGGGACATTACTTTTATCCAGTATAAAGAAATGAGTATTTCGTCACACCACAACCATCCCAAATAAATATTACTCTTTCCACTAGTAATCTCAATATACAACACAACAATATTTTGAAAGAGAAACAGTATTTACATAGATACATATTAATTACTCATATTGATCAGATTCAAATGCAATGCCACATTTGCATGTAATTGTACCATAAAATCAATCCTATCCCACTTTCTTATTAAACTACCTGTACATCATACCCATTAGAAGTACTTCACTGAAATTTCCAGCGGAGCAGGGGTGGGATTGGGGACGGAGCAGGGGCGGGAAGGGGCGGGATTGGGGACGGAGCAGTTGCGTGGAGCCCCCCCTGTGGGAACTCCCAGCCC